>NW_024062906.1:0-521115 GCF_006381635.1 Hibiscus syriacus
ATCGAGCTGTAAGTAAGGCTGATATCGATGAGGCAACACATTGAAAGAGGTCGTGTTGGCACGTCACAAGTAATGAACTATTTAACGCAGCAGGCAGGGGGCTATCATAATGTTGGATTTACACATAAAGACCTCTACAATGCACTTCAAAGAGGTAAAGCAAGGAAATCGTCGATGGGGATGTGAATGCGCTTATTGCCTACTTGATTATAAGAAACATGATGATCCCGGGTTTTTATGACATACTCGGTAGACGAATCGGGGGCATTGTATAATCTTTTGGTCGGATTCTACATCGAGATCGGATTACACATGCTTCGGTGATGTAATTGCGTTCGACACAAACGTACAAAGATAATTGTATGGCCTTATGCCTATTGGTGGTGTCAATCATCACCATAACACAATTGTGTTTGCCACTGCCATAATCGCTGACGAAACGTCTCAATCTTTCGAGTGGTGCTACAGAATTTTTTAGAAGCCATGATGAATAAATCACCTATTTCTGTTGTAACCGATGGGGATAGGGCAATGCAGAGGGCTATCAAATCTGTTATCCCTTATGCTAAGCACAGATTATGTTCTTGGCATCTTTCTCGCAATGCACAAGCTAACATTGGTGACCCAAAGTTTACAGCAGCATTCTCAAAATGCATGGCTTCCTGGTGGACAACCAAGGAATTTGATTCAATGGCGTTCGATTGTTCAGAATTCAACATCCAAAAGCATCCATGGGTGATTGAGAAGGGAATACACGACACTTATGGCACAAGCATATCTAACGGTCATTTCTTTGCCAATATTCGCTCAACACAAAGGTGCGAGTCTATGAATGCTTCACTAGCTATTGCACTGAAACACAAGAAGACATATTTAGATGTGTTCGTGCAATTGAAGATGGAATTAGTAGAATGCGTATGAACGAGTTGAAAGCGGATTACTTAAGTTCCCATATGAAGCCCTTCCAGATCACAAAACTGGTCGACCTTGAAAGCCATGCCGCTGCGATTTTACCCGCGAATCTTTTCGTGTGTTCCAAGATGAACTTACACGGGAGACATTGTACCGGATTGAGGCAGAGATTAAGTCCTTATCAGATGAATGTCAACATTATATTTTGTCAAAGTACGCAGAAAAAAATAGGAAATTTGAAATTTTTGATTCTCGTACGAAAACTTAATTTGCTCCTGCAAAAAATTCGAGACTGTGGACTTCCGTGTCGCCATCAACTTCACATTTGAAGCAATTGGACACTATTTGCCCGGGACTTTGATTCAAAGTAGGTGGACTAATGATGCGAAGGCTTCTGCACCAGCTATGTGATTTGAATGTGTCTCCAGAAGTGATGCAAATGGCAAGGTCTACTCTAACGTTCAACGTCAAGTAGTTATGCTACATTGCATCAAAGACAGACGAGTCTTTCAAAACCGCAGATGAGATGAAAAAACTAATAGAAGAATTAGAAAACTCGTTTGGTTTGAATCATCAGTCAACCAGAGCTTGTAGTAAACAATGTTCGTGACCCTCAACGAAAACAACGCAAGCGAAAAGAAGTGCCGAAGAACAAGGTCGAGAAGCAATTAGGCGATGTGGGTACTGCAACGGTGAGGGGCAACAAACTAACATCCTCAAGTCAAGCTTAGTTTGAGTACAAGCACACAGCCTACATCAACTGATTTTTTCGAAGACGGAATGGAATGACAACGATCTCCATATATATATCGTAAGTATCAACATCACTCCTATTGTATGTACATATAAATATTTGAATGAAGGAAGAAAACCGCGTTACTTCAAATTACCGACACTTTTTTAAATGGTATGGACATAAAGTACCGACACAATATTATAAAGTGTCGATATAGGTTGTAGACCTATTCGCTCATAAAACCGGTATATTTATACGGTTATATTACAAAATTATCTATTACATTATAATTATGGGTTCCGATGTGTAAAATGTCGACACTTTTTTAAATCGTATCGACACATTTTTCTTCCAATATGGACATAAAGTACCGACACAATATTAAAAAGTGTCGATATAGGTTGTAGACCTATTCGCGCATAAGACCGGTATATTTATACCGGTTATATTACAAAATTATCTATTACATATAATTATGGGTTCCGATGTGTAAAATGTCGACACTTTTTTAAATCGTATCGACACATTTTTCTTCCAATATGGACATAAAGTACCGACACAATATTAAAAAGTGTCGATATAGGTTGTAGACCTTGGCTCATAAAACCGGTATATTTATACCGGTTATATTATAAATTATCTATTACATTATAATTATGGGTTCCGATGTGTAAAATGTCGACACTTTTTTAAATCGTATCGACACATTTTCTTCCATATGGACATAAAGTACCGACACAATATTAAAAAGTGTCGATATAGGTTGTAGACCTATTCGCGCATAAGACCGGTATATTTATACCGGTTATATTACAAAATTATCTATTACATTAATTATGGGTTCCGATGTGTAAAATGTCGACACTTTTTTAAATTGTATCGACACATTTTTCTTCCAATATGGACATAAAGTACGACACAATATTAAAAAGTGTCGATATAGTTGTACCTATTGGCTCATAAAATCGGTATTTATACCGGTTATATTATAAATTATCTATTACATATAATTATGGGTCGATGTGTAAAATGTCGACACTTTTTTAAATCGTATCGACACATTTTTCTTCCAATATGGACATAAAGTACCGACACAATATTAAAAGTGTCGATATAGGTTGTAGACCTATTCGCATAAGACCGGTATTTATACCGGTTATATTACAAAATTATCTATTTTATTATAATATGTTAAAAGTGTCCATACTTTTTATAAAAAGGATCGAACTTTTTTTAAAGATATGTAATTTATGTTTCAATATTTTTAAGTATGTTTCATGTTTTCCACCTACAATATTAATTTAATAATTTCATTGCACAAAAAATAGTTGATTGTGTTGATATTTTATAAATAATATTAAGAATTTTAATTAACAATAATATATACCGTAACGTAAAAAATTAATCATTAGCGCCTATAATACTAAATTAATATCTTAAACTCACTCAAAAGATAACCTTAAATTAATGTTTTCCACAGTGAAAAAGTATAGACACTTATAAAAAGGATAGATACTTTAATATATTAAAAAAGTAGACACTCAAATGTATATGTACACATAGAAGCAAATATGGAATAATAAAAATATACATACATATAATCACACCAAAATTTAAATACACAAGAATGTTCAAATAATGTACCGACAAACAAAATTAATCCGATGAAAAAGGGTTGTTTCTAACGAAGTCCGGAACATTAGAGGCCTTCAACAAATTTCCAAATACTCCGTATGTTTCCGCCTTTTTCTGAGGACATACATAAATATTTCAATATCAACTAATGAGGTGCAATTTTACTAACAATAAATTAAATTCGCATAAGCATGAATAATTTGTGTGTCATACCTAGAGCTTGTCGTTCGAATGGAAGCAGCGTCAAAGGTATGTGGACATATGTAATTGTATTTCTATAAACACTAAGTTGTTAAATAATCAATGTCTGAACACCTGTTCAACTGATCAGAAACATATTGCATAAATGCAACCTACCGGATTATAAATCATTTTTTCCGCTGAATCATCGACCAAAAGTGTATTAGCTCGTTAAAATCTGGACACGCGTTCCAAACATCATTGAGATCTTTACAATAGGTAACAGAATCGTATGTTTTGCATTTTTTTTGATCTGTTCACAAACAGTCAAACATAAATATGTAGGAATCATAGACAAGGAAAAGTCAGCAAACTGTAATGACATCATCTTACCCACACGAATAGAAATGCTCGGAAAATACAGGTAGTTTCTCAAGTACACGGTCGACGTTATGCCTGAGATTGTAATCAAGTTGAATGTTAACATTCAAATGTATATTAACGATTTGACTACAGTAATTCAATTGCCTCAAACTGTTCTAACCTCATCTTGAAGACCAAAGGGCAACAACAAAATTGTCGACAAAATTGCATAAATTCAAATAATCCTCTTCTGAGGACAACATCTACAACATGAAGAAAATGAGATTAAAGTTCTACGCTTATATGTTAAAATAATGGATACAAAAGAATAGAATTAAAACCTGCCGGCAGTCTTGGGATGTAGGCAAGGACACCATTGAGATCAAAAATTAAAAGTTTTCTTGAAGGCGGCGTTGCAGACACGATATACTTGTTTGGATCATCATCTTCATCATCATCATCATCATCGTCATCATCTTCATCGCCAGCTTCATCGTCATCATCATCATCATCGTCATCTTCATCGTCAGCTTCATCTTCTGCGACTGATTGGTTGTCCACATCTGTTAAAGAAAATAAAATAAAGTTCAGAACGTGTAAATGTTAAGAAAATAGATAATGAATTACCTAACTCGTTTGATGTCGTTGACGTAATTCGTTACGCAACATGGAGACTTCACGTTGCAATGATGAAATATCGGATCGCATTCACACAAGGGAATCAATATGCTCCCGAAAATTGACCATGTATTCCATCACGGTCTTAATGTGACATCCTCTGCAACTGTGCTTCTTCCATCATTGCGTCTCCACTTGGTTGCTCTTCTTAGGCCAACGGGGTCCATTTCCTCCCTCTCTTGATCTAATCCGACCTCCTTGACACGCTTCCAACCGAGTTTTTCAACAAAATCATATCCCGCTTTTTTAATAATACCATGTCATCTTGCGGGTTTAATCGAACAGGGGCGTCATGCGAAAAATCACTTCCTTCTTCTTCAACAGATGGGTGATGACACATCCATATGGTAGTGTAGTTGAAATTGTTGCTCCCTTTGTGACCATATACAATTGTATTAAATATGAGTTTTGCAATGTTTGGAGCCGTTTGGATTTATACTTTGCTATCCACCAATAATCGCTGTCTCGAAGCGTTGAATGTTTTCCCCCACTAGGCCGGATATACCATGTGAGCATTTTGTGAAAACACTCTCGACTCTACATCGAGGTGAATTGGGCTATTTCTAGTAACCCGTTTAATTGTAGACCAATCTACACCATTTCATCTGAATCCCCTGTATTCGCTACACCTAAACCCTCCGCAATAGTTTCTGGAGATATATATATATCCTTCCCCATGACATGTGTATTAATTCCTATATATTAGTCTTATTAGGCTCGTGCTGTAAGGAAGCATTGTTGTAGAAGACTCTAACTAGGTTGGGATAATATCTTGGTACACAAGGAATTCAAGCCAACCCCAAGATGTAAATGTGGATTTAAAACTAAATGCATATTCATCACAAGAAACCCAGGTCAATGACACGTTCGGGACGAATCTTCCTTACTTTAAAACTCGTCTGCCATCTTTGTTTCTCCATGTCGGTCTAAAGTTCAGAGTTCGAAGGACCTGATTTCCTCAGAAGAATCGTTTGTTACAGAAGGAGGTGGTTGAGAAGAACTGGGTTGAGAAGAGCTTTGAGAAAGACCTCGCTTCTGACGCTGACATTTTGGAGCCATTTTGGGTGGATGCTACCCCTATTACAATGGAACACAAACACATTCAGGATAAAAACTCCAATATAGAAATCAATCAAACTCATAAAATATCGATAAATTTACCTGAATATCTGATCGTCACTTATGATAACGGTAGAAGGAAGAAAGAGGAAGATCTGCCTGCTTGCATTTATTTAGGGTTTCTCGATTAAGAGTACTATATAACGGTGGAAAACACTTGATATTTAAATTAGTATCGACACAAAATATATTAGTGTCGACACATTATTTAGACATATTCTTCATAAAACCGGTATTATTGTACCGGTTAGATTGAAAAATTACATATTACATTATACTTTTGGGTTCGATGATTTTGGGATCGACACGTTTTATATATGGATCGACACTTTATGGGGCACCTTGTTTTAATTCATTCTGGGAAAAAAATATCGACACAAACTATATTAGTGTCGACACATTATTTAGACTTATTCTCTCATAAAACCGGTATAATTGTACGGTTAGATTGAAAAAATTACATATTACATTATACTTTTGGGTTCGATGATTTTGGGATCGACACTTTTTATATGGATCGACACTTTATTGGTGCACCTTGTTTTTAATTCATTCTGGGAAAAAATATCGACACAAACTATTAGTGTCGACACATTATTTAGACTTATTCTCTCATAAAACCGGTATAATTGTACCGGTTAGATTAAAAATTACATATTACATTATACTTTGGGTTCGATGATTTGGGATCGACACTTTTTATATATGGATCGACACTTTATGGTTGCACCTTGTTTTTAATTCATTCTGGGAAAAAAATATCGACACAAACTATATTAGTGTCGACACATTATTTAGACTATTCTCATAAAAACCGGTATAATTGTACCGGTTAGATTGAAAAATTACATTACATTATACTTTGGGTTCGATGATTTGGATCGACACTTTTTTATATATGGATCGACACTTATGGGTGCACCTTGTTTTTAATTCATTCTGGGAAAAAAATATCGACACAAACTATATTAGTGTCGACACATATTTAGACTTATTCTCTCATAAAACCGGTATAATTGTACCGGTTAGCTTGAAAAATTACATATTACATTATACTTTTGGGTTCGATGATTTTGGGATCGACACTTTTTTATATGGATCGACACTTTATTGGTGCACCTTGTTTTTAATTCATTCTGAAAAAAAATATCGACACAAACTATATTAGTGTCGACACATATTTAGACTTATTCTCTCATAAAACCGGTATAATTGTACGGTTAGATTAAAAATTACATATTACATTATACTTTTGGGTTCGATGATTTTGGGATCGACACTTTTTATATATGGATCGACACTTTATTGATGCACCTTGTTTTAATTCATTCTGGAAAAAAAATATCGACACAAACATATAGTATCGACACATTATTTAGACTTATTCTCTCATAAAACGGTATAATTGTACGGTTAGATTGAAAATTACAGATTACATTATAACTTTTGGGTTTCGATGATTTTGGGATCGACACTTTTTATATATGGATCGACACTTATTGATGCACCTTGTTTTTAATCATTCTGGAAAAAAAATCCACACACAAACTATATTAGTGTCGACACATTATTAGACTTATTCTCATAAAACGGTATAATTGTACGGTTAGATTAAAAATTACATATTACATTATACTTTTGGTTCGATGATTTTGGGATCGACACTTTTATATATGGATCGACACTTTATTGATGCACCTTGTTTTTAATTCATTCTGGAAAAAAAATATCGACACAAACTATATTAGTACGACATGACCCTTAATGTGTATAAGAAACATGTACAACAACATACTGCTAACTTTTCTCATCTCATTCATAATTATATTCACATAAAAAATATAAATCGTATACAAAAATTATAAATCTTATACAAAATTAACTCGACATTTACATCATTGCATCCTTTTGTTATTCTTATGTAATATTGCAGCTTTTGTTATCTCTGTCTTCGTTCATTTGATGTGGCTTACGAGATCATTAATACTCGCGATCGATCCCAGTCTCCAACAAACCTATATTCAAATTGTCAGAACGTTAAGTATTGTCAACTACAGCATTCAATCTACGACTTTTAACAATTTACCACAAACAATTTTTTCTATCCACTTACAAAATCACCAGTTGCCCTGTAGAACCGATCGATCCATCCACTCATCACATACATGCCGCAATCATATCTGTTACAAAATTTGAAAACCAACATGTCAATATGATGAATACTGCATAAATTAAGCTTCTATTTGTGATAACATCTCATACCCATTCAATTGCTTATTCTTCTTATGCTCCACAATTTGAAGTTTTTCAGGGATACTTTCTAGAGATCCACATGACTCAACCCAAATGCGTTTTATTATAAGAATCTAATATTTTAATCTGCATTAAAATAGAAGAAGTTATGCACCAAAAAAATTATGCATTATAATTTACATAATGTCCTTTCATACATACATACATACCAATCTCTAGCATCCTTCACTCTCTGTTTAGCTGCTTCAGTTGTAAACATACTATCATATATGTTACAACATGATCTACCATATCCAAACACCAACAGATACCAGTGGAATTATGGTAGTTTATTGTGATCATTATCTGCAACAAATTCACACCCAATTTGACAAAATTCAACATCTATATCCGAAAACATCATTGCAATTGGTATGGTGTCTTACCTTCTCACAGTCGGTGAATTTCACATAGTTATCAATATGACACCCCAGAAGGTAGAAATATTCTCAACACTTTTTTATTGTTGGCTTCCAACGCCTGTTGCTGTAATTACGCAACAAACATTATTAATTTACCGTCTATAACACTACTTTCAATATTATTAAACTCACCACTAAGAGGTATGGAAGGTAGCCAATCCTCGGGTGTGACTTTTGGAATCGTAGCATATGGTCAGGCGAGCAAATCGATAACCTAACAAAAATTAATTACACAATCAGAACTATTCAATAAGTTTTATTTATTTTCTACTTTCTACTTACCACACCGCCAACCCATTCTGTAGGCTTCAACGTTGCAAGTCGTATACAGTAGCGAATTGATTTCCCATTGATATTACAGAATATCTGTATGAATCATTAGGATTAATATCTTGTCATGAAAATTTAAATATCACTCACAAAACAATATATTTCACTTACCCCGATTCTAACTCGCTATTCCATAAATAATCACAAATTGCAGCTTCGATGTCATCAATTCCGGTTGGAATGTCCGCTTTTCAACCTACAATTTTGCATACAAATTTTTGTCACAACAACATAATAAAAATCAAATTAAGTATTCTTTTATTAAAACTTACCTTCTGCTTCTTCTTCTGGGGTGCAGGATTCCGAATCCAAAACTGCTGCTATAACACTCTCGGTGTATAAATGACATCGACTTCCTTCCTCTCATTTCTTCCATCTTTCTTCTTCCTCCTCCCTCTTTTCTTCATATTTTTTCAGTTCATCGTACTTTTTTTCTACATAGCTCTTCATATCTTTTATTTCACCTTCAATTGAGCTCCTTCATCCGAGTATTTATAACCACCCCCTTCACCCCCGTAAGTTCACTCCTCAAATCAACAACCTCCTTCACCACCCTCAAATTTTTCTCCCGTCACCATCTTAATATCACCCCTTAACACCGAAACTTCTTTCACCACTTCACCCCTCAACACCTCTATTCTTTCACCACTCCATCTTTTTCCTTACCCCCTTATGCCTCTCGAGTTTCTCTACGACTTGATCAAGTTTCTCTTCGACTTTGATTGTCTTTGCATGATTTCAAATTGGATTTTTTGATATCAGCCAATTCAGACATCAAAATGTCGAAGTTACTCTGTTTTGCTCACCGTCGTCCCACTCACCTTCATCCCCCAAAAACCACCCTCCTTCTTCTCTCTGCCTCCACTGCTCTACATCCTTGCCAATAACCTTCAAAAATTAAATTACATATTAAGACATTGATTATATTCTTAATATTATTTAATTACATTTATTACCATTTCTTGCTTCTTCCTTATCCAACTTCAACTTCACCATCACTCTAACCACCTCTTCCTTCCCCCATGCACGGATGCGTGCCACTCCGGTTCTTTCATAAGCCGGCACTGCCTCACAGCCCGACCAAAACGAACAGGCAACCTGCATTTATAATAAAATTAGAATTTTTATATAAAAACACAAAAAAGTGATTCAACTCATTTACCTCTAAGATTGCTATGCACCCTTTGAGGTATCTCTGGCTGCCCTTTTAAAGGTGATAATTGATTCAATCAATCTCGAATGGATATTCAGCCCAATTGAATTCACCCTTCAAGCCTTCATCGCAAATGAGCTTATATATCCTTGTTCGTTGACGTATCACCCGTGGACAAGAAATATACCGACAAGGTACAATAGAACTCGGGCCTTCAGCTCATCCCCAAGTAAGATCCACTTTTGATATCCTCTTCAACTTCAGTATATGTCACCTATGATTCAAACCATATGGAGGCAAGTGCTTTCCAGTTCTTACTCCTACAGACTTCTATAACACTTTTGCCTTGTTTGTACCCCCAATACGGCTGCAGCAGTCGATACCCCAGAGGGAATGAATAATCACCATACTTAGCCATACATTGACTGACGTCAAATGTGCCATCAAGGATCGACACAATTCCCTCCGAATAGGTCGATCCCTTACTCCGATCAACGATCCAAAACCTATTTCTCCCAGCACATCAACTGACCTTCTCCTTAAGGTGTTTAATAAATTCACCCTTTTAATGCTGCATCTTGTCGAAACTTCCTACATTTTTTAACATATATATGTTATAGTTCTTATATTTTGTATCAACGTATTTACAAGTTTAATGAATACCTTATTTTCATGTGCTTTCCTCGTTCTTTGTTTCTTACTATCATTCCTTGACTGTGTGATGTAAGGTTCCTTTTCAGCATCACTCATTGAATTCCATTTGGACCTCACATCTTTTTTCACCTAATATTAAACATAAACGTTTCTTAATCAATACATTAACACTAAATACTAATACTACTCAATGTCAATTTCATTTTACTACCGAACCGCTCTGTGTGCCATCTCCCTTCATCCTTTTGCATTCGGCCATACTGTTAACATTTAAAATTTGTAATCAATTTAAAGTTTATCGATACTTTAATCCAATTACCATTTCAACAATAATAACAAAAAGACATTGATACTTACTAGAAGTACATATATCCACCCTTTGGTTGCTTCGAGTCTCGGCCTCAATTTCAAAGTCATCTGCTCCACCAACAATTTTCCAACCCATTGACTCCATTTTTCCTTCATATATCAGTTTACGCAAATCAAATTATTTGTTACATACACTTTTCAATATACAAATATAGATAACTACTCTTGTGGTAAAACGGTTTTCTTCAAAAGAATTTGAATGGCCACACCAAAATGTGTCGGCACATTTATACAACCTAATATCATTTTCTACCTATAATATTTAATAAAAGTATCGACATTTATATTTTTCCTTGAATATCTATTTCTACCTGCAATCGGTCCCAAATGCTTCCTTACTCCAAAACCCCAAACAACACATAAAAAACCCTATCGCGATTACTGTAATAATAAAAAATTAGGGTTTCGACAACATACTTTTCGATTCGACTGCAGCAACAAACAAACAAACTTCGCTTTAGAAACGCCTTCTGAAATGCAGCAACAATTACTCTCGATTTCAAAAACTCGTCCGTTCTATCTATTTTCAGAGGATATTTAGCTTATATTTCATCGGATATGTTATTATATTAATCGATACAAATACAAAAGTGTCGATACTTTTATGTCAGGTGTCGATACTTTCGAAAGGATAATTACCTATTTCTTTGAAAGTGTCGATAATTTATTACACGTACTACGAAAGTATCGACACTTTCAATATATCCGGTATCATTTACCGTTTTTATCATTTTGATACCGGTTTTATCATATTTTACCTGTTATATCGTTGTGGATCGATATTTTTTTTTAAAGTATCGACACATTATAGGCGCTAAACTGCTTCTCTTTTAAATTCACAAAGTGTCGATCCTTATAAACGTATCGACACTTTTAAAATTACCGGTTTTATCATTTTGTTACCGGTTTTATCATATTTTACCTGGTATATCGTTTTGGATCGATATATTTTTTAAAAGTATCGACACTTTTTAGGATTTAAAACTGCTTTTAAAGTTATGTAATTTATGTTTCAATTTATTAATAGTGTTTCATGTTTTCCACCTACAATATTAATTTAATAATTTAATTTACACAATTTTATTTGATTGTTTTGATATTTTATAAAATATTATTTAGCATTTAAATTTAACAATATTAACCAAATATAATAATAAATATGTTTTCAACAGTGAAATAAGTATGGACACTTTATAAAAAGATATATACTTTTTGAAAGTTATGTAATTTATGTTTCAAATTTTTTAATAGTGTTCATGTTTCCACCTACAATATTTTTAATAATTTCATTTACACAAAAAATTTTGATTGTTTTGATATTTTATAAAATATTATTTAGACTTATTATTTAACAATATTAACTAAAGATAATAATAAATATATTTTCACAGTGAAATAAGTATGGACACTTTTATAAAAAGGATAGATAATTTACAATATAACAAGTAAAAATATGACAAAACCAGATTCATTATGACAAAACCGGTAAAATTTACTTGATATGTTAAACGTATGGACACTTTTATAAAAAGGATAGATACTTACCGATAACCAAAGTTTACCGGTTACCAAATTTTTTAATAGTTTTTCATATTTTCTACCTAAAACATTATTAGTTGTCAACATAATAGGTACCGCTAAACCGAATTTTATTAAATACATTTTAATGTATCCGGTAATGCTGTATATTAGCCGTATATTAACCCGCCTTTCCTGAGACATTCCCAAAATTTTATAATTTCGCACCCCCTAAAATTTTTAATATAATTTCTTCGGTAAACACCCCTAGTGTAAATTTCTGCGTCCGTCCTTGTAACAACTATATGTAGGTTAGCATCTCCATGCACAAGAAGCAACTATACCTCGATTCATCCAGCCCAGATAAAGAACCCCATCTCTTTCTTCAAGTGTGTACTTATCACAGTAGCTTTGAAGCAGAGTCTTGATGGCGGAATTGACGAACGAGCTTAACGGACTAGGTTTAAAGCCCGCCATTGTAAACCTCGATCTCCATTTACCCAAAAGTTCATGTCGTTCGACTCTCTCGGGCCCTTCGCATGCTATGATGTTGACGATCTCCCTTGCAAGACAGTGTTTGTTCAACGCTGATCCGTTCCTTGTGATCCCTTGGCAGACTAAAATCAATCGATTCAAAGACGGCTAAGTAGTGGTTCATGGTCTCTAGAAAGCGGGGAACGAATGGGGCTGTATTCGTGTTTGCTTCTTGCTCGACGAGTGTCACCACCTTTGGAGACAAACTCTTTGCCAACCTTAACAGTCTGTCCCGATGGTTCTGAGTGCCCACACTTTCGTCCGGCATGTGATGCAGCATCATGGCAAAATTTACAGCAATGGCTTCACCGGGTTGAATTCCGAGGTCTTCGAGTTGAACCTCTGTACCGGAAATAGCAGCGGCTTGGAACTCAAAGGGGACCTTACATGACTCGCGAGCTTGCATAGTCTTTGTCCCACTCTTTCAAGTCCTCCTCCCCTGGCGTAAGATGATGTAGAATCATCAATGCCTGTAATTCGTATGCATGGAGGTCCACCTGGTCTAGCAGCAAGAGCATGGATTAAGGTAAGCCATTGGCTTCCTTGTGCAATCTGGAAATCAATTATATGGATTCTGCTTTCATCTTTCATGGCTTCAGCGATTGCTCCGTTGGCTGACATATAGCCGAACTTGAAATACGGGCAGATCTCATAGAGAATGTGCATGTATGAAAGCAGTTCAGCACTGGCAGGCTCTTTGCATCTTAAGGCTTTGTAGATAGAACTTCCTGAGGAGGCCAACCTAGCAACAAGCCCTTCCAACATGTAGGCTCCTAAGCGTGCTTCGGTTCACCCGAAACCGACACCATTTGACGCAATTGTGTCATCAAGCAGTCAGTCATATGCATATCTTTATTTTCTAAGGCTTTAGCACAAGCACATAGAAGTTCTCTCAGGTCCCCTCGGGCAATCATCTCCATCAAGTACTTCCACCTCTCTGATTCAATCGAGACTCCAGTCGATCTGCCGGACCCTGTGAGATTGTGAACATCAAAAATTTCCGAATCGGTGCCTAGCATTGCAGTTTCCAACTGTCTTATCATGTGGCTCAAGTCGTGTTCATTGTCCGTCACACAAGAATCACTTACCGGTGAACAGCACTTATCGTCCGGGGAACGATGCCTGCCATCGGGTAAGATTGATTCGCCTGTGAAACTGAACTGTCATTGGTGAGGAACTGGCAGTACAAGAAGAATTCTGCATGCCAGAAGACGTATCAAGGGTGCAGTATCGTTCCAATTTCGGAGGCAAACGATAGGACTCCACATCTTGCACAGTAAATTTACGATTCCAAGACGTTTGCATCGGAGAAGCTTCTTCTAGTCACCGCAACCAATTGACCGACAACAATAGAAAGAACACACTGGAAAACTTTTCTGACGAACAAAGAGATTGCTTAATGGCAGCAAAGCACACTTCACTTTGGCAGCCAACACCTAACAAATTCAACGCAGAAGATCACATGAATTAAAGGGTAAAAGCTAGAATTCACCTTCAAATCAAAGACTAAATAAATAAGACAGCCTATTCATTGAAAAAGACGAAATCATAATAGATACATGCGCCAAAGCTTGACTTATATGCTTATAAGTATAAAGTAAAATTTTGCAGATTTTTAACCATATATCTATATTAATAATTATATTTGAAAATGGGGGAAAAATCTAAAAGTTCTATGCGAAATTATAACAAGCATCTTAGCTGCAATAAAAGATGTGGAAGCAAATATTCATAACTAAGAATCAAACTATAAGATTTGCATATCGATGAACACAGAAATGCCTCTATATAAGATAGAAAGTAGTTCAAAATCTTTCTTAACCATTTCAGAAACTTGAATTTTAAATTAGCTGAAAAGTTACCTCATCAACATCATTCAACTCATTTCAGACCATAAATACACCATATTCATCATATAGAAGAAGCGAAAAACACCCAGAACAAAACAGCAAACCGTAAATCAAATCCATTTCAAAAACAAAATCACACACAACACAAGAGCTTTTAAGTCTTCAACAAATCAAATATTATAATAAAAACTGGTAGAATTTCAATACAAAATATACGGTCGAGCTTCTTTTTTTCCATGCCCATACCTTATTGAGTTCTCCTTCGAACTGATATTTTGGGTCACTGGGTTTAACTTTTCAAAGAAGAAATGTCGAAGCAGAACCCAAGACTGAAACCGCCATCTCCATAGTCTCCGACATGCGTATCTACCTCCACTTTATAACGAAGATCCATCAACAATTGACCTTCTTAATTGTGAATATTACGTAACTGCCACTCACAAAATGACAGTTAATATGATCATCCTTACGTAAGGGATTATCGAATCAACCAAGTTTTGATTTTGTCATTCGAGAGTCAACTAGCCCTTTAATTTTAGGGTAAACCATGTTAGTCATCAAAATTTTACATTTTTTCTAATTTGCTCACTAATTTTTTTTTAGTTATAAAATCGCCAATAACATTATGGTTTTTTTAATTTTAATCATTAATGGTTAAAAATTTAAATACAATTCTAATGTGATTTTTTCTATTTTCAAATTACTTTTTGTTGTCATCAATATTTCACATATCGTTTTTAATAAATTAATGATCACAAATAAAATAATAATACACCTACTCTACATATATTAAATTTGATTAATCACTAAACCAAACTATAAAATTATTTAATCTTAATAACAATCTAAAGGTTTCAAAAATATTAAATCGAGATTTCACAGACTATATAGTATAATAGATTAAAACGAAATTTTGATATATCGTATTCACCTATAAAATATATGCAAACTTGTGTATTTAAAAGGATTAAATTACTTTTCTAAAGAAAAGAAAGTCCAACAGCAAACTTATTTTATTATTATTGATCTTTTAGTCCTTATCTCGTTGATGATTAGGTGAATTAAGCAACATATTATTTTTTTAAAAAATGTTTTACTTGTCTCTATTTGAATATATTGTATTAGGCTTTAGCCTTGAAATAATAGTCAAATGATATGCTTTTCATGGCATAGTTGTAAACCATTTGTACCATGGATTGTACGGTTGGAAAAGGTCTAAAATTTGGAGCTAATTTCATCGCCAAATTAAATAATCAATACTATATTTGTTTTTTGTCTTTGGTTTATGTGGTGGGTTTTGTTTAATCAATAATTTGTTTAAATTA
Source organism: Hibiscus syriacus (assembly GCF_006381635.1). Taxonomy (NCBI): domain Eukaryota; kingdom Viridiplantae; phylum Streptophyta; class Magnoliopsida; order Malvales; family Malvaceae; genus Hibiscus; species Hibiscus syriacus. Next base: position 16,071 of record NW_024062906.1, read on the forward strand.
TATGAATAAATCAATAGGAAAACGTGGGGTGTTTTATCATAAGTAAACCATACATTATTTCTCCCATTATTAAATACCTCATGGGCCATGATTTTGAAGGATTGGAAAATTAATTCTAGAAGTTGCTTTTTATATGCAAGATAAGATAAGTGTGTCATGCACAAAAAAGTTCCTATGCAACTCTTGCAATTGTGTCCACCAATTTTGATAACACAGTTTGAGGGCAATTATTTAAATCTTTTAAAAATTGAGGGGTTTAGTTTAAATTTTCAAAAAATTAGAGGTTTAACTAATTTTTTTAAATTAAGACTCATGAGAACTTAAAAAAAATTAGGAGTAGACTTAATTAAAAAAAGAAATATAATAGGAAATTTTAAAAATTTTGGAAAAAATTATTTTTAAAAATATCAAATATTAGTTTATCAGATTTGGGAGATAAGTCCATCTGGCTCATATAATGTTATGTGTATAGTGAATTCCAAAGTATTTTTGAGGTGTGAACACATATTAATAACACAATTTTTTGTATGTAGGTGAGCACAAACAAAATTTTAAATAGACACAATCAGTAAAATAAATAATCAACGAGAGAAAATTTAAATTTTAAGATAAACACTTACCTATATTCATAATGTATATCCGCAAGTTCGGTCCGCTCCTGACGTTAGATATACATATATAATTGACAAGGACTAGGTGAGAAACAAAACAAGGAATCATAGTTGAATTAATATTAATTTAATTGTTGAAGGACTACATATTGAAGGTGAATATGTGGAAGCAAGATGGAAAATGGAAACAATGTAGGTAATGCAATGCAAGCACAGCGAAAAGAATGATGAAAATCGGGGGGGGGGGGAAGTAATTTTCTAGCAGCTATTATGGAGAAAAGTGCAATTGGTCCCTATGATGTTTTTTTTTTAAAGTTTACTGGTGAAAGAAACTCAGCTTGGGCGGCATTTCAAGCCAGCAATAGAAGAGTCCACACGCTTTAAAGGGCGTTTCTACCTAAATATCACTTTAGAACCAATAATTATGTCAAATACCTTCTCCTATAATATTACCGATCTAACATCTTTTCTAACACGGTGACAATAAAACACGGATCGTCAACGACATCTTTGTAGGATTTTATCCGAGCTGACGCCACGTAAAGAAAGGCGCAGATGATCATCATTGTCTTCACTGAACGTCTGACACATATGGAAGTCGCCAATCTTCTATTATGCACGTTGAATTATTGGGTACTCAATTATTATCCGATCCTGAAAACTCAACTTTTTAATGATCCACCTCCCCTATAAATAACCCTTCTAAATGCAAACATCTCCATACCAAAATTACTTGCTTATTCTTACTTCTATCAATTCCTTTTATCAAGCTAAGTAGATTTTGTTATTATTTTTATAAGGTAAAACTATTTTTTATTATATTATATTTATTTTATATTTAATTATTTGAAAAAAATTTATTGTACTAATTATTTTGTATTATTTTTTGCGGTTGTAAAATTGAAAGGCGGGATCATACCTCCAGACATTTTGCTGATACAGTAACAATATGAAATCGTGTTATTAAAATTATTGTTAATTTTTTAAATTTTTTTGGATTAGTTTATATTTTTAATTCATATACTTTTTATTTAATTAGACATATTTCAGCTATTGTTTTTGCAGATATAAGACTCTCAATCTTTCAAACTCTTAAAATGACGCACATTTCAGTTATTATTTACTAAAATGGAGAAATTTGGGAAGATAAAACCGGAATTTTATTTGCATCAAATCATTCTGTCAGAATAACCTTCAAGAGAAACATCACTCTTGAGGAGCTGATAACTAAAATTTCAAAGAAGGTTCATGTTTGAAGTAGTAGAAGATTGTCTTCACTTCAGTACATTTTTTCAACCGCAATATTTCCGTTAACTTATACAATGTTCAAACTCTCCAACAATGACGATGTTGCTATGATGGTTGATTCTCATAATCAATATTCAGACGCCGATACATAGATGTATGCGACATTTGTTGAAGTGTCTGCGATTCGTGATATGTCATTATGCTCTCACTATGGGCTGACTCAACAAGATGATCAAGTTGACATCCCAACTCAAGTAATATGTAATGATTTTAAATCGTTAATGGGAAATCCACATCATGGTGTCATCCCATCAAGTTCAATGGGGAGACATTCATCAGCAACTTCTTACGATCTGTACTGAGATGGCTCCACAAACAATCCGTATGAAAACATCGCTTCCAGTTCAAGAGGAACGCATTCATCTGCCAATTTCTTTGACCTGAATATGGAGATCCCTTTTACGCAACAATATGTACAATACATATTTGAAATAATGCCTTCAAGTTCTAGGGGAGGCATTCAACTGTGAGATTCTTCGACCTTAATGTCGGGATGCCTTCAAGTTCAAAGGGAAGACATTCAACTACCAGCTTGTTCGAACTAAATGTCGACATTGTGGAGGAACCCTTATCTTCAACAGAAAACCTCTTCGTGAGCCAGGTGCGAATGGTGCTGAGACTGGACTATTCGTTCAGCCAGAATCATTGCAGTTCAACATGGACTCCGATGATGATGATGTAGATGAAGTTTTAACAAATATGGTACATATCGAACCTCTATCACACATGTATGAAGTTGACTATGGTGCAATGTACGGGCCAAAATTTACGGATATGCCTAATGTTGGTGACCATAGATTTAACTCATTAGTTAATGATGGTGAGTTTATATAAAGTAATGGATTTTCCATCCAAAGAAAAAAACGATGATGGTAATTAAGAATTACAACATTCGTAATTCTGTTCAGTCCAGAGTCGACCGTTTCACCACCAAAAAGTATGTCTGCCACTGTGTCTAACGTGATAATGGATACAACTGGATAGTTCGTGTATCGAAAAGGAAGAGGAAAAATAATATATGGGAACTAACAATATACAGCGGTCCTCACATATGCTGTGTTGGAGGAATCAAGTAGGATCATCCCAACTTGGACTTCGACATTATTTGCCAAGCCATCATGCCCATGGTCAAAGCAAGCTCCCATATAGCTATTGCGGTGCTGATTTCAGCTATACAGTTGCAATATGGGTACACCATCTCATACAGGAAAGCATGGAAGTCAAAACATAGTGCCATTAAAAAACTTCACGGCGAGTGGGATGCATCTTACAATGAACTACCAAATTGGTTTAGGGTAGTGCACAAATTAAATCTTGGGACAATTGTCGACTTTAAAACTTTCTATGCATACCACAATGATCGAGTGCTTCATGATCGATGTCAATTATACCGACTTTTATGGTCTTACCCACAGTGCATTAATGTTGTGAAATACTGCATGTTCGTGGTTCAAATTGATGGGACATTCTTGTATGGAAAATACAAGCAAGTTTTACTATTGACAGTTGTCCAAGATGGTAATCGCAACATTCTTCTAGTTGCTTTTGCCCTTGTTGAAAGAGAAAATACATATTTCTTGGGCTTTTTCCCTCAGAAGCTTATGCTTACATGTTATCATGAGGGAAAAAATATGTGTCATTTCAGATAGCAGAGCTGGGATCAAAGCAACAATAGATTCTTTGAGTCCAATATGGCAACCACCCTATGTCCAACATCGGTATTGTATCCGACACATTTTTGCTAACTATCATGGAAAGTTCAAGAAAACTGATGAGTGCCAATTACTTGTGCATATGGGTATATCAAAATGCCTAATTTTATTTATTAATTATTTTCATTTTTTATGGAAACATAACAGTAAGTTCTATATTTGACGCTTAGGTTATGAACTATTACCTGAAACATTTGAGTCCATACTTCAAGATTTGCGACGAAAGAACGAGAAAGAATATAATTACATCAACCTCATCAACAAAGAAATGTATACAAATGCTTATGATGGTGGATATCGATATGGACACATGACGACCAACTTGGCTGAGGTTATTAAGTCGACCTTGAAAGGGGCATGCCATTTACCAATAATGGCTTTGGCTAAAACAAAGCATTTTCGTTTGGGAGCACTTTTTGCCAAGCTCGGGGGACATTTTCAAACTTGGATGCAAAATGGTCATGTCTATTACCCAAGATTAGTTGCAGATATACAAAAAAGAATTGTTGCATCAAATGGAATGTATGTAACAATCTTCTCTAGAACCCATGAATTACTTCGTGTCATAGTGATGGCACAACCTCTTAAAGAGATTCAAGCTAACTCGTTCAGAGTTAATCTATGAGACAAGTGGTGTGACTGTGGTTTTTTTAAACTCTGAAGTATCCAAGATCCCATGTCATAGCAGCTTGCTCTCATACCCATCAAGACTATAACTGTTTTATGGATCTCGTGTACCAACTTTCAGATGTATTTAAGGTATATGAATTTGAGTTCCCCCCATAGGTAATGAGAAAGACCCTGACGAGGTTCAGAATTGGCTTCCGACCATATCCATCCTTATTAAGGGAGCCCAGTCATCTAAAATCCACTCGAACTCATTGTGATATGGATATTCGGGAGACGTCCAGAGAAAATAAAATATGTGGGCATTGTAGAAACCTAGTACACAATAGGAAAAATGTCCATCTCTTTTGTCATCAAGTAACCGTCGATGCTCTGATGATGTAATTGTTTTTTATGAAATCTAAGTTTGTGTTATTTAATTTTTATTTACTTTCAATTAATGTCATTTGAGCATCACTGAGTAATAGGCTACTCAAGTGAAAATTAAATAAAAACACTACAAACTAAATACAAGAAAACAATACAATTCAAACAATAAAAATAACAAAATAGAAACTTTAAATACAGACGATACAATTCGAACATTTAAATAATAAAAACATTAAATATAAAAAATATTGAATTAATATTTTGATATAATATTAAATTGTAAAATTGTTTTTGGACTTAATTGAATTTGTCAAAAATTATCAAAAATAATTCAAAGTCCAAATTAACTTGAAAAATATGTTTTAAATGTTTTTTAACTTAGTCAAACCTTTTAAAAAACAAACTCGGTAATTTTTGTGCTTTAAAGTTAAGTTTCCAAGGATTTTTGGCTCAAAGGATCGATCCCCTAGTAAAAGGATCGACCCCTTGGACAACAGTGAGTTTGGGATCGATCCCTTCATTAAAAGGATCAATCCCTAGATGAAAAAGATCGATCCCTTTGTTAAAACGGTCGAAATTTTTGAAAAAGGATTGATCCCTTTTGTTAAAGGATCGATCCCTTGTGTTTTAAATGTTGTTTTTGGTTGTAGATAACGACTATAATGATCCCCAATGGCTCCAAACGGTTAGAATTAATGGATAAGGTATAAATTGAAGGTCAAAGCTTCCCAAGGTTATCAAGAATCATATTGAACCAGTCTACCAACATCAGAGCTTAGTTTTGTGCTTAATTTGTAAAATTCTTTGTTGTAAACACACTTGTGAGCAACATTGTTTATTTTTCTCAAGTGTGATTTGGGTGAGAGCTTAATTAGTGCAAACTTATTTGCCTTTGTGAGGTTTTTCTTTAGATTTCTAAATTTGTAATTACTCTTTGGGAGAGAGTGTAACACCCCCAATCATTGGGTCAATGGCAAAAACAAAACTTAGTGGTTTGATTAGAATAATTTGAAAAGTTAAGGATTTAATTATGAAATTTTGTGTAAGATTTGATATTAAATTTGGATTAGTGGTGGGGCAGTATGGTCTTTTCTCAATGAAAGATTTTTTTTTATCTCATCTTTTAAGGGATAAGCACGTGGTAGAGAAAGGAAAAGTATGGAGCTTAAGTTATTTTCTTTCTTCTTGCTTGTAGAAGCCACTTCAAAGGTAAGCTTCTGAAATTTGTTGGTTCCTTCAATTTTTTGGGTTGGTGTTGAAAGCTTGGGTGTTAGATAAGCTTAAGGAAAACTTGTATAGGATTAAAACAACAAGAGGAGTGAATTAAAATGAATTTGTAAAATGGGTTTTGAGATGAATTGTTGATATGGTGTAGTTTTTGGAGTCTTATTGATAAATTTGACTTGTCAAGGATCTAACTAAAGAGTTAGGAGGATTAGAAATGATTAATAACTTGTTTGAAATTATGGTATGATTTTGAGAGGTAAGAGTTTTAGTGAGATTTTGTATTTTTAGGAGTAATAAATGGAGGTAAGTTGGTTTTGATGAATGAAGTTGAGTTTGAAGTTATAAAAGGAAGTAAAAGTAGGATATTAGTTAAGTTTTGGGTAATTTTTGAAATGGAAATGGTAAATTTTGGCTATGGGTATCAGTACTATAAGAACAATACTGATACTTTAAGGTTAATCAATCAAAAATCGAGGATCAGTATTGGTATTGATTGAAGGGGTACCGTTACTGAAAGGGAAGTATCAATACCAAGAGTAAGGTATTGATACCATTTTCAAGTTGAAATTTCAGTATGTCAAAATGGTATTGGTACCGAAGGGGATATCGATACTATAAAAGGGAAGTATCGATATTGAAGTGGGAATACCGATACTATTAAGCATAAAATGAGAAATTAAGTGTTTCTTTCAGCTTAAGTTATTATGATTTGATATAAGTGATTTGAATTTCGATATTTATTTTCGATTATTTTGTGTAGACGTTGAACAAAATCAACTTCCAGTCAACTCGACATTATAAGTTTTGATCAAAAGTGTTAAGGACTTTGTTTAGGGCTTCAGTGAGGCAAAGGTGAGTGTAACTCATTGGTTTTATATTAGATTTGAGGGCGGCTTGTGATAAGCCAACCTTAAAGTTTCGATCGAAAACCTTTCCAATTTCTTTTATTTTATATTTTTACAATATTTTATTCTAATTATATTATTTAAGCTATGTTTTGATGTTTATGGATGCATGACTATAGAAATATGAAATGTGAATATGTGAATACAAAGATATTCAATGTGAAAGTGCCTATGTGAATAAGATATACTTCAAATAATGAATGACAAATAATTATGTGGTTAAAAGCCCAAGGTATATGTATGAGGATTAGAGGTATTGTTGGCATGCCAAAAGTCGAGAGTTCTATGTGGTCCTTTGGGACAAAATTATGTGGTCCTTTAGGACAAAATTATGTGGTCCTTCAAGACAAAACCTATGTGGTCCTTCGGGACAATTATGTGGCACTTCGGTGCAAATTATGCGAGTTGTGGTGACAACATTAGTGCACAACCTCAATGTACTCAAATACCTAGAGTTCTCGGTAATATACGTTTGGAATTGAAAACAAAGTATATAAAATAAATAAAGATTTGGATTATATAACTTTAGTTGCTCGTAATTGCCTCACTAAGTCATCGACTTAGCGTGTGATTGTTTCACACGTAGGTTTGAAGAAAACAGAAAAGTGAAGCTTGTCGAGGATAACATACCTCCTTGAAGATCAGATCAAAACAAATTGAATGTAGGTTTTCTGAAATTTTGTAAGCTGTTGGCACGTACTATACGTTTAATTTTAAGTTAAAGAGTTTCACCTTGTTAATATGAACAAAATTTTCCTTATTTGTTATGAATCAATGTTTTGAAAAGTCAATGTGACACATCGGATTCGTATCCGGGTCGGGTATGGGTTAGGGTGTTACAGAGAGTGTATTCAAGGTTTTGGGGTATAAACCTTAAAGTGTCTGTAAGGTTACACCTTGTCCTTAAAGGTAAGCAAATCTAGTGGATTTGATAAATCCTTAGTGTGAATGCTAAGATAGTGGATGTAGATTTGGTTTAAAAGTCGAACTACTCTAAACTCATTGTGCAAAAAGTTATATTTTTTGATTGCTTCCACCAAACATTTTAAAAGGTGAATTTACCCCCTCTTGGGATCTTCGGTTGTTTGTACGAGCTCAAACAAAATAAATAAAAAGTCCATAATTAAATAAAAACTTTACAATTACTTGTAAACAAACAAAATTAAATAAAACATTATAAACTAAACAACCCTATCGATTCCAGCGTCTTGAATGTGTTCCGTAGGGCGGTGGTTGTCTGTGTCGATGAGGATTTCTTCATATAACTAGTTCTTCCTCATCACTCTCATCATCATCATCATCAAGAGAAAATAAATTTTGTTGGTGAGGGACGGATGATGATGTAGCACGTCCATAGAATAAGAACCATTGAGGTGTACGACTGACTATCCCACCGCTCATAGAAAACTGTGAAAACACCGATATTGTTGGGCACAAAATTGTACCAGAAGCGTCTGTGTATGTGGTGAACCTTCACCCTCCAAATAAGCAGCATACGAACCTTACTCTAAATCTACAAGCATAGAAGTATAATATCCGCTAGGAGGGGTCATAAAACCCTGCGGTGGTGGCATCTAACCTAGCTGTGGTGGCATCTGAAATGGTCGCGGTGTAATCTGAAACGGCTGTGGTGCCATCTGAAACTATTGCGAAATGTACACCGGTGTATACGTTGGCTGCTGTGATAGTTCCGGTGCTGCAATTGTTGATGAGCTGGAAGCGCCTACTCTTCGTCTACGAGTCGAGGGATGATGATACTGTGATGGTGGACGTCTTTGTTAGCACCGATAAATGTTTCCACCTCGTGATTCCTCGAAAAGTAGGAACAATTTTGTTGAATTATGTTTCGATATAACAAATTTAAGGCAAAATGTTTTTGGACTTGAATTGAATTTATTCAAAGTTTTAAAAAGGTTTAAAAAATAATTCAAAGTCCATTAAATTCGGATTTGAGCAAAATACTAAAGGGTGTCAAAGTGCATCCATGCACTCAAACACCGAATACAATTAGTGCATTGATGCACCTTTGCTGTAACGACTAGTTTATTTGAATTTAATGAAGGGGTATCGATGCACCCTGTTATGGGTAGCCTTTTTAAGTAGAAAAATCATCCCCAAACGGCTCCAAAAGATCCCCAATGGTTATATACGACTTAAAACATATTCCAAGCTATAAATAAAAGCGAAGGACACTTGAAGAAGTAAGAGAACAACTATCTAAGCAATCAAACACAAGAAAAGAGTTTTTCATTCTTATTTCATCTTTCTCTTGTAAATATTTTGTTCTTGTGAGCTTAATCTTGTAAACACCTACCTTAGAGAGGTTTTCGTGTTTACGTTTCTTATCCTTTATAAAGGGGAAAGGTTCTAGCTAAGCCCGTGTAAAAGCTAGGGAAAGATTATAGTTTAGCCATTGAAAAACTAGGGAGTTGTAAAGGTTATCTCTTTGTCCTTGAAAAAGAAAGAACAAATTAGTGAATTTGTTAGAAAATCCTTGGTGAGGAGCTAAGGTAGTAGATGTAGACTTGGTTGAGAAGTCGAATCACTATAAATTGTGGAGCAAATTTCTATCTTTCAATCTCCTTACTCCCTAAACACAAAAACCATTCCGACCCCTCTTTGCAAACCTATTCGGTTGTCGATTAGAGCTTCCGAAAATCCCAACAATTTTCATCAAAGCCTAACTTGTTAGAAGGCTTAACATCCTTGAGATGATCCTCGAAGAAGCTCTACCAATTCCCGACACAACCGACAAAGAAATAGCATCAACCTCCGGCGATTATTACCTTGAAGATATACCTATTATGGAGTCGCGACCGCTCAACAAGCCACCTTTCTTCTTTGGAGAAAATTATGTTCATTGAAAGAATAAGATGATGTACTTTATTCAAGCCTATGATATAGGAGATTGGAACTCAATCATGAACGATTACTCCTCTCCACCCGGCAAGTACAACGATTGGAGTAAAGAAGAGCAGAAAAATTTCCAGCTTAATTCTAAGACTGTACATATTCTCTTGTGTGCTTTAGGCCCAAATGAATATGGAAGAATACCATCTTGTTCCAGTGCCAAAGATATTTGGGATAAGATCCAAGTCACTCATGAAGGAACTGACAAAGTGAGGGAATCAAAGAAAAGTTTTCTCAACCATAGCTACGAGAACTTCAAGATGAAAGCCGATGAAGACATCAAAACTATGACAGATAGATTTTTCGTGATTGTCAACGGTCTCAAGGGATATAGAGAAGTATTCCCTAATGAGAAGCCTATGAGGAAGATGATCCACTCTCTTCCAAAGGAGTGGCAATCGAAGAAGACGACCATTATCGAAGCAAGAAACCTAAAGTTTCTCACTCTCGACGAGCTAATTGGTTCCCTTCTCACTCATGAGATGATGGTGAAGGAAGATGAAGAAAGGGAAGAGAAGAAAAACAAGAAGAAGAAGATGAATGAGGTAGGCATTGCCTTCAAATCCACCAATGAAAGCTATCAAGATTCAAGTGATGAGGTGGATGAAAATGATGATGAACAAGAAGATAAGATGGTCAAGCTCTTAAAAGAGTTAAAGAGATTCATGACTTCCAATGAAGTAAAGCATGAATCAACCAAGAAGAAGAGTTCCCAGTGTGCTTCAATTGTCAAAGAATGGGGCGTGCCAAGTATGATTGTCCCCTTCTAAGAAAGAAGGGATCTTCCAAGAAGAAGGCATATGTTGCAGCTTGGAGTGATGAAGATGACTCCAATGACGATGAAGTAGTCAACCTATGCCTAATGGCCACTTATGAAGAATTAGAGGTATCTTCTAATTCAAATGAATTTAATTCATTTACTTTTGATGAGTTACAAGATGCTTATAATATGTTGTATTTGGGATTTAAGACCATGAAATCCAAATATACGAAATTAATTTCAAAACTCAAAATTGAAAATAAATCGATTTTAAAAGCTAGAATTGATTTTGAAAATCAAAATGAAATTTTGAAAATTGATTTAGAGCTTTCACAAATCAAAATAAATGATTTAGAAAAGAAAAATTTTGAGTTAGGAGTTAAGCTTGAAAGCTTAACAAAAGAAAAAGAATTAATTAAAAAAAAACCTATTATGTTTAAAAATGGCAAAATGCTCACATTGCCATTATCATGGTCATTTGGAATATACTTGTCCTTTTAAGAAAGGAAAACATTTTAAAATTAGACAAGTATGTGTTCCGAAAGGAACAAGGGGCATTGAAACTAACGTTCAAGGATCCAAAGCAATTTTGATACCAAAATCTACTTAAATGTCTCTTGTAGGTGTGTGGGAGTAATGGTGATGAAAATGATGATATTCAAGATGCTCTAGCCACACATGAAAAGGAATGGGTAACCTCTAAGCTTAATGTTTATAATTTTAGTTATTTGGTTGCTCATTTGATTTTAAGCATGCATGAGTTTTGTTTTTAAATAATTATACATTATTGTTTTAATCTCATGTATGTTAAAAAGGTTTTATGATGAACATTTTAAAGTTTTAATGTTTTTTCAGAATTTTTAGTTCATCATAAAGAATTTTGGTCAAAATTGGTTTTAATGCAAATGACATCTTCTAACAATTGATATCAACTTTTCAAATGTTTTGATTTTATAAATTTTAAATTTTTGACCTAAAATTAAATGTTTATGCATGTGATTTAAAATGCAAAAGATATCTCTCTAACAATTGATATAATTTTTTTTAAATGCATAACTTTTTTGGAAAAAATTATGCATATGCACTTAATTTCAATAATTGATATTGCATAAAGTATTTTAGACTTAGATATATTGAATTTCATGTACTACTAATATGTTTGTTATTCTTTGTTGAAATCCAATTTTTGTTTGAGTGTCAAGTTCTTAAAGCTGAATTTTGTTTGGAATGCATTTATTGAGGGGGAGCTTTGATTTTTCAAATGATTTTTAAAATTTCAAATTTACTATTTACTCTCCAACGTTATTTTGAACTTCAAAGTATGAATTATTTTTGATATAACAAAAAAGAGGAGAAGTTTGGTTTAAAAAATTCAATTTCTTAATGAAAAAGGGGGAGCTTAACATTTTCATATATTTTCCAAAAATTGGTAACAATTGATATCATTTTGTTAACAATTGATATCTTTTTCATTAAGCATTTTATTATGGGGGAGTTTTGCCAAAATTGTTTTTTCAAATGTTTAGTTAAATCAAAAAGGGGGAGATTGTTGAATTTGTTTTGATATAACAAATTTAAGGCAAAATGTTTTTGGACTTGAATTGAATTTATTCAAAGTTTTAAAAAAGTTTCAAAAATAATTCAAAGTCCATTAAATTTGGATTTGAACAAAATACTAAAGGGTGTCAAAGTGCATCCATGCAATGTGCATCGATGCACCCTGTTATGGCTAGTTTATTTGAATTTAATGAAGGGTTACCGATGCACCATAATGGTGTACCGATGCACCCTGTTATGGGCAACCTTTTTGTGTAGAAAAATCATCTCCAAACGGTTCCAAAACATCCCCAATGGTTATATACAACTTCAAACACATTCCAAGCTATAAATACAAGCTAAGGACACTTGAAGAAGTAAGAGAACAACTATCCAAGCAATCAAACACAAGAGAAGAGTTTTTCATTCTTATTTTATCTTTCTCTTGTAAATATTTTGTTCTTGTGAGCTCAATCTTGTAAACACCTACCTTAGAGAGGTTTTCTTGTTTACGTTTCTTATCATTTATAAAAGGGAAAGGTTCTAGCTAAGCCCGTGTAAAAGCTAGGGAAAGGTTATAGTTTAGCCATTGAAAAACTTGGGAGTTGTAAAGGTTATCTCTTTGTCATTGAAAAAGAAAGAACAAATTAGTGAATTTGTTGGAAAATCCTTGGTGAGGAGCTAAGGTAGTGGATGTAGACTTAGTTGAGAAGTCGAACCACTATAAATCGTTGTGTAAATTTCTATCTTTCAATCTTCTTACTCCCTAAACACAAATATCATTCCGACCCTTCTTTGCAACCTATTCGGTTGTCGATTCGAGCTTCCGAAAATCCCAACAAATTTTTCGTTCGTGTTGAACCACTCATAATAATCATCTGCAACTGAATAATAATCCACATAAATGAGTTCCATACGGGGAATGTGTCCACGTCGATCCTCCCATAACATTACCCACTCGATTGCTTCAGTAGCCAGTCGACTTCTTTTTTGACCTGTCTATCGATGATATTCATATCGTCGAGATTCTTAGGTACTTCCGGAATAGATTATACAAAACCAAATTGGTGGAGCATGCAATCTGTAGGATATCACTCGATAATAGCATAACATATCCAAGGGACCACCGCCATCCAAAAATCTAATGGGCCTCTCAAGTGATGTCGGATGCAAATCCTCATTTCTTTAGTAGAATAAGGAGTCCATTGAAACTAAAACAAATATATATAATTCTTATCCAAATAATATTCTAATCATATAACGATAATTAAAAGTAAATAATAAAATTTAAATACATACCTCTGTACCAGAATTCTGATCAACGAGTAGCAAATTTCATCCAATTCATCTAGTAAATCCTCATGATCTTTTCTTGCACTTGACCACCTATTCAATAAAAACTTTTCATTATTTACTCAACAAAATTATTTATATACGAATTCAATATTGAAATTACCTCAACAATAGCGGAAAGACCAACATATTTTTCATGACCGGACTTAAAAAAGGCATGCGATACTACGCCCAAGACAAGGGAAGAAGGAGACATTTGCTGATATAATATTTTTTATAATCAGTCGTTCGACAAATTTCTCTACAAAGAAATGCCAAAACTGCAGAGCCCCAATTGACTGTACCGATAATATCAAAATTTGTAAGGTGGCGCAACCACATACAATGAACTTGGTTATGTGATTTATCAGGCATCAGGATCCATTCTGTAACACCCCATATTTAATGAAATTATGGACTAAAATGAAAGATTCAGAACCTTGCAGTCTATATTTGAACTTTTAGGGAGTTCAGGGGCTAAACTTGGAATTATACCATTTTTACTAGTTAGTGAAAAATAAACCCTTTCCCCTGTACAATAATCAACCCAAAAAATCCCTAAATTAGAAAAATCCCAATCCCTAACTCATCCGTCGACCCTCATCAAATCCTTGCCATCTGATCACCGTAAAGCGCGTCATTACCCTCAATTGACTCATTGTCCAATGGCGACCAAAGTTCGAGCATTGTCGTGCCATGAAATACCTCTTTCCACCATGAATTAACGCTTAAATCACCGTCGAACCCATCTCTCGTTGCCTCGGTTAATCACTTTTTACAGCTGCTTAAGGCGTCGACTCACCTCACCGCCACTACAATCGAATTCCTCGTCGTCGTCGCCTAAAACCCAATCGGTGGGTCGCATCATCTTTATCGATCTCGCCTTTGTCATTTGGTTAATTGACATGGTTTTGCTGATTTTTTAGTTGGTATAGCTTGATAATATTGATCATCTACTCGTGGAATGCTCGACTACCGTCCCCGACCCTTATTCCACCGTAAGTGCCGCCACGCACCGGCAGTGCACGTGGGTCTTGTCTCTCAGCCCTGGTTACTTCTAGAATGGCCTGGACCGATTCGAACCGACCCAACCCAATCTATTTTACCTAACTGAGTCAACCCAAACTGAGTCAACTCATCCGAGTTAACCTGTTAACTTTGACCCATTGACTTTGATCGTTGACTGTTGAGTTTGACCCAAAAGTCAAATTTTCTGAAAAGTCATATTTTATGTTTTTCGAAGTTATGAGTCTGATTCCAAAGTTCGTTTTGCCAAATCTGCACTCAATAAGCAATTTTTCAGTGTTTTATCTTCATATTCAATTTGATTTTTTGAATAAGTTTAGTTTCTAACGTAAATTCATTTGCTTTGTATCTGAGAAATTATTGGATGATAAATCTACGTTTAAGAGTGATCGAATGGAGTTTACATATTTGATAGGTGAAGAACAAAAATTGAGGTAATATTTTACTACCTTTTTTCAATCTTTATGGAACATGTTGATAATGGATAAATGCATGGATGTATATGATTGGTCTAACATGCATGTTTGATTAAGGATGAACTCGAACCGAATACAATTTAAGTGATAAATTGGTTAAGAATCATTTGAATTACTTAAAGAAATTGGAAGGTTGATAAGAAATGATTTCAAGTACAGTGATTAGTCTGAAGAGCAAATAACCTCAGAATTATTAAATTCTAATAATTTTCGTTAAAAGGTTTAATATCGGAATCACTTGATCATAAAATTACGAAACTGCCGTTATGGGGTAAAAATGGTATGGAACGGACCTGAGAGTGAAAACCATGAGAATTCATATTTTTTAATTCGATAAATCACTATTTTATCTGTTAAATTCACGATCTGCTCGGATAGTCACTGATAATCATATCCTAACATTTGAGAAGGTACACGACCTATAATTGTTAATTATCAATAATCACCTAAAGACTAAAATATTGGAAGTACTATTCTTGTTTGAATTATTCAGAAAATTGAATTAAATGGAAAGAATGGACGGAGTGAAATGACTATAATAACCTTGAATTGTAATTTGACCAAAATTCCTTGCACTTCAAAAAGACAATGATTACATTTAAGAGCAAAAAATAACTTTGAATAGATATATCTGACTGAATTACTAGAAAAGGTACATATGTTTGAATTAATAAGAATTACTGAAATGCCCTTGAGCTACGAAATAACTAAAATAACCTCTAATGTTTAAATAACCAAAATACCCTAAACTCTAAATGAACTATAATACTTTGAAGACTAATTTGTCAGAAGTAATGTCATAGACAAAATTGAATGGAATGACGATAATACACTTAAAGTGTAAAAAGGACTATGAATGACTATGATAATGAAGACAACCTGAGAACTCATATTTTAATTCACTTGAACCTTGGAGTCACCGATTAAATTCCTGATTTATTTAAAAAACCCCAAAAATAAACTTATACATTTAGAAATTCTTAATATGTCGATCCCCTTGTTTTTGAATGACCAATTGAAGACTAAATTACTGGAAGTACGACATGTCACTGAAGTATTTAAATGATGGATTATCCTAAATTTGGAATAACTAATGTGTCAGGACCCCAAATGACTAAAATAACCTCGAATACCAAGATGACCTAAATACCTTTATAACTTGAATTAAGTGAATGTCCTTGGATAGACTATGGGAACACCGATGAACCTAAATGATGTACTGCCTCTAAAAGTTATAGAGCAAGACCCAAGTCGTTGGACATTTTAGATATTATTACAACGTGGAAATGAAATAAATACCAATGGAATACCTATTAGTCTCCTCAATAATTGATCAAGGATAATTCTGATGTTGATCAGATCAGCTGGTGCAGTTAGTAATAAGAAGTGAATAATAATGAAGTATCACGATCCGAATGATTGACAAGTATCTTAGCATTGGGGATTTTTAGTTCAATTGGACTCGAAATCTTGATAATTCAATATATATAATTTTGAATACAACAAATCATCGCTCTATCATTTTTGAGTTAAATTACTGAGAATTCTCCAATAATCAAAATGTCTGAAATGCCCCTGGTTGTTTGAATAATGGAAGGACTTCTATCATACTTGAAAACTTAAATAACTCTGATGCAAAAGATTGTGAATACCTTCCGGATCACCAAGTAGCTCTGAAGAATATTTGGATCCTTTAGTGTGTTTCTTCTGTGACATGTAAATGTTTTACTGTTTTAAAATGTGATTTTTCAAAATTTTAGATTTTACTGATGTTTTGAAGTACTTATAAATGAACTATGATTACATGATATGTGCCCTCTGATTTTTTGTTTTCATTGGAAAATACAATCGTTCCTGATACTGTGGGACTAAATGTTCCTGATTACATATAAATGTTCCCGAGAAACTTTCTTGGGTAGGCTCTCAGGCCCCAAGATACTCCATTGGGTAAATCGTGGGACTAAATATGGTGTACGGGTGGAGGATAATTATGTGGTTTCTTACGAGATTTTACTGGATCACGATCCTGATACTGTTTACAGTTAAATCTGATTTCTACTAGATACTTTATGGGTAGAATTATGGAGTATAGAGGTTCAGCTCTGATCAAGCTGGTAAATCTTACGGACCTATGTAGAACTTGGGTAGGTCCATAGACCCTAAAGTACTCCCTTAAGGTACCCTTATTGTGTGCTTAGGGTAAGTCCTTACGAATGCAGTTCTGGATATTATTAAATTCTACTTTTAATATTTAAATTATTTTATGATTTTACGCGCTTTAACATATATTTTAAAATTTTTGGGATTTTTACTATGGGTCTCTCTGGTGGCTCTATTGCGACACCTCGGATTGGATCAGGTTACCCATATCAGTATGTGGGTGTTACTTTTAGTGGTATGAGACAATATGTTGAGTCAATTCTTCTGTGTAAATTCATGCCCCTAGATTATGGTCGTACTATCTGAGCTGGAACTCTGATGTTAAAAATCATTATGTAATAAGTATACCAAAGTATCTTATATGCTATGACTTGATATGTACAAAAAGGGAATAATGTCAATATTCATCCCAATTTTGGAAGTTACCCCGTAGGTAACTAGGGGTTATTTGCTTGAGATATGTGCATAAGAAGTAGGTTAAAGTCTAGTAGAGGAATCATATACCTAGAAGCTCAGTCTTTATATTTCTACGAATTGAGTAACTTTCAAGGACAAAATTTCTTTTAAAGATGGGAGAATTGTAACACCCCATATTTAATGAAATTAGGGACTAAAACAAAAGATTCAGAACCTTACAGTATATATTTGAACTTTTAGGGAGTTTAGGGACTAAACTTAGAATTATACTATTTTTACTAGTTAGTGAAAAATAAACCTTTCCCTCGTACGTGAATCAACCCAAAAAATCCCCAAATTAGAAAAATCCCAATCCCTAACTCACCCACTGACCCTCATTGAATCCTCGCCATTCGGCCATCGTAGAGCGCACCACTACCCTCAATTGACTAGCTGTCGATCGATGACCAAAGCCCGAGCATTGTCGTACCGTGAAATGCCTCCTTATGTTGTGAATTGACTCTTAAATTACCGTCGAAACCATCTTCCGCTACCTCAATTAATCACTTTTTTTGACCATTCAAGGCGTCGACTAGCCTCACCACCACTACAGTAGGATTCCTTGTTACATTTAGTTGAATCAGAGATTAGGTTTAGTCGAGTCTTCTGGGTAGATCCATGCCCTTAGATTATGGTCGTACTATATGAGCCAAAACTCTGATGTTAAGAAATCATTATGTAATAAGTATACCAAAGTATCTTATCTGCTATGACTTGATATGTACAAAAAGGGAATAATGAAAATATTCGTCCCAATTTTAGAAGTTACCCCGTAAGTAACTAGGGGTTATTTGCTTGAGAATTTCGACTGACTCCCGACCTGAATTTGAGTTGTTACCCCTAAACGCTCTATCATGATAAACTTGTAACCAACCATTATAAGTAAATTTTTTATATTAAGAACTGATGCCCATGTAGATTAGAGAACAAGGTATTCGGTTCAAACTTAAACGAGGTGTTATGTCTCAAAAGGTTTTATACTGATGTACTGAATTGTAGAATTTTGGAATCATGTTTATTCTAATTTTATAAGTTTGAAACCCAATAAATGTTGAGCCTTTTTCCTTAATGATTCGAGAAATATGAGGTTAAAAGAAATGGGGAGCATTCATGGTAAAAGTTTAGATCTCGAGGTGATTCTATTAAGTATGAAAGAAAACATTTATGTTTGCATGTTGAACTGAAGTAAGTAAGTGATATTCTGATTAAGATTGGTAATTAAGGTAAGTTTGGTTATATGAGGAGAAATATGCTTATATTATGGAATTTTGACAAAGAAGAGATATGTGCATAAGAAGTAGGTTAAAGTCTAGTAGAGGAATCATATACTTGTAAGCTCAGTCTTTATATTTCTACGAATTGAGTAAATTTGAGGATAAAATTTCTTTTAAAGAGGAGAGAATTGTAACACCCCATATTTAATGAAATTAGGGACTAAAATGAAAGATTCAGAACCTTGCAGTCTATATTTGAAATTAGGGACTAAAATTTCGTTCGGTTAATTGATGTAGTTTTGATGAGTTTTTTTGAGTTAGTATAGCTTGATAATATTGATTTGCTGCTCGTGGAATGCTTGGCTACCGTCCCCGACCCCTTTTGCTATTGCACTTACTGCCACACACCGGCAGCACGCGTGAGACTCATCCCTCAACCCTGGTTACTTCTAGAATGGCCTGGACCAGTTTGAACTGGCCCAACCTGATCTGAACCAGTCTGTTTGACCTAATCGAGTCAACCCGAACTGAGTCAACTCTTTTGAGTCAAACTGTTGACATTAACTCGTTAACTTTGACACAAAAGTTAAATTTTTTGAAAAGTTATATTTTATATTTTTCGACGACATAAGTCCGAATCCAAAGTTTGTTTTACCAAATTCGCACCCAGTAAGCCATTTTTCAGTGTTTTATCTTTAGATTCAATTTAGTTTTACGATTAAGTTCAGCTTCTGACGTAAATTCGTTTACCTTGTATCCGAGAAATTATTGGACATTGAATCTAAGTTCGAGAGTGATCGAATGGAGTTTAAATTTTGATCGATGGAACATGAAAATCGAGGTAATACTTTACTACCTCTTTTCATGATTTATGGAACATGTTGATAATGGATAAATATATGGATATATATGATTGATCTAATATGCATGTTTGATTATGGATGGACTCGAACCGAATACGATTTAAGTGATAAATTGGTTAAGACTCAATTGAATTACTTAAAGAAATTGGAAGACTGATAAGAAATGATTTCAAGTACAGTGATTAGTCTGAAGAGCGAATAACCTCAGAATTATTAAATTTTAATAATTTTCGTTAAAAGGTTCAATATTGGAATCATCTGATTATAAAATTACAAAATTGCCGATATGGGGTAAAAATGGCCTGAACTGACGTAAAAGCGAAAATACCATGAGAATTCATATTTTTTTAATTCGATAAATCACTATTTCATCTGTTAAATTCATGATCTGCTCGGATAGTCACTAATAATCGGATCCTAACATTTGAGAATGTACAAGAGCTATAATTGTTGATTATCAGTAAGCACATAAAGACTAAAATATTGGAAGTACTATTCTTGTTTGAATTATTCAAAAAATTGAATTAAATGGAAAGATTGGATGGAAGAAAATGACTGAAATAACCTTGAATTATAATTTGACCAAAATGCCTTGCACTGTAAAAGGACCATGATTAACCCAAAGAGCAAAAAAATACTGAATAGATATATCTGATCGAATTACCAGAAAAGGTACATATGTTTGAATTGATCAGAATTATTGAAATGCCCTCGAGCTACGAAATAACTAAAATAACTTCCAATGTTTAAATGACCAAAATACCTTGAACTCTAAAGGAACTAGAATACTTTGAAGTAAGAACTTATATTTTGATTCACTTGAACCTTGGAATCACCGATTAAATTCACGATCTATTTGAAAAACCCAAAAAAACTTCTACATTTGGAAATTCTTAATACGACGATCCCCTTGTTTTTTTAATGATCATTTGAAGCCTAGATTACTGGAAGTGTGACACGTCACTGAAGTATTTAAATGATGGATTATCCTCAAGTTTTATAATAACTAATGTTTCTGGACCCCGATTGACTAAAATAACATGGAATATCAAAATGACCTAAATACCTTTATGACTTGAATTAAGTGAATGTCCTTGGATAGACTATGAGAACACTGATGAACCTAAATGATGTACTGCCTCTAAAAGTTATGGAGCACGACCCAAGTCTTTGGATATTTTGGATTCTATTACAACGTGGAAATGAAATAAATACCAACATAACACATATTTGTCTCCTCAAGAATTGATCAAGGATTATTATGATATTGATCAGATCAGCTGGTGCAATCTGTAATAAGAAGTGAATAATAGTGAAGTATTACAGTTCGAATGATTGACAAGTATTGTAATATCCCAAAAACCGAACAATTAACTAAAATATAAGTTTTGAAAACTTTGTGGATAATTTTGAAGAATTGAAAAGTTCAGGGACTTAATTGAAATATCTTTGTGTAGGATTGAATAGCAAAGAAGTAAGGATGGAAGGGTATTATAGTCATTTGATAAGAAATAAATTAAAAATTCATTTGGGTGTCTATATATATATATATCCACGTGGAGAATGAGGAGAAAAAGAGAAAGAAATATCAGGAGACCTTGGTTCAGCTCTCTCATTCTTCTTCTCTTCCCGTGACTCCTTTGGTAAGATATAGAATGCAAGCAAGTATCGAATGAGTCAACGAGATAAGATTGATCAAGTGAGAGATAAGAGTTAAAAGTGTTACTTTGACTAGTGAGGCCAAGGTGAGTGCATATACTTATAATATATGGTGATATGGGAAATAAGACTTGCGATGAGTCTATTTCCAATATTATGATTTTATGAACAATAGTATGTTGTTAATATGGTTTCTATGTGTGTATGAATAAGAGTATAGTTAGTAGCTTTTAGTATATGAACATGTATTGTTATATTCTCTATTATGTGATATGATCTATGTGATTAGGGGAAATTGTGACATAAGCTATATGATATTGAACTAAGTGAAAATATGAGAATTTGATATATGTTATATGATCATTAGATAGACTATGGGAACACTGATGAACCTAAATGATGTACTGCTTCTAAAAGTTATAGAGCACGACCCAAGTCTTTGGACATTTTGAATTATATTACAACGTGGAAATGAAATAAATACCAACATAATACCTATTTGTTTCCTCAAGAATTGGTCAAGGATGATTATGATATTGATCAGATCAGCTGGTGCAGTCTTTAATAAGAAGTGAATAATAGTGAAGTATTACGGTTCGAATGATTGACAAGTAGTGTAACATCCCAAAAACTGGGCTAGTGACTAAAATGTAAGTTTTAGAAACTTTGTGGTCAATTTTAAAGAATTAAAAAGTTTAGGGACTTAATTGGAATATCTTTGTGTAGGATTGAATAACAAAGAAGTAAGGATGGAAGGGTATTATGGTTATTTGATAAGAAATGAATTAAAAATTCATTTGGGTATCTATATATATCCACATGGAGAATGAAGAGGAAAAAAGAAAGAAATATCTGGAGACCTTGGTTCAGCTCTCTCATTTTCTTCTCTTTCCGTGACTCCTTTGGTAAGATATAGAACGCCAGCAAGTATCGGATGAGTCAACGAGATAAGATTGATCAAATGAGAGATAAGAGTTAAAAGTGTTACTTTGACTAGTGAAGTCAAGGTGAGTGCATATACTTATAATATACGGTGATATAAGAAATAAGACTTGCGATGTGTCTATTTCCAATATTCTAATTTCATGAACAATAATATGTTGTTAATATGGTTTCTATGTGTGTATGAATATGAGTATAGTTAGTAGCTTTTAGTATATGAACATGTATTGTTATATTCTTTGTTATGTGATATGATCTATGTGATTAGGGGAACTTGCGACATAAGCTATATGATACCGAACTAAGTGAAAATCTGAAAATGTGATATATGATATATGATCATTAGATATGTAAATACATAACTGTGTGATAACCTATATAAACTGGTATAGTTGGATTATGTGATTAAATGAAAAAGTAAGATAAGCTAAGTAGCATCTAACCATGTGATACCATGAGAATATGATATAAGCTATATGATGAGGATCTATGTGTTATATGATCTACGTGTTTACATGAACCTATGATATAAGCCATGTGAAATTTCCTACGTGATTATTGGTCTATGTGAAATAAGATATAATAAATGTCTATGTGAAAAATGATCTATGTGAATAAATGTTTATGTGATAAGTTATGGGAAATGATATAAATGGTAAAGCCTATAGTATGTGATAGGAGAGTTGAGGGTATAATTGGCATGTCAAGAGTCGAGGGTTCTACGCGGTCATTCGGGACAATTCTACGTGGTCCTTCGGGACATTTCTACGCAGTCCTTCGGAACATCTATGTGGTCCTTCGGGACATTCTATATGGCACTTCGGTGCAATTTCTAAGTGACACTTTGGCGCAATTTATACGAGCTGTGGTGATAACATTTGTGCACAACCTTTTGTTCTATTAAAAGAAAAGATAGAAATGAACAGTGAATGATAATGATAATTGTGTTGATGATGATGATTTGTATAAATATGCATATATGCTTTTGTTATATGAGATTTTCTATGGTTTCTTGATATGATGTTAGGATATGTTTAAGTAGTTGTGGATTTTATTTCTCAGTAATGTACCGTGGACTAATAAAAGAAATAACATGAATGAACCATGCCTAACATTATATGTTATTGTTGTTAAATTCATGATGATATATGTTCTGGTTGATTAAATATATGATGTTTTTTTAATGTTATGAGAGTATGTGACTACATGTTTTAATATGTCATTTATGCATTTTATGCCTCACTAAGTCCTTGACTTAGCGTGTGAGTGTTTCACACGTAGGTTCAGAAAAGCAAGAAGAGCAAAGCTAAGATCAGACAAGACATCATATCCATACGAGAAGATCAAATCAGAAACAATGTATACAATATGTTATTTTGTTTAATTAAAGTAGTTGGCATGGAATTCAAAGTTTGAATCATATATGCTCTGATTAGTTTTGTAAACAAACCTTACCATATTTATGCAAATTATTAAGTTCTATTTTTGAATTTAATTAAATTCTATTTATTCACTTTGATCAAGGGTTCCACTATTTTTATATAAGTAAAAGTTTAGGTTTTTAACTATCTTTTAAAAGTAAATGATTTGAAAAGTCAATGTGACACCTTGAATTCGTATCCAGGCCGAATACGAGTTGGAGGTGTTACATTTAATGGTATTCGAGCTATGGTTTAGCCGATTCTAGGCTTAAACCAAAGTCAAGTGTGTTTTAAAAAGTATACATGCCAAAATAAAGTGAAAATTTTCTAATCTGATAGTGTAAGGAATGTACTGTCTTGTTAATAGAGTTGAATTTTTATGTTGGATGTCTGACTGTGAGAGCTTCTGAAGTGAAGCGGGAGGCGATAGACCTGAAGGTAGTAGCAATTCACCTATCCTAGCTAGGCAGGGTGAAGAATGAACACCTTAGGGAGTGCATGTATAAGATCAAAGGGTGTTTTTCAGGATGTTGAACGCTATTCTGATGTGTTTCCAACCTCCCACTCCCTCAACTCCTAGAATGAATGTAGCGAAAGAGTTAAAACGAGTTAGGAGCACCCGAGTTAAAGTGTGAAATTGAGGAATGTCCTGTTGTTGCGGACCTTTAGTTAAATGATGTGAAGATAATGTTAGAAGGTTTCCACTGCTCTGAAATAGAGAAGTCAGATGGAGTAGTTTTGTTACTACTCGACCAAGCTAGAGTATGGTGAACAAATGTCACTGTGAGAATGTTAAAAAATCAGGTGACGTGGTTATTGTTTGTAGAAGAGTTCAAGAATAAGTACATCGGTGCAATTTATAAGACAAATGAAGCTAGAATTATGAGCTTGAAGCAAAGGAATTACATCGTGTATGGGTATAAATGTAAGTTTAATAAGCTAAGCAGATTTGCTGCTGGTTTAATAAGTTAAATTAAAAGAGTGATTTTGGTTTTGAATCTGTCCTCATTTCAAGAAGTGGTTAATCGTGCTAAAGCTCTAGAGAGAGCTCAGAATAAGAGGTTGGAGAACAAAAATCTCAGATGATTAAGAGAACTTGTGCTTCATAGAGTTCAACACTATCAAAGAGAGACAGAGATTCTGGTTTTCAACTTCAGACTAGGTCTGAATTAATTGTACCCTATGTTAGAGGATCAAATCCGATGAGAGCCAGACAAACTCAATTAGTAGGGTTTGGTGTTGGAAGATTAAATAAGGAGCTAAGAATGATTAATTGATAAGAAGTCAGGTTTAAAGATAAACTTTTTGAATTGGATTAAAAGTTCTGTTAGAAATTATGTAAATTGAAGTAGAAGAAGTATTTTAAATGGATTAGGTGAGTATTTGAATATGGTCTTTGATGAATCAAGTGGAGAAAATGAATGTATAAGAAATGATAAAGAATAAGGTTATGTACAAGTAGTGTTGACTATCAAGAGTATGAAGAGGTGATAAAGATTGGTAATCAGAGATGAGTATAAGTGATAGTAAAAGAGTATTGGAGCATGAAGAAAAAATATGACCTATGTTGTAAGAAAATTTTGATGTCTGAAGGAATAAACAGTTAAGGACATTAACTGATGGAGTTTAAAGGATCAAGTATGACAAGGGTTATATGAGGTGTAGATTATAAGTTTGGTATCAAAGTAAGAAATTTTCAATTCTAAGTGGAAATTTTTTAACAAGGTCTCGGGAATTTGAATTAGATATAACATTTATACCCATGCAGAGACAGATAGTTAGTTTAAGCGGATTATTCAGGTTTTAAAAAGGTTATGTAAGGGTGTTGAACTATGTTTTGATATAACAATTTAAGGCAAAATGTTTTTGGACTTGAATTGAATTTGCAAAATGTTTTTGGATTTGAATTGAATTTATTCAAAGTTTTAAAAGGTTTCAAAAATAATTCAAAGTCCATTAAAATTAGATTTGAGCAAAAATGCTAAAGGGTGTCAAAGTGCATCCATGCATCCCTGTAGTGCATCCATGTATCTGCACTAATGCATCGATGTATCAGGCAATGCATCCATGCATCCAAACATCGAATGCAATTAGTGCATCGATGCATCCTTGCCATGCATCGATGCATCCTTTCCATGCATCGATGCATCCTGCCATGCATCCATGCATCAAGGCTGCAACGGCTAGTAACAGCTAGTTTATTTGAATTTAATGAAGGGGTATCGATGCACCTTGATCATGCATCGATGCATCATGTTATGGGTAGCCTTTTTGAGTAGAAATATCATCCCCAAACAACTCCAAAACATCCCCAACGGCTATATACAACATCAAACACATTCCAAGCTATAAATACAAGCTGAGGACACTTGAAGAAGCAAGAGAACAACTATCCAAGCAATCAAACACAAGAGAAGAGTTTTTCAATCTTATTTCATCTTTCTCTTGTAAATATTTTGTTCTTCTGAGCTCAATCTTGTAAACACCTACCTTAGAGAGGTTTTCTTGTTTACATTTCTTATCCTTTTGTAAAGGGGAAAGGTTCTAGCTAATCCCGTGTAAAAGCTAGGGAAAGGTTCTAGTTTATCCCGAAAAAACTAGGGAGTTTGTAAGGTTACTCTTTATCCTCAAAAGAAAGAACAAATTAGTGAATTTGTTGGAAAATCCTTGGTGAGGAGCTAAGGTAGTGGACGTAGACTTTGATTGAGAAAGTCGAACCACTATAAATTGCTGTGCAATTCTCTATCTTTCAATCTCCTTACTCCCTAAAGACAAAACCGTTCCGACCCCTCTTTGCAAACCGTTCCGGTTATCGATTCGAGCTTCCGAAAATCCCAACAATTGGCATCAGAGCCTAACTCATTAAGAAGGTTTAACCACCTTGAGACGATCCTAGAAGAAGCTCTACTAATTCTCGACATAACCGAGAAGATGATTTCCACCTCCGGCTCGTTCCACATGGAAGACTCCCTACCAACAGACAAGCCTCCATACTTCAATGGAGACAACTATCATCATTGGAAGAAATTAATGAAGATATTCATCCAATCCAATGATCTTGATGTATGGGAGATAATCGAGAATGGCTACTCTTCTCCAAAGAAGAACGAGAAGAAGCGGAGTGACAAAGAACGGAAGAAAGCTCAACTTAATGCCAAGGCCATGCACATGTTGTTTTGTGCATTTGGTCCTGAAATCTATGAAGGGGTTTCTTCATGTTCAAGTGCCAAGGAGCTTTGGAATAAGCTCGAGGAAATCCATGGAAACAAGAAAGAAGAACCAACAAAGGTGGTGTCTCTAATGGCTTATGAAGAGCCCGAGGTATCTTCTAACTCAAATGAATTTAATTCATATACGTTTGATGACTTACAAGATGCTTTTAATAGGTTATATTCGGAGTTTGAGACCATGAACTCCAAATATAAGAAAATGATTTCAAAATTTAAAATTGAAAACGATTTTCTTTTGAAAACAAAAATAGATTTTGAAAGCCAAAATGAAATTTTGAAAAACGATTTAGAGCTTTTAAAAATAAAAATTGATAGTTTTGAAAAACAAAATTTTTATTTAAAAGTTAAGCTTGAATGCTTAACAAAAGAAAAAGAAATCATTTTAAATAATTCATTTAGTTCAATAATGACAATATGCTCACATTATCATTATCATGGTCATTTGGAACATACTTGTCCTTTGAAGAAAGGAAAACGTTTTAAAATTAGGCAAGTATGGGTTCCGAAAGGAACAAGGGGCATTGAAACTAACGTCCAAGGATCCAAAGCAATTTGGATACCAAAATCTACTTAAATGTCTCTTGTAGGTGTGTGGGAGCAATGGTGATGAGAGTGATGATATTCAAGATGCTCTAGCCACATATGAAAAAGGAATGGGTAACCTCTAAGCTTAATGCTTTTAATTTTGGTTATTTGGTTGCTCATTTGATTTTAAGCATGCATGAGTTTTGTTTTTAAATGATTATGCATCATTGTTTTAATCTCATGTATGTTGAAAAGCTGATTATGATGAACATTTTAAAGTTATATTAATTTTTAAGAATTTTTAGTTCATCATAATCAAATTTTGGTCAAAATTGGTTTTAATGCAATTGATATCTCTCTAACAATTGATATCAATTTTTCAAATACTTTGATTTTATAAATTTTAATTTTTGGCCTAAATTTGAATGTTTATGCATGTGGTCTAAATGAAAATGATATCTCTTTAGCAATTGATATCAAATTTTTTAAATTGCATAACATTTTTTTGGAAAACTTTATGTAAATGCACTTAATTTTAACAATTGATATTGATATCAAATTTCAACAATTGGTATTGCATAAAGTATTTTAGACTTGGATATATTGAATTTCATGTGCCTCTAACATGTTTGTTATTCTTTGTAGAAATTCAATATTTTGTTTAAGTGTCATGAACTTAAAAGCTAAATTTTGTTTGGAATGCTATTATTGAGGGGGAGCTTTGATTTTTCAAATGATTTTTAAAATGTCAAATTTACTACTTACTCTCCAAAGTTATTTTGAACTTCAAAGATTGAATTATTTTTGATATAACAAAAAGGGGGAGAAGTTATGGTTTGAAAATTTTAATTTCTTAATGAAAAAGGGGGAGCTTAACATTTTCATATATTTTCCAACAATTGGTAACAATTGATATCATTTTGTTAACAATTGATATCTTTTTCATTAAACATTTTATTAAGGGGGAGTTTTGCCAAAACCAATTTTTCAAATGTTTTGTTATATCAAAAAGGGGGAGATTGTTGAACTATGTTTTGATATAACAATTTAAGGAAAAATATTTTTGGACTTGAATTGAATTTGCAAAATGTTTTTGGATTTGAATTGAATTTATTCAAAGTTTTAAAAGGTTTCAAAAATAATTCAAAGTCCATTAAAATCGGATTTGAGCAAAAATGCTAAAGGGTGTCAAAGTGCATCCATGCATCCCTGCAGTCCATCCATGCATCTGCACTAATGCATCGATGCATCAGGCAATGCATCCATGCATCCAAACATCGAATGCAATTAGTGCATCGATGCATCCTTGCCATGCATCGATGCATCCTGCCATGCATCCATGCATCAAGTCTGCAACGTCTAGTAACGGCTAGTTTATTTGAATTTAATGAAGGGGTATCGATGCACCTTGATCATGCATCGATGCATCATGTTATGTGCAGCCTTTTTGAGTAGAAAAATCATCCCCAAACAACTCCAAAACATCCCCAACGGCTATATACAACATCAAACACATTCCAAGCTATAAATACAAGCTGAGGACACTTGAAGAAGCAAGAGAACAACTATCCAAGCAATCAAACACAAGAGAAGAGTTTTTCAATCTTATTTCATCTTTCTCTTGTAAATATTTTGTTCTTGTGAGCTCAATCTTGTAAACACCTACCTTAGAGAGGTTTTCTTGTTTACATTTCTTATCCTTTTGTAAATGGGAAAGGTTCTAGCTAATCCCGTGTAAAAGCTAGGGAAAGGTTCTAGTTTATCCCAGAAAAACTAGGGAGTTTGTAAGGTTACTCTTTATCCTCAAAAGAAAGAACAAATTAGTAAATTTGTTGGAAAATCCTTGGTGAGGAGCTAAGGTAGTGGACGTAGACTTTGATTGATAAAGTTGAACCACTATAAATCGATGTGCAATTCTCTATATTTCAATCTCCTTACTCCCTAAACACAAAACCATTCCGACCCCTCTTTGCAAACCGTTCCGGTTGTCGATTCGAGCTTCCGAAAATCCCAACAAAGGGTGATTGGAATAGAGTTTAAAAGATCGGAAGAAAAATGCTAGAATAAGTTAATTAAGTGTGACATAAATTTGTTCAAGGTTGTGTTTCTTGGTCATGTAAATGTAGTCAAAGAGATAAGGATTATATTTCTCTCTGATTAAGTTATTAAAGATAAGCGTGTTACTTTTGAGATGATAAAAAAATATGTTTATTATAATTCGGATGAAGATAGTACAAGAATAAAAGTTTGGTTTATGTTGTAAGCCATTAGAGATTGATGAAAGAAATCAACTGACTCATGATCTTGAGTGGCAAGGATTGATATTACCGTATGGATAGAACATTATTATTTCCATGATGAGTGACATTATATTTATACGGATTTATAAAGATTAAAAGTAGGTGTAGAATCGAAGAAGTGAAAATATTGGAATGGATGAAATTCCTTACAGATTGAATATAGGTTTATTAATTGCAACCACGAAGGGAGAGTTAAAGACTGAAAGTCGGATGAATGTTATCATACCACATGAAGAATTATTATTGAGTTTGTTTTAATAAGTGGTATGTCAGCAAGCTATGAAAGGTATCAAGATAGTTTTAAGAGAAGTTTTGTGTAAAAGAAATGTTGGAAACCATTAAGTTGGTTCGAATGGAAATATTAATATTTGGTATGGACAGATTTGATCAAAGAAGTTGAAGAAAAAGTGAAGTTAATTAAGATAGTTGATAATTAAGAAAAGTTCTACATAGATTTGAAGAGAAATGAAATGGAATTTCTAAGTAGGTGATAAAATATTTCTCAACGTCTTGTTCCGAAGAATATTCTCTGTATAGTAATGATCAGTCCATCATTCATTGGACCTCATGAGATTTTTAAAAGAGGTAGATCAGTAGTAGAGCAGGGAGTGTTGCAGCCATAATGGAAAAGGTTATCAATATTTTCATTTTTTTCGACACTTAAGAGATAGTGAATAGATATTTTGTCATATCATAGCACCGGAAGAAATATAATTTAATATGTCATGATTTACAAGAAAGAACCGATGTAAAATTTTTTGTATATGAAGTTAAACAGTTGAGGAATAAGACAATTACATTGGTCAAAATGTTGTGAGGGAATCATAAAGTAATGGAAGTAACATGGAATTTCGAATAGGATATGTGTAGATAGTTTCCTCATCTCTTTGTGCAATGAAAATTCGAGCACAAATTTTCTTAAGGGATAGATTTATAACATCCCAAAAAATCGGGCTAGTGACTAAAATATAAGTTTTGGAAACTTTGTGGTTAATTTTGAAGAATTAAAAAGTTCAAGGACTTAATTGGAATATCTTTACGTATGATTGAATAGCAAAGAAGTAAGGATGGAAGAGTATTATGGTTATTTGATAAGAAATGAATTAAAAATTCATTTGGGTGTCTATATATCCACGTGGAGAATGAGGAGGAAAAGAGAAAGAAATATCTGGAGACTTTGGTTCAGGTATCTCATTCTTCTTCTTTTCCTGTGACTCCATTGGTAAGATATAGAATGCAAGCAAGTATTAGATGATTCAACGAGATAAGATTGATCAAGTGAGAGATAAGAGTTAAAAGTGTTGCTTTGACTAGTGAGGCCAAGGTGAGTGCATATACTTATAATATACGTGATATGGGAAATAAGACTTGCGATGAGTCTATTTCCAATATTCTGATTTCATGAACAATAGTATGTTGTTAATATGGTTTCTATGTGTGTATGAATATGAGTATAGTTAGTAGCTTTTAGTATATGAACATGTATTGTTATATTCTCTGTTATGTGATATGATCTATGTGATTAGGGGAACTTATGACATAAGCTATATGATACTGAACTAAGTGAAAATCTGAAAATGTGATATATGATCATTAGATATGTAAATCAAAACTGGTATAGTTGGATTATGTGATTAAATGAAAAAGTGAGATAAGCTAAGTAGCATCTAACCATGTGATACCATGAGAATATGATATAAGCTATATGATGAGGATCTATGTGTTATATGATCTACGTGTTTACATGAATCTATGATATAAGCCATGAAAAATTTCCTACATGATTACTGGTCTATGTGAAATAAGATATAATAAATGTTTATGTGAAAAATGATCTATGTGAATAAATGTCTATGTGATAAGTCATGGGAAATTATATAAATAGTAAAGCCCATAGTATGTGATAGGAGAGTTGAGGGTATAATTGACATGCAAAAAGTCGAGGGTTCTATGCAGTCATTTGGGACAATTATACGTGGTCATTCGGGACAATTCTACGCGGTCCTTCGGAACATCTATGTGGTCCTCAGGACATTCTATGTGGTACTTCGGTGCAATTTCAACGCGGTACTTCGGTGCAATTTATACGAGTCGTGTTGACAACATTTGTGTACAACCTCAATGCACTCACATACCTTAAGTTCTCAATAATATACATGGGCTATTAAAAGAAAAGATATAAATGAACAATGAATGATAATGATAATGATAATTGTGTTGATGATGATGATATGTACAAATATGCATATATGTTTTTGTTATATGAGATTTTCTATGGTTTCTTGATATGATGTTAGGATATGTTAAGAATATGTTTAAGTAGTGGCGGATTTTATTTCTCAGTAATATACCATGGACTAATAAAAGAAATAACATGAATGAATCATGCCTAACATTATATTTTATTATTGGTTAAATGTATGATGATATATGTTTTGGTTGATTAAATATATATAATGTTTTTGTATGTTATGAGAGTATGTGACTACATGTTTCAATATGTCATTTATGCCTTTTATTCCTCACTAAGTCCCCTAGAAACTTTCTTGGATAGGCTCTCAGGCCCCAAGGAACTCTCTTGAGTAAATCATGGGACTGCATATGGTGTACGGGTGGAGGGTAGTTATATGGTTTATTTTATGGTCATTCTTATAAGATTTTACTTGATCATGATCCTAATACTACTGTTTATTATTAAATCTGATTTCTATTGGATACTGTATGGGTAGAACTCTGGAGTATGGAGGTTCAACTCTGATCAAGCTGGTAAATCCTTACGGGCCTAAGGAGTCCTTAGGTAGGCCCATAGGCCCCAAGGCACTCCGTTAGGGTGGCCTTTTGTTGTGTTCTTAGGGTAAGTCCTTATGGATGCAGTTCTTGGGAAACTGCATAAATTTTTGGTTGGAGGGTTTTATTATGGTTTAAAAAATATGTTTTAAATTGTTAATGTTTTAAAAATATCTATACCCTTTTCACTGGTTTTGGTTGGAACACACTAGACATCCTATTCCGATATCATGAACTTAGTCCTCCGAATGTTTCCTATGAACTAAAATCATCATGTCTTTTACTTGAAGAAATATCAGTGGAACCACAGCTCATCCTGAAAATTTGTAAATGTCTGAATCTATAAGGAAATCTTTATATTTGCCTATTATCTGCATGTCCTTCAGCATCACTTGGTAGTTTTGTATTACTGAGCTTCTCAAAGATCAATTTTTTACTCATCATTTCAGGTTAAAAGAATGGAACCAGTGCAACTCTCGACATCAGTAAAGGAGTTCCACCAGCGTTGCTTGTGGAGTACGGTGTATGTGAATAGGGGGCACGTATGTTGTATTATGTTTTTATATCCGAGTTTGAAACCTGTTTTATTTCTGGATATTGTTAAATTCTACTTTTAATAAATAATTTGTTTTACGATTTTAAGTTATTTAACATATATTTTAATTTTTTTGGTATTTTTACGGTGGGTCGCTCGGTGGCCATAATGTGACACCTCGGATTGGATCGGGTCACCCGCATCGGTTTGTGGGTGTTACACCTCCTATGAGTTGTAATATGCAAGCCCGTGCATACATTTTACTTGTTCCTCAGATGCATCGTGACTCAAATGTTTAAAAGTTGTATCTAACCAATTTAACGATATTCGACCACCGTTTAAATTAGGCATGACACCTCAGAAATACTCCTCGCACAAGGAATGCCAGTCACCATCCGCTACCCCAGATATCACATCCCCATCTATCGAAGCCCCAAATGTATGAAAACATCCTCCAGCGTAATAGTGCACTCTCCACATGGAAGATGGAATGTGTGTCTCTATTCTCCACCTCTCAACCAGTGCAGAAATAAGGTTGGGTTCAAGGTTACAGTACCCTTCATATTTCACTATGTAACGGTTAAATACGGCTAGACACGAGTAGGTATCTTTAACTTAACGTTACAAATGAATGAATCTAATATACAATCTCCCTCCTAATTTAATAAATAGTATACAAATTAAAATATAAACTAATACTAAAAAATTAATAAATATTCACAATAATTAAAATAACAACACAATTTAAAATTGTTACCATATCGAAAAAATGCCTCGAGATATGATTGCCATCTAAACGTAGCAACTCACCTTCCATTTTATAACTGTAAAAAGTAATAAAAAAATTAGTACAATAAAATTTAATAAAATAATAAATTATTAAATAATTATAATATAAGAAAAATATTTTGTCTTCTTAATAGAAAGATTGATAATATGAAGAATGAGAGAATTTGAGATTTGAGTGTGGTTTGAGGGTTGTGTTGAGTGTGGTATTTATAGGGATAAGGGAGGGGGAGATAGGTGCTAATCAATGTGGGAGACGGACAGTTCAGCTGAATTAAAGGAAAGGTGCAGATCATGATTCGTACCTTTCGTACGTGTCAGACGTTCAGCGAAGGCGCAGACATGACTCCAATTCAAATAGAACCCACAAAGGTGCGGCTGACGATTTGCTCTTTGTTGTCACCGTATCAAAAAGGGTGCTAGATCGATAATATTAGGGGAAAGGGTGTCTGGCAGGTAATTATTGGGTCTAAGAGTTATATTTTGGTAGAAACACCCCCTTTAAGCCCACTGTTTCTTTTTCCCCCTTCTTTCAGTCACCCAACAATTTAAAAGGGATTGAATTGAGTATTAAAGTTTAACGGGACTAAACATTAAATTAGATCATTTAATCAAGTGTCCAAGTGTAACTTTGAAGGCGGCTTTGATCCATTTTTATTGCCGACCTCTTTTAAGAAAGTTTGCCTTAGTTGGTAGTTTTTATTCGGCAAAATGATAAAATCAATCCTTAATATTCTTTTAAAAGTCATTTTAGTCCTTATCTTTTTTTCTTTGAGAATTTTAGCTTCTAATCTTTTGAATTTTCGGTTAAAATAATTCTTGTTAGATGCAAATCGTTAGTAGACTAATAATCAAAACATATTACTAACGTGATATTTACACATGTACTTGGGGAAGAACTCAAAGATTTTATGCTATGAGACAAACATATAAAATTTTAAGGGTATGTATACTTAAAAAATTTTAGAGAGCGAAAATATATTTTTAATAGAAAATACAAAAAAATACCTAAAATATATAAGAATTCAAAAATTTAAAGGGAACGATCGTCTCCACTTGCCCTTCGATCCATTATTTATATATTCGTTAAAATAATGACATGATATTTGTTACATCACAAATGATAAATTACAAGAAAGAGTTTGAAATAGCATGAACTAACTTATCTCAGCGGTTAAAGGAATAATTGTTATTTCTAGAGGTCACGGGTTCAAGCACCAGCGTGATTGAGTGTTCATTGTTTTAGAACAAATATTATTTTAGTGAATTCGAGATTTTACTATCCCAAATAATTTTTTTACAAAAATTTAAGTTTCAATTCGCTTGAAAATTCTATAAAAATAAAATAAAAATTACAATAATATAGTTAGAGCATAATGCCACACATCTATAAATTTCAAATAAAGCAACATTTAATTCCAAATTAAATGGAATTTATATAGAACAAGAAAAATTATTAGATGGACCTAAATTACTACGTCATACGTGGTCCCAATTAATAATATTTGTACATATCTTTTTTTATAAGGTGAATTTTCACATTTTTCTACATGTAAAAAACAAGTGAGAAATTATTTGATAATTATTTTAAAATTTGTAATTCTCATTCATTAATATCATAAATGACATAATGAACCAGACCCATCAAATAATTTCTCATAGAACTGAGTGGCATTTTCTTCCCATAATTATAAAATTTCAATTAAAGAAAGTCAAAGCTTTGTGCATTGTCCACACCAAGACAAAGATCACATGTCCGTTTGATTTTCAAAGGACATCATTTCCTAGACTTCTTTTTGGTATTAATAAAAACAGTTTATTTGGTTCAAAGTCAAGTATTTGAGCATATCAGGAAGTTGACTAATTAATGCTAATGCTGTTTTCTTACATAAGCGTAGAAAATGTTACTTGAAATCTGTGGTGAGTATATCCCATATTTATATTGTAACAAATGTAAGTAAATATTGAATTTATTATAGTAGATGAGATAGTATCAATTTCACAATTTCCTTTTTTTTTCAATCTCACTGTTATCATGATAAAAATAAATATGGATGGATCGAAAAAAGCAAACAAGATCATAGTTTCCCTAAAAAAATTAAAAATTAAAATAAATTAAAATTAAAATTAAATTGATAGAATATATAAATATAGATGATCAAATATATAATTATACTAATTTTTAACAACCGCGTCACCTTTCCTATATTAAATGTTAACACCGGATGGTTTAATTGGGAAAACTTAAATAATTGATGATCTGATTGACATAATTCAAAAATCAATGGTCAAAGTAAAAAAAAGACAATAGTTACGTGGTCATAAGTATAGTTTATCCTAAAAATTTAATTTTATCCATTAAAAAGTATAAAACACATAATATGAGTATTAAATTTAAAAGTTTAATGAAAGTATTTAAAAATAAAAAATAAAAATCTTCAAATTTATTTAAATATCATAAACTTTTTATTTTTTCTGAAAATTATAAAAATATTTTAAACAAGAATAGTATTAAAAAAGAAAGAACATTTTTCAGAAAAATGTAAATAACTAAGCAAATGTAAAAAAAAGACTACAATTTATTTTTTAGGAATTTTTGACTTTTTTTTAAGAAAAAATAAAAAATTTCTTTTCTTTTTTAATTTATGATATTGTACGAAAGAGAATAGATTAAATTATAAAAAATATTTTTAAAATTTGGATTTTTAATTTGTTAAAAAATAAATTTAAAATATATGTGACGTGTCATGATTGTTTCTACAGTGTTCTCCTAATCGATGTTGGCACTGTGGGCACCAGTCCCGAAGGTGGTTCAAGCCCGACAAGACAGCGGTGGCGGCCAAGGGGCGATTCCAGGCCTTCAACAGAAATAAAGCATA
Source organism: Hibiscus syriacus (assembly GCF_006381635.1). NCBI lineage: Eukaryota > Viridiplantae > Streptophyta > Magnoliopsida > Malvales > Malvaceae > Hibiscus > Hibiscus syriacus. The sequence continues at coordinate 52,627 of NW_024062906.1, forward strand.
ACAAAACAAAATGGACCAAAAAAAAAAACTGGAGATAAAAATTGGTACACATTAGTAAAAAATGGGTACACGTAAGTAACAGGTTCCACCTTTTGGTTAAAATTATTTCAATTTCTTGTTCATTCAGTGTTACAAGAGGACAGTAAACATCCTCGCTTTTTCTTTCCTGTCATCAACATTAAAATGGGAAAGTGTAGGAACCATCACTTTTTATGTTCTTCTGCCGTCTCGGTTCTCGTAAACCCAAAAAACTGGTTTGTTTATGTATAAATTTGCAGGTTCTTCCATTCTAACTACCACCATCACGTGTTTAACTCGGCCTAGATGACTGCCGGGATGCAAAAGGGCTGTCCGGTAGATTATATCCTTCGCTGCAGTTCCCAAACAGTATCTGCACTGACATGTAATGCGGATTTCCTTTGGCCAAAATATTCTTCACAGTATCTGCACTGACAAAGGTTACGAACCCGAACATCGTTTCTGTTGGCAGGGGATCCGAACATCTTCGACTTGTCCGTAACTGCTGCTATCAGACATGAGTAAATAACCTTTGGGACAATGAATATATATAACTGCAAATAAGCCTGCAAAAGGTTTAAAAAATCATGTAACCTGAAATTGGTGGAGACATCGTCTTCACTAAATGTGCTCTCGGCCGGGAATGTAAGATATATCTGCCTCGATCCATTGACGACCGGACCTGGACTGTTTTGATCATTTCGATTTTCCATATGCTTCAGAGCATCTTCAGCCAAAATGACAGCATGTTGTCCATGAGGCCTGTCAATCAACCACATAAGAGTTCATAGAACATCGTAATTCATAAACCGTACCTGTCTATTACTCGAATAACATTTTCCAATTTAAGGAGAAGCTTTGTCAAACTATAGCCTACTTTGCCATGTCTCTGGCTATCAGTGAGATAATCATCTGCCTGCAGAACTTTACCGTATTTCTCGAAATATAACAACGGTAGAGACGCGATCGAAACTGGTTCCCCCGTCGTTTTCAAGAACTCAACTAATTCGATCTCTAATTTCTCAAGTCAAATAATGTTATCTTCATAACCACCACCAGCAGCATCCAAATGGCCAAATATTTGAGGGAAGTTTTCGGAGACTTGGCATTGAAGGTACCTGCAATTACTTCCATGCTTGCAGCAGCCTTTGTTGAAATAATGGCAGGTCTTAACTGGGAAATCGGGCACGTTCTGTTGTCGACGTAGTCCCGGTTTTACTCTAAAATTACAGTAACAATAATCATGTGAAAATCCATTATCATTTCTTATGTTCAAAGATCCCATTTGATCCTCCAAGCTCAAGAACAGTGTACCGGATTGAACCGACGGTGAGAAACCAGGAACTGAGAGACTAATTCGGTCAATTGATTATCAATGATTATAGTAGGTCAACGGTCTAGATTTTCGAGGACCATGGAGAACACATGATCCTTTGTAATGTATGCAAATTAATGCACGTTGCTTTTTTTTTTACTCTTCTTTATTAATTTTAATGTTACACAAGGTAATAAATAAAATCACCTAAAGTACTTTAAAGTATAACGATTTTATTATACCCCCAGGAATCATGGATTATTTAAAAAGAAAAGGAAAATGCATAATACCAAAACATTTTCTCTCTCTAAAATATGGTTAAAAATACACTTGAATTTTATTTAATTTAATCATAATTTGATTGAAATTTATTTTTTAAAATAAATGTTTAAATTAGGAGGTCTGATTCTCTACAGGATAACATTATACACTTTATAGCTCTTAATATTTTCTAGATTTATAATTAAATATTTTTGGCTTATTTAATTTCCATTTTATAGGAATAATAGAGGAATAGCTAAAATGATTTAAAGTGGGAGGATAAATTTGATAATTAAAGAAGATGGTGAGGTAAAATATATAGGAGAATTTAAGTGGGGGCTCACAAGTCAAAATAAGATATTTGTTTGAAAGAATTATTTTAATTTTTGGTAAATAATAAATAATTAATGTTAATAAATAATCATTTTGGTGTTTTTTTATTACCTTGATACAATGTATTTATTTAAAATGTAATTCATAAGAATGAGTATTTGATTGAGTTCGGTTTAAAAATTGGGTAAATTATATATTTAGTACCTAAACTATCAATTTTATTTTCTTTTTAGTACCTAAACTTTCATATATTTTAAAATCAGACCTGATGCTTTTTTGTTTCATTTTAGTATTTAAAAACTATATCTTCTATGGGTAAAGTACATCATTCATCACTCAACTATCTTCTCACTCCTATTTTGGTTACTAAAGTTTAAAAAATTTCAATTTAACTACTCAACTTTCAAATTGCTCATATTTTAATCACTCTAATTTAATTTATTAATAATTTTGTACATGGAATTTTTTAGTATTTTATTAATATAAAATATAAAATAAATTTGAAAGTTAGAATGATTAAATTAGGAGTAATTTGAAAGTTAAGTGATTAAATTAAAAAAATCATACTTCAGTGGCAATCTTCCTTTAATTTTCTTAGCTCGTGATTTTTCAGGTTTGCATCAAATAGGCAAATACCCAACAACCCATTTTCATTTTGGTTATATATTATATATATTTTTATTTATTATATGTTGTTTGGCTATCTCTAACGCTGATCTAAACTTATTCACCTCACGCAGTTACATTTAATTTTCTGTTAAATTTTTGTTTTTCTAAGAACTAGACTCATATCTATTTCGTTTCTTTTGCATCTATTATCACCTTTTTTGTCATAATATAGCATCAAAGTGGGTAATTGGTTTATCTCTTTAGCATTTCTTTTTCTTTTACATCTCTACTTCAAGTTCGTCTGTTTCTTTTTCGTATATGTTTTAGTTTCATATCTATGTTTTTTACTTGTACCTCAGTGGGTTTTTGTTAGTGTTTTGGTTCAGCTTTGAAAAAAATAGTTTCGCTTCATTTCCCCTATTTCAAATCTCTAGATCTCGGTTTGCTTGTTATTTTTGCTTGAGTATCGTCACCTACGTGTGTTCTTTTGTTCTCTTTGGTTGGTTCTCTAATTTGTAAAGAAGAAAGATTAAAGCGTTTGTGCTATGTTCTAAGGTTTCACCCCTTTGCTTAGCAATAACGGTTAGATTTCTATGATTGTGCGAAGGGGGATTGAAGAACTTTTGGGTTTATGTAGGATAAACCCTTGATACATTAAATTATAATGCTTTTAGTTCTTTTTTATAAATTAACAATCACACTATTATATTCTCTTCCCTTTTAACATTAGGCTTTTTAGCAGTTAAATATATTCATAAATATTTACCCCGCTTAATAATAAAAATCAATATTATTCCATTTTCTTCACTTTTAACACTAGGCTTTTAGCATTAATAATAACAATTAGTTTTATATAAATTAAAATCCTATTAAGTAACCAACTAGGCTTCTTAGTACCCCTCAATTCTCTAGCATTTTATTGATGCATCTTCTGTCTTCTTTGGATTCCTTTTTCATAGTTCCTCATAGCTTCGACTATAGATGATTACTTGAGGTCATGTCCTTCTTTTAGATCCCATAGGGCATATAGGGGGCGGGCTCGATAGAGTGGTGTCAGTGAGACTAGACTTAGAGTTTGTACGTTGAATGTAGACACATTAAATGCTAGGCTGTTGGAGCTGACCGACGTACTAAGTAATAGGAAAATAGATTTTTCATGTATTCAAGAGACTAGGTGGAAAGGGGCTCGCGCCAGAGAGTGTAACGGGTATAAGTTGTGGTATTCAGGCGTAGACAACGCTAGAAATGGGGTGGGTATCTTGGTATCCTCTAGGCTCAAGGAAAATGTAGTTGAAGTTTGTAGATACTGTGATAGGATCATGATGATTAAGGTAATTATAGAAGCGGAAGTGGTGAATGTCCTTTCAGTGTACGCCCCACACGTTGGCCTAGGGGAGGGGGAGAAACATTGCTTCTGGGATTCGTTAGATGATGTACTTAGGAGTATTCCGGAGGACCAAATAGTTTTCATAGGGGGAGACTTCAATGGCCATATAGGTAGTGAAATCGATGGGTATGACAGTGTTCATGGGGGTTTCAGTTTTGATAGTAGAAATGAGGAGGGTGTACGTTGCTTGAATTTGCTACTGCACACGATATGGTGGTCACTAACTCCTTCTTTAACAAGAGAGATGTGAACTTGATTACGTTCAATAGCGGGGGACATTATACCCAAATCGATTACATCTGGTTCAAAATTGGGATCGATGGGCTTGCATTGACTGTAAGGTGTTCCCTGAAGAGGCATGTGCATCATAACACAGATTGTTGGTTTTGGTGTTCCGCGTACGCCTCGGGCGGAGCACTCATAGGAGGGCTAAAATAGGTAAACCTAGGATCCTTTGAAGAACTTATATGGAGAGACAACTGATGACTTTAAGAGAAAGGTTTTGTCTCATACAGGTTTTGGAACTACAAGCTCAAATAATGCAGATATGTTATGGAAAAATATGGCAAATTCCATCAGAGATATGGGCAAAAACACCCTTGGGTTGTCGAAATGGGCGGCCAAGGATCGTAAAGAATTGTGGTGGTGGAACGACGAAGTACAAACTAAGGTAAAGACAAAGCAAACTTGCTTCAAGGAGTTGCTACAATGCGATGACGACGAAGAAAGATCGAGAGCTAAAAAAAGATACAAGGAGGAAAAGCGGAAAGCTAAAAAAATAGTGGTTAAAGCAAATGATAAGGCATACGAGGAAATGTACAAGAGATTAGACACCAATGAAGGATAAAACGGTATCTTCAGGCTTGCAAAATCCAAGGAGAATAGGAAAAAGGATCTAGGTAGCATTAGGTTTATTAAAGACAACAATGGTGTTCTTTTAGTGAAAGATCATGATATTAAGAGGGTTTGGGGTAATTACTTCTTTGGATTATTTAATAATGATGCATGTAGAGATAGTAATGTTGATGGGTTAACCGACCATCAAACTACGTGCAATGACTGCCCTACAAGTAGGATTGGGATTGAGGAAGTCAAAATGGCCCTTAGAAAGATGGGGACGGACAAAGCTGTCGGTCCAGATCAAATTCCAATCACTGTGTGGTTAACCCTAGAAGAAGAGGGAGTTAAGTGGTTGACCAACATCTTTAATATTATTTTAGAGACTGCCAAGATGCCAGAGGAGTGAAGAGAGTCTACAAAGGAATCCCCAACGTTGTGGTAACTACAGAGGTATTAAACTACTCAGTTATACCATGAAGCTATGGGAAAGAGTGATAGAGGCTAGGTTGAGACATGTTACTAGGGTTTCGTAAAATCAATTTGGCTTTATGCCAGGCAGATCTACTGTGGAGGCGATTCATCTACTTTGACGGCTTATGGAGAAATATAGGGAAAAAAATAGAGATCTTCACATGGCGTTTATTGACCTTGAGAAGACATATGATAGCGTACCCGCGATACGATCTGGAAGACTTTGGAAACGAGACGGATCTCAATTGCTTATATCCAGGCGATTCGTGATATGTATTGTAGATCTACTACATACGTCAGAACTACAGTTGGCGACACCGAGGCTTTTCGGTGGAAATCGGACTCCACTTGGGGTCGACTCTTAGCCCTTACATATTCGCCTTGATTATGGACGACATCTGTTGTGCGACACCAGATGGTGTTCCATGGTGTATGCTTTTCGCTGACGACATTGTCCTAGTTACTGAAACAAAAAATGAGCTGAATAGTAGACTGTCTACCTGGAAGACTGCTTTGGAAGAAAAAGGTCTAAGGATCAATATTGCAAAAATAGAGTATTTATGTTCAAACTTCAGTGGAAACCAAAATGATGAAGATGTAGAACTATGCATCGAAGGACACGTTCTCCCCTCAAAGGATTGTTTCAAGTACCTAGGGTCTATGATACATAAAGATGGGGGCGTAGATGACGACGTAACACACCGTATAAAGGCGGGATGGCTAAAGTGGAGGGCTGCTACTGGAGTTTTGTGTGACAAAAAGGTGCCTCTAAAACTTAAGGGAAAATTTTATAAAATGGCAATAAGATCAGCGTTGCTGTATGGATCAGAATGTTGGGCAATCAAGAAGGATTACATAAGGAGGATGAAGGCCGCAGAAATGAGAATGCTTCGATGGGCATGTGGTAGGACTCTGTGGGACATGACACCAAACTCTGCAATTAGGATGTCCTTGGGGTGGTGCTTGTATCCGAAAAATTAAGGGAGGGAAGGCTACGGTGGTTTGGGCATGTCCTTAGGCGAAAACCGTCGGATGCAGTCAAGAGGGTAGAGTCGATTACAGTCGACAATGTCAGAAGGAGAGGACGATCAAGGAGGAAGTGGGTAGATTGTTTGAGATCTGATATGAAGGATTATAGATATTTATAATGTTATGACTCAAATTAATCCAATCTAAAAACTTTCTCTAATCATACAATATATATATATATATATATATATATATATATATATATATTTCACTTATGCAATGTTATTTAAAAAACAAAAGAAAAAACCCAATAAATCAAATTTATAAGAAAACTACTTTTGAAAGTCTAAATGTTTTCTGTAATTACATTATAAAAACAAAAGAAAAAAGTTTTTCTATTCAAAAAGAATACCAAACTATTCAATTATCAGATAAAACAGTCATTAATAAACTCAAAGATCAAAAGTATAAGCACATCCATTTTGGATTAGTCCAAGTAGGTGTCAAGTCACTTATTGTGGAAGCCACTAAAAATACATCAATTTTAATTGTCCTAAGAGACCAAAGTCATATTATGTTTAATGATTCCTTATTAGGAACTATAGAAACAAGCTTTTGTACGGATCCAATATATTTCAATTGTTATCCAAATTTTATGATTTCTTTAACTGACAAAAGTATCCTACAATCATTAACTCTCTTTTAATAGACCAAACAAGTTACCTCCAAGATATTCTTTTAGTATAGCTAGTTCAAGTTCAGCTTTTCAAAAATTATATATAGAAGAAGAATCAATTACAGATACCCAACAATAAGACTTTAGAACAGCTAGAACATATGTCTTTTCTGTTCCAATCTCAATTACAAAAAACCAACACCATGATTTTAGAACAGCAAAAGCCTCAATCTCTTCTATCCCTAGTTCATTTAGAACCAATTTACAAGGAATAGATAATTCCTCAAAAATAGCCCGACCAATATATACAAGGCAAACAGAAAGTTCCTCAAATGCTAGACATATTGAAAGCCCCCAAAACTCACCGATAATGTCACCAACCTATTCTTCAATGACTAGTGATGTAAAAATAGAAGAGAACTCAGAAATTTATGTTTTACAAAAACATATTGAAATCAATAAACCTTTTGAAATTTGAGGAACCCTGATGCAGGAGAACAAATCTCTTCAAATGATATTAAAATGATTGTCGACCAAAATAATTATATGAATCTTCACCTATATTCCATAGGAAAACAATTATATTATATTGAAAATTTAGTCGAATCATACCCCAAAAATATACAAAATAAAATATTAAAGAAGACTCGACAGAACCAATATTCACTCCTTATGAAATTCATAAGAATTTTCAGACGACATTTTTAATAGAAATATAAGATAGACTCAAGGCCTTAGAATATGAGCTTATAGCTCAAGATACTCCTATACCAACTCAAAATTCGATAGATGCTCTGAATTAGACTTTTCAATCTGATTCGAAACAATTTGAAAATTATCAAATTAATAAAATGAATTGGAGAGAAACTAAAAAACTTTATTATCCAAAAATAACTGCACCAGACCTCAATATTAAAGAAAACCCTGTTTTTCAAAAGAAATACAATGCTAATAATATCTATGAATGGAACATAGATGGTATGTATGAATATAACATTCTTAGTTTATTATAACAAAGGACGATGGTTTCAAATGTTTGTAAACACAAAACCAAAACAGTTTAATTAGTGATCAAGCTATAGTCAATCTTTTAATTACCGGGTTCACTAGTCATTTAAAAGGATGGTGGGATCATGCACTCATTAAAGAACAACATGAAAAATATTAAAAGCCCTTAAAAAAGATAATAAAAGAAGAGTTATTTTAGATGATCAGGAAAGAGAAAATCAAAATGCAGTCGTAACTTTGGTTTTTTCTATCTCCAAACATTTTATAGATGATCCATCTCACCTTAAAGATAGAAATTCATAATCATTATCAAACTTAAAATGTAAAAATTAACATATTTTAAATGGTATAAAATTGTCTTTATGACGAGTAATGCAAAGATCTGATAATCAACAACCCTTTTGGAAAGAATTTTTTTTAGCAGGACTTCCTAATCTCTTAAAAGAAAAAGTTAGAAATCAAATTACAAAAAATTATGAAGGAGTTATTCCATACGAAAACTCACATATGGTGAATTGATTTAGTTACACCTAAAAAGAGGACTAAAAGTGTGTCAAGACTTAAAACTTCAAAAACAGCTTAAAAGAGAAAGACATGTTTATAAGAAAGAATTAGGATCATTCTGTCATCAATTTGATATCAAAGATGAACAATCATTTTCAAAAAATTGTTGCCTTAATAAGTCAAAAGAAAGAAAAAAGATTAATACTCCTGAATATTATAAGAAACCAAAATATAAAAAATATATGAAAACAAGAACAATAAAGATCAGATAATAAAAATGATAAAACAATAAAATGTTATCGATGTGGAAAAAACATGACATATTTCAAAAAATTGAAGGGTCAAAAGAAAAAATAATAACTTAAATCTTGATGAAGATGTTGAACAAAAGATTAATGAAATTATGTTAGAATCTACATCTTCTGAACAAAATACATTAATAGAATCAGAAGATTTACAAATCAATGAATTACATACAACATCATAATCTTTTAAAGAATACGATTATGCAATAAATATGTTAACTAAAGATCAAGAATTCATAATAGAAGTTATTGACAAAATTCAAGATCCAGACCTTAAAAGATAATATTTATTAAAATTAAAACATTCCTTAAAGGATAAAGAAAAAGAAATTATTTCTAATCCTTCACAAATTTATAACTTACAAGAAATAGTTTTTAATAGATATGAAATACAAAACCCAAATAAATTACAAATTCAAAATTACATATAGAAATAAAAGAAATTAAAAAAGAACTTTCATAATTAAAAAATGAACAACAACAGATGAAAAAACATATTCCAAATTTAAAACATGAAGATTGACAAGAAATTTCTTCTGCAGAAGAACCTGAACTTGAAGAAAATACGCCATAATATATGATGGTTCTTATTGAAGTATCGATCTAAAGATATTTAATAAAAATAAATCTAGTAATAAAGAATGAATTCTCTGTACAAAAGATAGCTTTTTTTGACACAGGAGCTGATCAAACTATATAAGAGAAGAAATAATTCCAACAAAATACTATGACAAAACTTCTAAAACCCTTAAGGCAACAAATGGTAAAAAGTTAAAAAATACTTATAAAATCATTAATGCATAAAATTGTAGTAAAGGTATTAAATATGAAACATGTTCTTTAATGGTAAAAGATATTACTCAAGATGTTATATTAGGAACACAATTCATTTCATCATTTCATAGAAAAAAATAAGAAATCTTAATTTACTAAAATCCTTATCTATCCATAATAAACAAATAAATAATTTAATTGACCATAAACATAATCAATTCTCTTTTCTAAAAGAAGAAATAAATTTTCAAAAATTAAATGAGCAATTACAAAAAAGAGAAATTATAAAAAAAATAAATCAAATAAAAGAAGAAATATAATCAACTATATGTTCAGATATTCCCAATGCATTTTGGAATAGAAAGAAACATGTAGTAACATTACCTTATAAAAATGACTTTGATTAAAGACAAATTCCTACGAAAGCAAGACCAATTTAGATGAATAAAGAAATTGAAGAATTTTATAAAAAAGAAATACAAGATCTTCTCAATAAAAATTTGATCAGAAAAAGTAGTTCCCCTTGGAGTTATTCAACATTTTATGTCATAAAAACTCATAACTAGAAAGAGGAACACTAAGATTAGTTATTTATTATAAACCTTTAAATCAAGAATTAAAATGGATCAAATATCCAATTCCTAATAAAAAGGACTTATTACAAAAAATTTGTAATGTCAATATTTTTTTTCAAAATTTAACATGAAATCAGGATTTTGGTAGATCCAAATCAAACAAGAAGAAAGATATAAGATAACTTTTACAGTTTCATTGTACACTAAGAATGGAATGGAATGTCGTTTGGTTTAAAAATGTTCTTTTTGAATTTCAAATAATTATGAATGATATTTTTAGTCCATACTCCTAATTCACAATTGTCTATATTGATGATGTACACATATTTTCAGAAAAATTTAGATAAGCACTTTAAACATTTACATATCTTCATTACTAATTGAGAATAATGGTGGTCTCTAAATCTAAATTAACTTTATTTCAAACAAAAATTAGATTTCTAGGTAATTATATTACACAAGGAACTATTACTCTTATAGAAAGATCTATAGAATTTGTCAGGAAATTTCCAAACCAAATACTTGACAGAGTCTAATTAGAAAGATTCTTAGGGAGTTCAAATTATGTCATTCATTTTTACCCTAGACTTAGCAAATTATGTAAGCCCTTATATGATAGGCTTAAAAAGAATCTTCAACCTTGGACGGATATTCATACTTAGGGCTGTAAATGAGCTGAGTCGAGCTCGAGTCTTGCTGAGCTCAACTCGACTCGAAAACTCGTGAGCCTAAAATTTTCAAGCTCGACTCAAACTTGAAACCATGAATTGAAGCTCGAAAAAGATCGAAATGAAAAAAAAATATTAAACTTAACTCGATTGAAGTCTCAAACTCGAACTCGAACCTTAAATACATAAAAATCTTATATTGCATTTTTTTAAAAACAACACATAAATGTTAACATTATTAATAATTTATTTTTTTAAAAAATATATTAATATATTATATTTTCGAGCTGCTCACGAGTTTTTGAAGTCGAGTATCAAGTAGCTCATTTCGGCTCGTTAAGAACTCGAGTCGAGATCGAGATTGAGTCGAGTCCATTCAAGTCATGTATTTATCAAGCTTTGACCAAGTCAATCTCAAGTAGCTCACAATCTATCTCGTCTCATTTTCAGCCCTATTCATACTAATATTGTATCCCAAATTAAAAAAAAAAACAAATAAAAGAACTACCTTGCTTACATTTAGTAGATCCTACAAGCACAAATATAGTTGAAACATATGCTTTAGAAATAGGATATGGAGGAATTCTAAAACAAGTCAAAAATGAAAAAGAGCAGATAGTGCAGTACGCATCTAGGCAATGGAATCCGACTCAGCAAAATTATAGTACTATTAAAAAAGAATTTTTATCAATTGTTTTGTGCATTAAAAAACTACAAAGTGATTTATTAAATCAAAAATTTCTTTTACGAATTGATTACAAATCAACCAAAGAAGTTTTAGAAAAAGATGTTCAAAATATTGATTCTAAACAAAATTTTGCAAGATGGCAAGCTATTTTAAGTATATTTGATTTTGAAATTGAATATATTAAGAGAGAATCTAATTCTTTACCCGATTTTCTCACCAGAGAATTTTTACAAAATGCCCCCCAAATTAAAAGATAAAGGGAAGGAACAATGGAAGAAACACCATAAAAAATCCAATTTCTACAAAAATAATTAAATTATGCTCCAAAATTTTCTAAAAAGAAGCAAATGAGGAATTCTCTTCATCAAAATCTTTAATAGGTGCATCACTCCAATATGCTCAAGATCCAAATGAGATTTCATCTCATGTCAAAAACGGATTGCGTCTCTTTCTCAATCTCCAAAAGTTTCTATAGCTTTTGCACAAATGAATGACAACATTCCTCTCCAAAAAATTATTGTTGAAGTAGTAAATATTTCAAAATATAGAGAGATTATTTTACATAAATCAAAGTCTTTCACAAATGTTTCAAAACAAACATCTCTTCAAGAAATTTTTCCAAAACAAGTAGTAGTTTCACAAAACTCTACGAAAAAAATTCACAATATTTTACTAATAAAGAATTTGAACAAATTTTTTCGTTGGAGGATTTTTTTGATTTTTTAGTAAACCTTCACACATTTTGATTAAATATATTTTAATGGATGGCATTTTATGCCAATAAATATGGACAAAACCCATGAATTCTATACAAATATTTTTAATCCAAACAGGATATGTGGCATTTAAACATTATACTAATATAAAAAATTCAAATATTAAACCCAGTTTATAGCCCAGATCATCAAAGTCTTTAATCCAAAAGGCTGGGGTGAAAGCCCATCAACCATGATAACATTTTTTGAAAAAATTTCCCATTATACCTATTTCTCTTATCGGGACTATCGTGCAGCCTGGTATGCAGCATTCCTGATGAACAATCAACACATGAGACATTCTTGGCTCATATATTTCAAATATGATTCATATTATAAATTTTCTAATTTGTTTCAGGAGTGGTGGAATTGGTAGGGGTCATCTTCTGAAATATTATCCCCCAAAATCCAAGACCTTTGGTCCAAGTTCTTTGACAAATACCAACTCGAATTAGACCAAAAACACTTCTACCCAAGTATCCATTTTCTCTCTCAAAATTATGCATCTCATGGATTGTTTCTTGGAGTTATGAATATGGACCTGATGACTATATAAAGATTTTATATTTGTTTCAACTCTTTAAGATCAAATGGTGAGACAAATTCAATGATGAAAAATATGACTCCAAATATATGGATAATTTCTTTGCCAAAAATTAATGTATTTGAAAATCAACCTCTCCAGACAAAGACACGACAAGATTTTTATAAGTAAAATCGAATACTAGTACAATAATAGCTCAAATAAAAAGCAAGAAGGAATACAATAAATTGATGACATAAATACTAATTTCGATGAGTTCTAAACCTAAAGATGAAGAAGAATACTCACAAACGTCATCAATCAAAACAGTAAATCTCACATAAGATATAACCACCGTCGAAATAATCAAGACCAGAAAGAAAAAGTAAAAAAAAAGTAAAAAATATATATGAAAAAGCTTGTAAGATTCCCTGCAACACCAAGATAAGATAGAATAATGTGCCATGATGATTCAAAGAATTGAAGAAATTATGTTCTTGCTACACCAAAACAAGACATGCTACACCAAAACAAGTCAAACAAGCCATGATGGTACCAAAAGAAGTCAAGCCAAACATTATTGTTCTTGCCACAACAAGACAATAATGAATAGTAAAGCTACGATGGTTCTGAATTCCAGCATCAAATTGTGTTTCCATATTAATGCAAAAGAATGAGCATTAGATAAAATGATAGACTATGAGCATTAGATAAAATGATAGACTAGCCTTTTGTCATTTCAAAATTTTATGTATGTTTTTTTAGTTATTGTATAACTTTAGTTATTTCCATTAGCTGGAACCAATTGTAAAAAGAGGATGAACCTCTATATATATAAAGGCTGTAATTTTATGTTGAAGGGCACGCCCTCATTTCTCCATTCAAAAGAATAAAATTATCTGAATCAAAATTTCAGATTTTTCATTTCAGTTTTATTACTATTTTAATCAAAACTATAAAATTTTATCATTTTCAAAACCTTCATCCGATCCTTAGATCCAAGGGACTATCTGGTATCATAACCAATATATATATTTCTTTATATTTTTCAATTATGCAATTTTATTTAATAAATAAAATGGCATTTAAAATTATAAAATATATTTATGATTTTATTTTCTTAAAAATATTTTATGAGAAAATATTGATGAGAGTATAAAATAGTCAAAGAATGATTGAAAATAATTTATTTAAAAGATTATAGTGAAAAATAAATTGAATAGAATACAAAAATAAGAGACCAAATTATAAAAAAAGTACATTTAAAAAAATAGGAATTGAAGTTACATATATATTTTATAAGAATTGAGGAACATATGATTAAAATTTGATCAAAATATACCTAAAATGATGGAGGGAGGGTAAGTATTTGACATAGTCAAATTAAATAATTTCAAGTTAGTTGAGTTGATAAGCTATATTTTCATCATTTAAGAGTCAAGACGAATGCATAAAATTTGAGTCAATTCTTTGAATTGAATCAAGTTTTGCTCACCCGTAAATTCACTTAAAAAGTATTTATATTAAAATAATTATTAGTAACTTTTTATTTTTTTGAAAGTACTATTATCTAATTCAATAAAATAATTTCAATGTTCAAATGATATCAATTGTCCTATTATTTATTTCTTTTTATCTTTTAATTATGTTTTGAAACTTAAAATTTTATGGTATTACTAAATCGACATTAAAAATAATATATTTATATATTATACTTTTATGTATTTAATGAAAAGTATATGATCTAATCGGATTATATTTATGATATATGAGTTGATAAAACAAAATCCATTGCTCATAATTAAAAGATTTTTCTTTGTATTATTAGTCACTACTAATAATTTACACGTTTATGTTAAATAATGTAAATAAAAGAAAAGAATTTTTTTTAAACATTTTAAATAATATTTTATTTTTATTTTTGTCGCGGTCGTCTTTCGGGTGGACTTGGAATTGGGCTTCGACTTGAATTGATTGAGTTAGAGTTGTCATCGATTGTTTAAAAAAATATTTAGGTGGATCAGACACCATCTTACCTGATATGCGTTTCACCATAAATGTGTCGGGTTCGGGAGTCGGTTACGGTCAAGGAATGATTAGCACTCTTGAACCGTCCTTTTGGTACCAATTAATTTGCCGGTTGTCTTTAATTGCAAAAATTAAAATTTGAAAATTCGATATGAATTGCTTACCTTTGATTGAGAAAAAAATTCCCCTAAAAAGTCAAGAATATTGTTAGAGTTTTTTTTTAAAATAAGAATGTTAAGAAGGAAAAAATGAGGGAAAAATATTCAGCCTAAAAAAATGTAAAAAAAATCTATATATATATATATAAAATGTGGAAAGAAATAAAAAAGTTAAAAGACAATACATATATATATATATAATAAATAAATAATTAAAAGTGTAAAGGATCCAAATAGTAATAACAAAAGGTAAAGGACCGAAATAGAATCAAAATAAATATGCATGCTAAATTCAAGATTTAATTAAAATTAGAAATAGTGACCAAAATGTAAGATTAATAAATACGAGGCGTGAACTGCAATGTATTTAAAACATAATACGCAACCCAAGCATGAATATGTAAAACACGGAAGCCCTTAATGCTTAATTTACCCACGCGAAAAATGCCCACAAGGTCCCCAGCAAAACAACGTCGTTTTGCATTTGCTATATATGTGTTTTGTTTAAGCCAATAATGACTCATTCCCCTCACTTGCTTCACTTTGAGAAGAGAGAAGAGAGAAGAGAGAGAGTGAGAGAAAATTCTCTCAACTCTCTCATTGGCCGAACGTTTGACCACCGCCCGGTGACCTTCCCGTCGTGCCAACTGTCGCTCCGGCGGGCAGCGGGAAAGATCAACCTTACCTCAAAATGTTCCCCTTGTCACCGTGAACCGAGAACCGAGCCCCAAGTCTCTAAAGTAAACACCAATAACCGTAGATCTAAAAAAATTGATCGATCCTCACCCTTTTCTGGTGACTTTTCCACTTCTCGGTGCCTTTTTCCCTTCGATGAGGATCCTCCACACTCCTAGAGCTCTTGTCGACCCTTGATGAGGCAAAAAACCTTGCCTTTTACGGTTTTATTTTTGTCGTTTTTGGTGTGGTTGGTTTTGGTTGACTTTTTTGGTGGTTTTTTTATGTACTGCTCTGTTTACTTTGTGTTTGATCTTGTGAATGGGTTCGATGATTCTCTCGGTTTACTGTGTTCAATCTTACTGCTGGTACGATCGTGTTGATGGTTGTTGTTGCATTTTCCCCCCTGTTCTCGATGATTCCCCTAGTATTTATATAGCCCCGTTGGGGGCTGTTTCTGACTATTTTGGGGTCGATCCCGGATATTCCGGGGTAGCCAGTTGCATGTATTTTGGGTCATTTTTCGGAACGTGCTTGTTTTGATTTTTTCTCCGATCTTGTTGCATGCTTAACCGACGATGTGCGATGCTTCTGACTCTTGAGGTCGCCTCTGACTGTTGAGGTTGCTTTCTGGTCATTGGATTGGGTCAGATCCAACAGGCCAGATTGATATGCCCTTTTGCTGTGAGTTATGTGTGGTGCATGACGATATATTTTTTAGGGTTTCCAAACCCTGACTTTTATTGGGTTGGGTCAGACCAACCTGATTAAGGTCTGCTGGGTCAGGCTTACCCAATTGGGTTTCCCATGGGGCCTTTGCTGGACTTATTATTGAACCTGGATAATAAAATGAAAATAAAAAATAAAATTAATGAAAAAAATAATAATAATAATAATAATATAAAGATATTTTTCCAAAAACCTATATAATATGTATTTTAAAAAATATTTTAAAATTATATATTATATATATATTTTTAAAATGTTTTCAAAATTATATAGTTTTCAAAAATGATTTAAAACTATATATTATATGTTTTCAAAATGTTTTAAAAACTATATATTATATATATTTTCAAAATGTTTTTAAAACTATATATATATATATATTCAGAAGGTTTTAAAAACTATATATTATATATATTTTCAAAATGATTTAAAAACTATATTATATATATATATATATATTCAAAACGCTTTAAAAACTATATATTATATAAGTTTTCAAAATATTTTAAAAACTATATATTATATATATAATTCAAAAATCATTTGCAAACTATATATATATATGTATATAAAAAAAAGAATTTGGACAAAAACAAGTGTCTACAGCTGCCCCTCTTTGTCCTTTTTCGTGGAACAAAAAATATGAAAAATATAAAAAGATACAAATTTTCGTTTGATTGAGTTGAAAATTTCAATTAAGAATAACTCCCTGTCGAATTGAGTTGCTGATGACTCTCATGTCGCGAAGTCGGGTCCTTCTTGAAATGATATGGAATTGAAGCCGTAGTTCGGAATTTGAATTGGAATGTGGCTTCTCGTTGCCCAATTGTAGTCAACTTTGGTCTTCTTCTCGGTTTAAATACATTGGTTAAAAAATTCGAATGGAAAATAGTTCCTTGACTCCACCATGTGATGGTCTCTAGAAATCGAATTCAGAAATCTTCGTTGACAGATAACTTTTCTCGACTTACGTTGTGCTGCCGGAAATGGTTTCTTTTCACTAAGGCATGGCTAACCGAGGTCTTCTTCCCGACTTAAAAACCTTGACTGCAATAAGAAAGTAGTGTGATTGATGTGTCATCGAGCTGAATGGAATCGAACTCGACAATTTTGTTGACAGATAACCCTTATTGCCTTGAGCTATGCTGTAAATTTGATTTGCCTCTGAGTTGAATGTAATCGAACTCAAAGGTCTTTGATGACAGATAACCCTTCTCGCCTTGAGTTATACTATAAATTTGATATGCCTTTGAGTTGAATGTAATCGAACTCGAAGGTCTTTTGTTGGCAGATAACCCTTCTTGCCTTGAGCTATGCTGCAAATGACGTGCCTTTGAGTTGAGTGTAATCAAACTCGAAGGTCTTTTGTTGGCAGATAGCCCTTCTTTCCTTGAGTTATGCTTTCCTTGAGTTATGCTGTAAATGATGTGCCTTTGAGCTGAGTGTAATCAAACTCGAAGGTCTTTCGTTGGCAGAAATCCCTTCTTGCCTTGAGTTATGTTGTAAATGATACGCCATTGAGCTGAGTGTAATCGAACTCAAAGGTCTTTTATTGGAAGATATTTCTTCTTGCCTTGAGCTATGTTGTAAATGATGTGCATTTGAGCTGAGTGTAATCAAACTCAAAGGTCTTTTGTTGGCAGATAACCCTTCTTGCCTTGAGCTATGCTTCAAATGATGTGTCTTTAAGCTGAGTGTAATCGAACTCGAAGGTCTTTTGTTAACAGATAGCCCTTTTTGCCTTGAGCTATGCTGCAAATGATGTGCCTTTGAGCTGAGTGTAATCGAACTCGAAGGTCTTTTGTTGGCAGATAACCCTTCTTTCCGTGAGCTATGCTACAAATGATGTGCCTTTAAGCTGAGTGTAATCGAACTCGAAGGTCTTTTGTTGGCAGATAGCCCTTCTTACCTTGAGATATGATGTAAATGATATGTCTTTGAGCTGAGTGTAATCGAAATCGAAGGTCTTTTGTTGAAGGTGCTTTTGAATCGATTATCTTCTATTTTGGAGTCGAAACTTGACTCTAAAAGCTGTAAAACATTATATATGTGAAAAAAATAAAATATGCTGCTCTTAAGTATGTCTAAGAGGCATGCAATATGAATTAGTCATGGATGGAGTCTCATTTTTGTCTGATGGTCTTGTACTCGGAACTGACCATGCCCCACTTTCTTCTCGGGTTACAGCTTTTCATATTTGAGACTGTCCTATTTGAAAATATTTTTTTTCCTTTTCTCTTATTTTAAGAGGGAATAATCATGTAAACCATTATTCCTTAAATCAGGCTCACAATCGAATCAAATCATAAACATGAATTCAAAGGATATCAAAAGAATCAATAGCTCTTTCATGCTTTCAGAGTTATAGCTATTTGAAAAATGTTCAAATGGATGAGTAGGCTTTAGGTTGGCCTCCTATTTTCTAAGTGAAGATACTAATTTTTTACCCATATTATAAATATTATTATTATTATTATTATTATTATTATTATTATTACTATAATAATAATAATAATAATAATTATTATTATTAAATATATTAAATACATATATAAATAATATTAAATTACAAGCCCAGTTAACCGGCCCAAAACCCAAACCGAAACCCTAAACATTTAGGGTTTCAGTTAGGGTTTCCTAACCCTAATCCCTAGCCGCCTATGTCTCCAGCCGCCTCTGCCTCCAGCCGCCTCTGCCTCCACAGCTGCCACGTCCCAACCGAAGGCACCAGAAGGTCGGCCGTAGCCGCACACGTATTTCCCAAATGGTGAGTCACCACTGGAAGTCCGGTGACTCACCGAACTCTATCCTTCGGACCGGTCCGAGATGAGCACCGGTGATGGCTATAAAGCCATCACCCAACCTGCAAAGAAAAGGACGGAGAGAAGAACAAGAGAAGAAAAAAAAACCACAACAGAGACAGAGACAAAGAGAGACAGAAAATACACAGAAAGAAGAAAAACACAGAGAAATCAAATACTACCAACGATCTCAACAACAAACGCAGCAAAGAAACAGAAAAGAAAGAAAAATGAAGAAGAGAAACTTACCGAGGAAGCCGACCACCGGATCTCACCAAAACCTTCGAAAAACCGAAGGTATATTTTTTAGATTTGCTCCGATCTGGAGCCGTTTAAAGGAAAAGATCATCGGAACCGTCATTAGGACGGTCCGATCTACGTTTCAATGTAAAACAAAAAATTATTCCGGCCACCGAAGACGGTGGCCGGCGGCGGTGGTTGGCGGCGGACGAACACCGGCAGACGGAGGCCGGCCGTCTGGCTTCTCTCTATTTTAGAGAGAAGCGAGAGAAAATTTTTTTCTCTCAGAGAAGAGAGGGAGAGGAGAAGGAGAAATGAAGGATGGCCCTTCGGGCCAGCCGTTTTGGACTTTATATAGTCCTTCCCGAACGACGTCGTTTCGGGAAGGACTATGCGTGTAAATAAAAAATAGTTAAATCCTTTCCGCAGTCCTCCGAACTTGTAAACTTTACATTTTAGTCATTAAATCGAATTCATAATACTTTTAATTTGATCTCGAAATTTTAATTTTATTTATTTTAGTCCTTTTTATTAAAATAATATATTTAGGATAAATAACAGAATTAATCCCTTAATTTTAATAAATAATATTCTAATCCCTAGTTTATATTTTTAATTTATTTTATTATAATATCCGAATTTTAGATAATTTTATTTTAGTCACTAAATAAATAAAATAAAGAAATAGCATGTTTAATCCCTAATATTTTGATTAATTATGAATTAGGTTTTTAATTTTATTTTTACTATAATTTAGTCATTTATTTTAAATGTTTTCATTTATTTTACTGATTTTAAATATATCGTTCTAGTTGTATTTTTATTGTTTTAATTTTATTTGTTTATATTTTTAAATATTTTTATGTATTCATAAATATATATATAATAAATAGTAATTAAATTTTTTAATATTTATTTTTAATATCGAAGAAAAGGACAGTCTTAATACAACTGGATGTCCTATTATGGTATTTTAAAATTAAACAATATTATTTAAATTAATATTTATCAATATCAAAGAAAAGAGCTGTCTTAAGGCACCTAGAAGTTCTTTTATGATATTTTTATAAATAAATATTTTTTATATAATTTTGAAATAATAGGATTATAAATTAAATATATTTTTGAATTTTTAAAATTTTAATAATAGAGACAATTTATAATTAAAAAGTAATAATTTTGGGCGTTGTAGGGGTGCTAATTCTTCCCTAAACGTAACCGACCACGAATCCCTTTTTATTATTAAAAAGAACGAATTTTTTGTTATAAACGCAGATCAGTTCATTTTTAATTGATGTTTTCTTAAAACTCTTTTAAAAAATAATTTTTAGGTATTCGACCTACCTGACCCAAAAGGCCGATGGCGACTCCCAAATTATTTTCAAAACCATTTATTCACATCAATTTTCCAGCCAAATAAATATTTCGTGCCCGGACGAAAACCGGTTACGACAGCTTGGCGACTCCGCTGGGGACTGGTCAAACTTTAAAATCAATTATAAATTGTCTCTATTAATTAAAAATTAAAAGTTCATGTATTTAATTTTTAATTCTTTCTTTTCAAAATTTTTATATTTACTTATTATTTTCATAATATTTATATGTTTCATTTTACTTGTAAGTATTTTATTTCGTTATTTATTTTTCTGTCAAAGGTTTAAACATTTCTCTTCACACACAACCCTTGCATTGCATAACATAAAGCTCTATAATTGAGTTTGTCCATTTTAAGTGGGAGTGAAAGCGACGTCTTCGTGAGAATTTATTCTCCGTGTCAGACCTAGCAAGTAACTTTCGGGGTTCATATGCTTTATGTCTTCGTGAGAATTTATTCTCCGTGTCAGGCATAGAGAAATGTATCCCCTCGAATTGAACTCGATCCATTTTAGTCTGTGATGGACTAGGATTGAGGGTTAGCAACCCAAGGGGGCACTAACAATGACAATTCGGGTACCTTTATTCTTAGATCTGAAACCCTGCATATAAAACCTTAGAAACTCTTCCGATCCGAAGTCATGCCGAAATTTTGTCTAAAATAGGTGTATACACAGGAGAAATGAATTCTAACTTTCTTGTTTATTTATTTTCTTTACTGATTATATTACATGTATATTTAAATTATTTAAATTTAGAAAAGCATGTTTAAATAAAAAAATATTTATGTAAATGTTATTATTAAATTTCTTTATTATGCAAACTAATTTATTTTCTTTTTGTGTGTTCTTTATTTTTCTGTTTGCATAGCATCATACAGGATAAATGACATTGATCCTTGTGTTAATTGTCTCATTGGAAAGCCTTCATCTATGGATAAAAAGTGTTCAAATCAAGTAATTCTAAACTCAAAAGTAAGACAGTGGGCTGAGGACTTACAAAGACAAGAAGGAGACAGTCTGCAGGTTGATTATGTATCTGACTTGGCCAGTTATGCTCCAGTTTCACTAAAAAGAAATGATATGCAAGATTTGCGAAGCATTTGGGAAAGTTGGGATTCAAACAAAAAATTGCAGTTTTATTAGAGTTACGGAGACATCCCATATTTGCTCTATGTCGAAGTTGATGATGAATTACTCAGAGCCCTAATTCAATTCTGGAATCCAGGGTACAATTGCTTCACTCTCAATAAAGAGGACTTGGTCCCTACTATTGAAGAATACACAACTTTGCTACATATCGAAGGGGCTTTGGAGAATCGAATCTATTCAAAGTCAATTAAAACTCAACCCTTTCGAGTTAAATTAGCAAAGATTGCTGGGGTACGAGAAGAATGGGTAGCATCCCGTACAAAACAAAAAGGCGAAAGCGAAGGCATTGCTTGGACCAACATTAAAGAACTTATTCAGAGTCATCCAGATATTAAAGTACGATTCGATTTATTTGCTCTGGGTATATATGGTATGGTCATCTTCCCAAAAGTATTGGGATATGTTGAAGCTGCAGTAGTAGATTTGTTTGAACAGCTACCGAAAAAGATTAATCCTGCTTCTGCAATTCTAGCAGAGACCTTCAGATCGTTAAATGTTTGTAGAAGGCTAGGAGGTGGACGATTCTCAGGGTGTACCCAGTTGTTATATGTTTGGATCCGTAGTCATTTCTGGAGGACAGAAAAGGTTTCATACCGACGTTTTAATACAGATTACTCACCATTAAAAGAATTTCTGGAGCAGGAATGGCCGAAAGAAATTAAGAAAGATATATGGATTAATGCCTTTCGAAATATGCAAAGCAATGACATTGTTTGGCGAGCCCCGTGGCAAATCCAAAGGGAATTCTTTTACAGATGTGGTGATTACAATTGGATAATGCTGCTCGGATTATGGGGAGGAATTGGGTATGCACCACTTCTGGTCATAAGACAGTATGAAGGTCGTCAATTTGTACCTGTCACTGCTGGATTACAGTCATCTGAGTTTGCATTCCATAGCAAAAATTATAAAAGAAGTATCATGGAAGCCGTTACAGCTTGGAAAACAACTTTTTGCATCCGAGCTAAAGCAGCAAAAGAAATGTTAACTCCTGATTATGAAGAATGAAGATCTGTCAGGAAAAACGAAAATATTCCTCTACCAGATCAAAATGAGGATATCTCTATGGAAGATCGCATTAAGGTGGTTCCGTCAGAGATTGAAATCTTGAGAGCTGAGTTTGAAGCAGAAAGAGAAGGCTGGTCGAAAGAATTAGAGCAAATGAGACAAGATAAAGCTATGTTGGGTGTTGACATTGAATTTCATTCATCACAATGTGCAATGTTGAGAAAAGATAAAGAAAAAGTTGATGATGAATTCAGAGTATTACAGAAAAATTACCAGGAGTTATATAAATCCCGGAAAGCATCAGGATCAAGCCAGGCAACAATACAGATGACCAGAGAATTGAACATCGAGAAAAGACGAGTTGAAGATCTGAAAGGAAATAATAGCCGTCTACTCAAAAGCCTTGAGAAAGGAAAGCAAAAAATGGAAGATTTTGAGGTTGACAGAAGAGAGCGAATTATAAAACACAAGGCTGAACACCGCGAGATCATGAATGAAATACAAAAAGAAAGGGATCGAGCCAAAGATTTAGAAGAGATGAAGAATGACATCTTTGTTAAATTTGAAGGTGAGAAAAATATCATGTTCAAGGGATTTGAATCTGAAATGAACCAGCTGATTGCTGAACTTGAAGTCAGAGGCCAAAAGATGGAAGAATCCAATATTGAAAAAGAAAAATGGGAGCTAGAAAGAAAAAATTTCAACACCAGACTTGAGGTAGAGCAGGAAGTGGCTAGCAATTGGATACAAAGATGCAGAAACAAGGATGTTCAAATCCAGAAGCTTAATCAAAGAATGCAAGAAGCACGAACAAAACTTGAAGAAGATCTGGATCAATCTAGAAACAAAAACTCAGAGTTTAATGCTTACATTTTGCAACTTGAAGAATCGTTGTTTCAAGAAAAGGTTCGTCTAGGACCTAATGATCTCAAAGAAAGTAATGAGGAAAGTGCTTCACTGCAAAGACGCATTAGAGATCTTGAAAAAATTCTGCACAATTGTCAAGTCAGAATCACTGAGTTAGAGCAAACTCTTGAAGGAACGAATGAACAATGGCAAAAGTCAACTGATTTCTATGTTGAAAGAAGTGAAGAAAGAAGTAATATGGTGTTCGAGGCCATTGTACAAATGAGTGAAGTTGCTAGATATGTTGGGGAATTAGCTGTTGAAGCCAAAATAATTGAGCATCATGTTGATCCAGTTTCTAAGTGCGGAAAGAATGTGTCATGGTTAATGAAAGAAATTATAGAGCTTAATAGGAAAGCTATGCCTTATCTGTAGTTATGAACTATTATAAAGAAACTTTTGTATGCCAATGAAAGTTGTTCTATGACAGTTAACTTTTTGGGATCAATACCTTTTTGCATACATACATTTTGCATACATTCATCATTCATTTCATAATTTTCTTTATGAATAATTTTATTTATTAAGATAAAATTCATTAATTAAAATTTGGAAAAAATAATATTAAAAGATTTTTCAATCGCAGTTATTCTGGCCAAAAGAGAAATACAACATCACTACGGTACTAGACAAGCTACTAAGAGAATTATGGAGGATAAAATACAACGTATTGAGGAACAGCATAATAAAGAACAAGCAGAAATGAGAATGAAGCTGGAGAAAATTGAAGCCAATATTGCAAATTCACAAGACAGCATGATGCAGAAAATAGAGGACATGTTTAAAAGGCAGGCAATCATTGGAAAATGCATGAAAATCATGTATCTTTCGATCAAGAACCTATGTATCCTCTAGGTTTTCCACCAGAACCAATTTATCATTCTGGTACTACACCTATACAAATCAATGCTCGTACATCTGCATTATAAGAAGCCAAACCACATGAAAGTCAACAAGTGGATCCTGCATCTTCAAGCAAAAATCTGCTTATATCAGATGTGAAAATAGGGGATATGAATACTGAACATTTAATTCCAGATTTGAATGAGCTGAATGAGAAACAAAAAGTAAATGAAGAATTGACCAGACAGATCAAGAGCTTAGAAGAACGAATGAAATCCGTGGAAATAACTGAATCATTCTATGGGTTTGATGCTAGTGAGTTGAGTTTGGTCCCAGATTTAATCCTCCCCATCAAGTTCAAAGCTCCTGAATTTGATAAATATGACGGTACTACATGCCCTTCATCCCACATTACTATGTTTTGTCGCAGAATGGCAGGATATGTGAAGGACGAGAAATTGTTAATTCACTGCTTTCAGGATAGTTTGACAGGACCGGCTTTAAAATGGTATACTCAATTAACCAAAGCCAACATTAGATCCTGGAAAGATTTGGCTAAAGCATTTTTAGAGCAGTACCGCCACGTAACAGACATGGTCCTTGATAGATGGACTCTCCAAAATTTGGAGAAAAAGAATAATGAAACATTCAGACAGTATGCCCAGAGATGGCGTGACACAGCTGCCCAAGTTCAACCACCTTTGTCAGAAAAAGAGGCCACAGTAATGTTTGTCCATACATTGAAGGCTCCTTATTTAAATCATCTAATGGGGAATGCAACTAGAAATTTTGCAGATTTGGTCATTTCTGGAGAACTCATCGAAAATGTTTTGAAAAGTGGCAAAATTGAATCAAATGAGGGGTCTAGTTCCAAAAGACCTACGTACCGGAAAAAGGAGAATGAAGTCAACAATGCCAATTCTTACAGCAAGGATTCATCGAAAAGTGTTACAATAACCCAGCCAAGGGTTAAGAAAGAGGAAACAAACACTAATCGAGCAGATTCCAGAGGATCTCGAAAGGAAAATGAAAGGTTGTCTTTTACACCTTTACCAGTACCATATGCTGAGATCTATGATTCACTGTTAAAAGCAGATGTCATACGGCCCTATCCTTTGGTTCCCATGCAACCACCATTCCCTCCTTGGTATGATACAAAGGCACACTGTGTTTATCATGAAGGAATCACGGGTCATTCTATTGAAAACTGTTTGGCATTCAAAAGGGTGGTTCAAAATTTGATCAACACTGGGAAGTTGGAATTCAATACATCATCTGCATCAAATCATCCATTGCCAAATCATGGAGATAAAAACGTGAATGCAATTCAGGAAGAGAACAGAAAGAAAGCAAAAACTGACATTTCTGAAATAAAAGCTCCTTTTGTTTGGGTATTCCAACAACTCTCTTTAGCCGGTATAATTCCACAACAATTCAGGCCAAAACAGAATGAAGGCAAGAATTATTGTGAATATCATCAGGAAAAAGGGCATAAAATTCAACTATGTCCTGAGTTTAGGGATTTGGTGCAAAAATTGATGAACAACAGAGAAATAGAATTCTTTGAAGAAGAACCAGGGAAAAAAAAAGATGATGTTTGCTCATCAGAGGATTCTAAACCTAATCAAAGAATAAATGATCCTGTGATCATTAATGTGAAATCATCTACGGCGATTCCTGCACCAATAAAGCCGAAAGTAGTTATCACCACTCCTCTACCATTTCCATACAAAGATACCCGCAGGGTACCTTGGAATTATACTACCAATGTTTCAATGGTAGGAAGATCTGTTTCTCTAGAAAAAACAGAAGAGAAAATACAGAGTTTGGGTACAACATCGACGTCTGAAGCAATAAGCGAAGTCGGTTTCTTTACAAGAAGTGGAAGATGTTACTCTCCCGAAACATCCAATGCTTCAGAACAAGTGAAAGCAAAAGGAAAAGTCATGGCAATACCTCAGAAGGTATTTGATGATGAATCCCCTCCAGCATTCAATGAGCCTGTGACAGAAAAACAAGCTCAAGAATTTTTGAAATTCTTGAAACATAGTGAGTATAGTGTGGTTGAACAACTACACAAACAACAAGCGAGAATTTCTATTCTTGATCTATTGATGAATTCAGAAGCACATAGAAATGCTTTGATGAAAATTCTCAATCAAACATTCATCCCTGAAGATATATCCCTCAATAAACTTGACAGAATTGTGGGACATATAGCCGCTGACAATTACATAACGTTCACGGATGATGAAATACCGGAAGGCGGAATGGGGTCAGTAAAAGCTTTGAACATCACGACACATTGTCATGGTCATGTGTTGCCAGGAGTATTGATTGACAATGGATCCGCTCTCAACTTAATGCCTCTAGTCACACTTCAAAGAATGCCTCTGGATCAATCACACATGAAGAGTTATCAGAATGTAGTGCGAGCATTTGATGGTACTCAAAAAGAAGTGCTTGGGAAAATGGAAATACCGTTGTTAATTGGTCCAGTCGTGTATAATATTGACTTTGTGGTGATGGACATCCACCCTACATATAATTGTTTATTAGGGAGGCCATGGATTCATTCAGCAGGAGCTGTTCCTTCTTCATTACATCAGAAATTGAAATTTGTTGTTGATGGACGACTAATATGCGTCGGCGCTGAAGAAGAAATCATTGCATCAGTAACAAGTGATGTTCCATATATTGACACCAATGATGATGCTCTTGAATGCTCTTTCCGAGCTCTTGAATTTGTAAATACAACCTTTATTGCAGAAGGAAGCAAAATTCCATATCCCAGATTGTCTGATTAAACCAAGATGACGGTACAACAAACTTTAGGCATCGGAGCTAAAGCTGGGAAAGGTTTAGGAAAGAATCTTCAAGGGATTTCAGTTCCTCTAAGTATAAAGACGAAGAAAGATCGTTTTGGGCTTGGGTTTAAGCCCAATTTTCAGCAAAAGAACAAAGAGATAAAAAGAAGATGTGAAGACAGAAGGGCAAGGTTGAAAGGGAAAGAAATCATTTGGGAACACATGTTTTTCCCACAATTGAAGACCACATTCAGATCAGGGGGAACAATTAATGTAGAACAGCAGCTTGTTGAAGCCTTTAAAGAAGAAAAGTTGACGAAAGATCAAGACATAGTTGAAGAAACTATGAATGGATTATTTATCAACATGATCATGAATGACAACAAGACTGGCAAATACTTGGATAGGATTCGCCCATGTTTTCCTGGAGAAACACTCAACAATTGGACCACTGAAGATCTTCCTATAGTATTTAATATTAACGCAAAGTAATATTCAGAACTAATCTTTATGTTTAGCTCAAAAATATGAAAACTTTTTGTTTATCTTGTAAAAGAAATTATGTTAAATATAAGAAATTTTCTTTAAAATTTTCAGATGGCAATCATTCTTTACATTTTCTTACATTTTTACATTTGTTTATTTCATAAATTTACTATATTCTTTCGGAAATATGTCCGACTTAAATTTGCAGGTGTCACCATGTTAATAGCATGTTTATTCCTAGATTTAATCAAGAGATAAATTTAGAGCAGCCTATATGTCTGGAAGAAATCAATGGGTGTGAGGATGAACTGGAATGTGATGTTCCTACTGAACTATTAAGATTGGTAGAAAAAGAAGACAAACAAATTCTACCCCACAAAGAAGAGATTGAGATTGTGAATTTGGGAACATATGAAGAAATAAAAGAGGTGAAAATTGGTACTACTCTGACAATCCAGATAAAACAAGAATTGATAAATCTCCTTCAAGAGTTCAAAGATATCTTTGCCTGGTCTTATCAAGATATGCCTGGTTTAAGCACAGATATAGTGATACACAAGCTTCCAATCAATCCAGAATATAAACCGGTCCAACAAAAAGCTTAGACGAATGAGCCAGAAATGTTGTTGCAAGTCAAAAGAAGAAGTGATGAAACAGATCAATGCAGGTTTCCTACAGGCATCTAAATACCCAGAATGGATAGCCAACATTGTTCCCGTACCGAAGAAAAATGGAAAAGTTTGAATGTGTGTGGATTACAGAGATCTCAACAAAGCTAGTCCGAAAGATAGCTTTCCATTACCCCACATAGACACATTGGTAGACAATACTGCAGGACACGCATGGTTTTCATTCATGGATGGTTTTTCAGGATATAATCAGATAAAAATGAATCCTGAAGACATGGAAAAAACAACATTTGTAACCATGTGGGGCACATTATGTTATAAAGTGATGCAATTTGGATTGAAAAATGCAGGGGCAACGTATCAAAGAGCCATGGTAACTTTGTTTCATGACATGATGCACAAAGAGATTGAAGTATACGTGGATGACATGATTGCCAAATCCAGAACTGAAGAAGAACATATTAAAAATCTGAGAAAGCTTTTCCAGAGATTGAGGAAGTATCAATTAAAGTTCAACCCCGCAAAATGCACTTTTGGGGTAACTTCCGGAAAACTTTTGGGATTTGTGGTCAGCAAAAAAGGAATCGAGATTGATCCAGATAAAGTAAAAGCAATTCAAGATCTTCCACCACCCAATACAAAAAAAGAAGTTCGAGGCTTTTTGGGAAGATTAAATTATATATCTCGGTTCATTTCTCAATTAACTGACAAATGTGATCCAGTGTTCAAATTACTTCGAAAGAACAATCCTGAAGTCTGGAATGAAGAATGTCAAGAAACTTTGGATATTATTAAGAAATATTTATCCAATGCCCCCATTTTAGTATCACCAATACCTGATAGACCATTAATTCTTTACTTGACGGTTTTCGAAAATTCGATGGGATTTGTACTAGGACAGCATGATGAATCTGGAAGAAAAGAAAAAGCTATTTATTATCTGAGCAAGAAATTTACTGATTGTGAAATTCGATATCCACCAATACAAAAATTATGTTGTGCCTTGGTATGGGCTACTCGAAGACTCAGACAATATATGTTATACCATACTACTTGGTTGATATCAAAACTTGATCCTTTGAAATTCTTAATGGAATCACCAGCTTTGACAGGCAGAATGGCTAGATGGCAGATGTTATTATCTGAGTTTGATATTGTATATGTCAACCAAAAAGCAATAAAAGGAAGTGTCATAGCTGATTTTCTGGCCAGTCGTGTATCAAATGATTATCAGCCTTTGAACTTCAATTTTCCCGATGAAGATTTGTTGTGCATATCCATGAATGAAGAAGTCAGAACAAATGATGAATTATCAACTTGGAAGCTTTACTTTGACGGAGCATCTAATGCTTTGGGACGAGGAATTGGGGCAGTGTTAATTTCTCCAGAAAATGTTTATTATCCCTTTACAAGTAGACTGGAGTTCTTTTGCACCAATAACATGGCCGAATACGAAGCTTGTGTCATGGGATTGAAAGCAGCTATAGAAAGAAAAATCAAATGTCTCAAAATATATGGAGATTCATCTTTAGTGGTGTATCAATTACGAGAAGAATGGGAAACAAAAGATCCCAAATTGTTGGGATATCGAAATTTTACCCTCGAATTAGTGAAAGAATTTGAGAGAGTTACCTTCAATTATCTCCCTCGAGAAGAAAATCAAATGGCAGATGCTTTGGCTACATTAGCTGCTATGTTTCAGGCAACTAAGAAAGTTGATATGATGCCAATCAAAATGCAAGTATATGAAATTCCTGCACATTGTTATAGTGTGGAAGAAGAGGCAGATGGTAAACCATGGTATCATGATATTCTGCAATATATCAAAAATCAAAGTTATCCACCAAATGCATCTGAAATTGATAAAAGAACCTTGAGAAGAATGGCTGCTGGATATTTTCTTGATGGAGAAATTATGTATAGACGAAGCAATGATCAAATGCTATTGAGATGTTTAAATACCAGCGAAGCTCGAAGCATCATTAAAGAAGTACACAGTGGAATATGTGGAACACATGCAAATGGTCTTTCCATGGCCAGAAAAATAATGAGATATGGATACTATTGGGCTACCATGCACACAGATTGCATTGATTATGCAAGGAAATGTCATAAATGCCAGATATATGCAGATAAGATTCATGTACCCCCATCTCCTTTACATGTAATGACAGCACCCTGGCCATTTTCTATGTGGGGAATAGATGTCATTGGTGCAATCACACCGAAAGCATCGAATGGACATTGTTTCATCCTTGTGGCAATTGATTATTTTACCAAATGGGTTGAAGCTGCTTCATATGCCAATATTAAGAGGTCCACAGTTTGTAAATTCATAAAGAAAGAGATAGTTTGCCGGTATGGCCTACCAGAAAGGATCATTACAGATAATGCTTTGAACTTGAACAACAAAATGATGACCGAACTTTGTGCACAGTTTAAGATCAAACATGCAAACTCAGTGGCGTATCGTCCAAAGATGAATGGGGCAGTTGAAGCAGCAAATAAGAACATCAAGAGAATCATTACAAAGACCACTGAAACTTATAAAGATTGGCACGAGAAGTTACCTTTTGCTCTATACGCATACCGAACTACTGTTCGAACATCTACTGGGGCAACACCGTTTTCTTTAGTCTACGGGATGGAAGCAGTCTTACCAATTGAAGTTGAGATTCCATCGCTTCGAATATTGAGAGAAACAAAATTGGATGAATCTGAATGGATCCAAGCTAGATTTGATCAATTGAACCTTATTGAGGAGAAAAGATTGAAAGCTATTTGCCATGGACAGATGTATCAGAAACGGATGATGAAGTCTCATGACAAAAAAGTACATCCAAGAGAATTCCAAGAGGGTGATCTAGTACTAAAAAAGATCTTGCCTATACATAAAGATTTCCGTGGGAAATGGATGCCTAATTGGGAAGGGCCATACGTTGTAAAAAAGGCCTTTTCCGGAGGAGCATTGATCTTGACAGAAATTGATGGAAAAATTCTGAGAAATCCAATAAACTCGGATTCTGTCAAGAAATATTATGCTTGAAGAAAAAGAAAAAAAGAGAGAAAAGAAAAAGAAAGAAAGAAAAAAGAAAAAGAAAAAAAAAGAAAAAAGAAAAAAGGGGGGTCAAGGTGAGAACCCGCAAAGGGCATCTTGTAACCAAATGAAGGATTTGAGTTGAAAACCTGAAAAGGCAGCTCAAATGCAGGTTGATATTAGGCATATGGCAATTGAACCCTCTTAAGATTTTGACAGTTTGGAAGAAACTTCACATCTACAAGCATTTCGACAACGTTTGAGATCTTCCAGACAAAAGCTTACATCATTTCTCTAAATTGTGTCAACTTGATTAATTTAGAAATACTTATGCTTATAATTTGTTGAGACATTTGAATTTTTATCATTCTTATGCTTGCCAGAACTTTGAATACAATTCTATCTATTTCAAGTTCAATTTATTAGAGATTCAATTTATTTTCGAAAATTCAATTTATTCTTTTATATGAATTAACATAATTTTGAAATAATTTAAAGATTTCTGAATATCACTTTATGTTAATACTTTTAAATACATGGAATACAAAGTAAGCAAATCATCACCATCTTAAAGCCATGAACATTAAGATTGTTACACGGGATGCTACCGACAACAAGGTCGAATCCGCCAAATCTACTCATCAATTGCTCCAACCGATCACCATTCAGTTCTTGCACCTCTGTTTTCAAAGATATGCTAAGACAGTAGAAGGCGACCTTTGCAGCACTAATTCCAGAGAAAAGAGACAGGACATTGATATCACTGGGAAACATGTCTCTATACAGATCCTTGTGTATGGTTTTTAAGGAAACCAAGAAACATTTCCACCTCATCAGGTTCAAGTGGAGCAAAACTTTATTCCTTCCAATCCATACTAGATTCCAGTTTCAGTACTCATCAAGAACATACTTCTGGACACTCGAAGGTGGCTTATTGTCATAAGCTTCAAGAGCCTTACAGATCCTTTCTGTCAATTTGGCACTTCCTGTACATGTTTATAAATAGTTCAACTTTGTTCTTGGATCCCATGAAAGCCATCATTTCTTTGTCAATGGAAAAGCATCAGCACATGGAGGAAGCAGAATAAGAGAAAATCTGTTCTTAATTGGCAGAATTATGAATATAGCCCTTTTCAGTGTAGTAGCATGGAAATGCTTCGAATCTACAAATTCTAGCTTTACATCTAATAAGCACTGTGATATCCTAGTCCAAACATTAACTGGAACAAATGTAATGTATTAATAGCATCTTCTGGAAGTGTTCTTTGAGTTATCTGATCTGGTTTGACAGAACCAATCATTGAATTTGGAAGATGAATTTGCTAATAGCATCTTCTGGAAGTGTTCTTTGAGTTATCTGATCTGGTTTGGCAGAACCAATCATTGAATTTGGAAGATGAATTTGCTAATAGCATCTTCTGGAAGTGTTCTTTGAGTTATCTGATCTGGTTTGGCAGAACCAATCATTGAATTTGGAAGATGAATTTGCTAATAGCATCTTCTGGAAGTGTTCTTTGAGTTATCTGATCTGGTTTGGCAGAACCAATCATTGAATTTGGAAGATGAATTTGCTAATAGCATCTTCTGGAAGTGTTCTTTGAGTTATCTGATCTGGTTTGGCAGAACCAATCATTGAATTTGGAAGATGAATTTGCTAATAGCATCTTCTGGAAGTGTTCTTTGAGTTATCTGATCTGGTTTGGCAGAACCAATCATTGAATTTGGAAGATGAATTTGCTCATAGTAGAAATAAGGAGACTCAATAGCATCTTCTGGAAGTGTTCTTTGAATTATCTGATCTGGTTTGGTAGGAACTACAGAACCAATCATTGGAATTAAATGATGAACTGCATGATCGTCTTCATTAAGAAGCTTCTTTTCAAGCTTCTTTTGCTTATTCCTTTCCAAAAAAATCATGGCCCAAGTTTTGCCTTTTCTTGTAATTAGGATCATTGCATAATGGCTTCCCATCTTTTACCGGAAGAAATGCGTCAGCATATTTAGTCATTTGAGCAGCACATATAAAATTTATCAATTTTGCAATTGATGAATCTGAACCACATTTCTCCAGGGCTATTGAAGTTTCAGCCTCTGAGAATCCCATTTTTGTCAAGAATAACAGTTTATTCTCCTCATCAGAATCAGAATTCAAGATTTCTCGATATTAAAAGAACTATCGATATCTGTGAAATCATCTGAAAAGGTCACTTCATAATCAGATGAGTTGTTATCAGAATCAACATGTTGCCTGAATGCAAGCTTTTCAAGAGCCTATACTATTGAGTTTTATTCTCAAGAGGTTTTTGTGACATAATATCTACATCTACATTTGTCAAAAATGATAGATTCTCTGATTTGAAGAAGAAAGATCTATTGGGTTTTTACAATTGAAGAAATACTCAATTCACCAATCTGAAATCAAATAACTTAACATTCATGCATCATATTTTAGGTGTTTACAAAAATAGGTGCATTTTCATTCATTTTCATCTATGTTGAATTTTTAACAGGAATTTCAAAGATTTTAGCAAAGATTCAAATCTATCATTTGATGGATTAACTTTTCCAGAGAAAGTTCATAATGAGAAGAACTCATCTGAAGAAGGAAGAAGAAGTTCATAATGAGAAGAACTTGTTCAACCCTTTTTACCTGAATTCATCAATTGATGGATTATCTTTTCCAGAGAAAGTTCATAATGAGAAGAACTCATCTGAAGAAGGAAGAAGAAGTTCATAATGAGAAGAATTTGTTCAACCTTTTACCTAAATTCATCATTTGATGGATCAGCTTTTCCAGAGAAAGTTCATAATGAGAAGAACTCATCTGAAGAAGGAAGAAGAAGTTCATAATGAGAAGAATTTGTTCAACCTTTTACCTGAATTCATCATTTGATGGATCAGCTTTTCCAGAGAAAGTTCATAATGAGAAGAACTCATCTGAAGAAGGAAGAAAAAGTTCATAATGAGAAGAGCTTGTTCAACCTTTTGCTCAAATCCATCACTTGATGGAGCAGCTTTTCTAGAGAAGTTCATAATGAGAAGAACTCATTTGAAGAAGGAAGAAGAAGTTCATAATAAGAAGAATTTGTTCAACTTTTTGCATAATTCTATCACAGAAGGAGATAGATTAGCATCAGCCTTTATAGAGAAAGTTCATAATGAGAAGAACTCATCAAAAGCTTATTCAACCTTTTGAATGACTCTATCACAGAAAGAAAGAGGTCAACATCATCCCCAGCAGAAAGTTCATAATGAGAAGAACTCATCTGAAGAAAGAGAAGAATTTATTCAATATCTCCATTATGATCAAGTGAAGCCAAATGGATAAAAAAATTTATTATCTTTTCATCTTTGCCCTATTCTTGTTAACACAAGAATGAGCAAAGAGGGGCAGCTGAAGATACTAATTTTTTACCCATATTATAAATATTATTATTATTATTATTATAATTATTATTATTACTATAATTATTATTATTATTATTATTATTATTATTATTATTATTAAATATATTAAATACATATATAAATAATATTAAATTACAAGCCCAGTTAACCGGCCCAAAACCCAAACCGAAACCCTAAACATTTAGGGTTTCAGTTAGGGTTTCCTAACCCTAATCCCTAGCCGCCTCTATCTCCAGCCGCCTCTGCCTCCAGCCGCCTCTGCCTCCACCGCTGCCACGTCCCAACCGAAGGCACCAGAAGGTCGGCCGTAGCCGCACACGTATTTCCCAAATGGTGAGTCACCACTGGAAGTCCGGTGACTCACCGAACTCTATCCTTCGGACCGGTCCGAGATGAGCACCGGTGATGGCTATAAAGCCATCACCCAACCTGCAAAGAAAAGGACGGAGAGAAGAACAAGAGAAGAAAAAAAACCACAACAGAGACAGAGACAAAGAGAGACAGAAAATACACAGAAAGAAGAAAAACACAGAGAAATCAAATACTACCAACGATCTCAACAACAAACGCAGCAAAGAAACAGAAAAGAAAGAAAAAGGAAGAAAAGAAACTTACCGAGGAAGC
Organism: Hibiscus syriacus; assembly: GCF_006381635.1. Lineage (NCBI taxonomy): Eukaryota > Viridiplantae > Streptophyta > Magnoliopsida > Malvales > Malvaceae > Hibiscus > Hibiscus syriacus. Next base: position 88,210 of record NW_024062906.1, read on the forward strand.
CGACCACCGGATCTCACCAAAACCTTCGAAAAACCGAAGGTATATTTTTTAGATTTGCTCCGATCAGGAGCCGTTTAAAGGAAAAGATCATCGGAACCGTCATTAGGACGGTCCGATCTACATTTCAATGTAAAAAAAAAATTATTCCGGCCACCGTCTTCGGTGGCCGGCGGCGGTGGTTGGCGGCGGACGAACACCGGCAGACGGAGGCCGGCCGTCTGGCTTCTCTCTATTTTAGAGAGAAGCGAGAGAAAATTTTTTTCTCTCAGAGAGAGAGAGAGGAGAAGGAGAAATGAAGGCTGGCCCTTCGGGCCAACCGTTTTGGACTTTATATAGTCCTTCCCGAACGACGTCGTTTCGGGAAGGACTATGCATGTAATTAAAAAATAGTTAAATCCTTTCCGCAGTCCTCCGAACTTGTAAACTTTACATTTTAGTCATTAAATCGAATTCATAATACTTTTAATTTGATCTCGAAATTTTAATTTTATTTATTTTAGTCCTTTTTATTAAAATAATATATTTAGGATAAATAACAGAATTAATCCCTTAATTTTAATAAATAATATTCTAATCCCTAGTTTATATTTTTAATTTATTTTATATAATATCCGAATTTTAGATAATTTATTTAGTCACTAAATAAATAAAATAAAGAAATAGCATGTTTAATCCTAATATTTTGATTAATTATGAATTAGGTTTTTAATTTTATTTTTACTATAATTTAGTCATTATTTTAAATGTTTTCATTTATTTTACTGATTTTAAATATATCGTTCTAGTTGTATTTTATTGTTTTAATTTTATTTGTTTATATTTTAAATATTTTTATGTATTCATAAATATATATATAATAAATAGTAATTAAATTTTTTAATATTTATTTTTAATATTGAAGAAAAGGATAGTCTTAATACAACTGGATGTCCTATTCTGGTATTTTAAAATTAAACAATATTATTTAAATTAATATTTATCAATATCAAAGAAAAGAGCTGTCTTAAGGCACCTAGAAGTTCTTTTCTGATATTTTTATAAATAAATATTTTTTATATAATTTTGAAATAATAGGATTATAAATTAAATATATTTTTGAATTTTTAAAATTTTAATAATAGAGACAATTTATAATTAAAAAGTACCAATTTTGGGCGTTGTAGGGGTGCTAATTCTTCCCTAAACGTATAACCGACCACGAATCCCTTTTTATTATTAAAAAGAACGAATTTTTGGTTATAAACGCAGATCAGTTCATTTTTAATTGATGTTTTCTTAAAACTCTTTTAAAAAATAATTTTTAGGTATTCGACCTACCTGACCCAAAAGGCCGATGGCGACTCCCAAATTATTTTCAAAACCATTTATTCACATCAATTTTCCAGCCAAATAAATATTTCGTGCCCGGACGAAAACCGGTTACGACACTAAGGTTTCAGCCATAAAAATGTCATTTATTGGTCATTGCATCATGCCCTTTTTTTTGCTTGGCATTTTAATTGGATGCGGACAAAATGACACAACTAGCATGATCAATTAGTAGACCTTCTATTGCAGTCCTCTGAAATCTTCCTTTTGTTCAATCTTTGTAGGCTCCTCTAACAAAGGCAGTGCAAAAATATCGGTCTAAAAAATGAAACTCTTGAGTGCTCGTGTGAAATTAACTATAACAGGTATTCCTTAACTCCCTTAGTCCATCATTACCGAAAATTTCTTGTTTAGATAAATTTGATTTAATTTGTCGTTATCTAGCTAGCTGAATCCATAAAGTCGGGGCGTTTAACCAATTGCTTTAGAGGGACAACTTAATATTATAATCACTTTTATCAAGATAACTGAATGGTTCATCTCATCACAAAGTCTTCGGCCAGACAATAGCAGTGGAGCAAACACCAAATTGCCAAGTGTCCGAGCAATGCCATGGTTTGAACGTAATCTATTCATAAAGCCACGGCTTTCAAGTTTCCTCTATAACCAATTTCCTTAGTGGAATAGCTCAGCTTTATAGATTTAATTTCTTAAGATTATCAAGAAGAACCTGTTATAGTCTAGGTGTTGTTGAAAGTAAAAACTTTCATCTTTAGAGTTCAATTTCCAAGTAACTGACCTAAACTAGATTCACCTACTCGACTATTCCATCTGTAAAGATCATCATCATCATTGAACGTATTAAACAAAAATTATAGTAATTGTCATATGTAAAAGATGCCCCATGTTGTCCGCACCTATGCACATCTAAATACCAAGCCTTATGAAGGGATAAGGCTATATTGGTTATTGGAAGAGAAGGGTACGGTGTTTAAGCGTATCTTCTGGGTAAGGTCAAAGTCCTTTGTTTTATTAGCTTGTCAAAGATCTGCAACTCTGAATCATTTACAGAGTTTTCTTAATTCAGATGATATTCAAAGAATTTCAAGTTGTAAATTTGATTCAATGCTCAACATATATTCGTTGAAACATCCTTAAAAATCAAAATATAAGAGTTCGAAAGCAAGTTACAAAAAAAGGTATATGACAAAGTTCAAAAAAATCAAACAGGATGCTGTAAAATGGAATAAGGCATCATTAGGATACCCCATTAGTTAGATTAGGGCCTTCATCTACATTTGCGCCCCATTTCTCAATTGCTTTACTTGTCATGGCTTCTTTTGAAATACCCTCAGACGCACGAATTTCTACTTTGGGAGTGTCCTTGCTTTCATCGTAAAATTCTATCTCTTTTCTGTCCATCATTAGTTGGATCAAGGCTCTAAATTCAACACATTCTTGTACATCATGCCCATCTTCATTGTGATAACATCAATGACTGTCACCTTTGGAATCTGATGTGCTATGATGTGGTGCAAGAAATCACATATTTATTATTTGCCTCCATACCCAAGCAAGAGGTGACTTCACTTCGGAGACTCTAGTTTTGGCCTTTTTACCTGTCTCATTGGTGATTACATCTTCCTCATTCTCTTGATGATTAGATAGAGGGTCCTATATGATGTTGGATGATTTTGAATTGTTAAAATGAATTCAACTCCTATTGTGCATTCTTTGGATAATCCTCTTAAAGACGAGGCAATTTTCAATAGCATGCCCCAGAACACTGCCATGATATTCATAATGCATATTTTTGTCATATCACCTGAGGTATGGGGACTTTAGAGGTGTCTCTGGATAGGGTGAAATCACATGTGCGTTAAACAATTGTTGGTAAAACTCCTTATATGTCATGGGAATGGGATCGAAATGCTCTTTTTCACTCATTGGTTCTCTCTAATTTTGTCTAAAAGATGGTACAACTGCAAATGGTTTTGATTTGGAGATTGTAACACCTTTGCTAGCATTGAAAATGCTGATGATGTCTCTTTCTTTCTTCTTCAAGAGAGGCTTTCTACTCGACATACCTTCTGGTTTAATGGTCGTTCCTACCATCTTTGTTTTGACTTCTTCACCAAATTTCAGAATGCGGTAACCATCCGAATTATTTTGAAGTCCTGGTAAGATTCTGGGTGAGACAACCACTTGCGGGGTAGGTGACATAGTTACCCTTTCCGATGAACCTGCCCCAGGTGCACTTGTCTGACGTAGGCCAGCTAACTTGGCAACGATCTGATTGACCAAGGACTCTTGGCTTTTCGTGATTGTATCTAGGGTACTCTGGCTATTCTAATTTATCTTTTCTTCCAGATCCTTTTGTAACCTTAGCATGTTCTCTTCAAGTTGAGCAATTATGGCTTCCATCTTCTTCTTTTTGAAGCGGGTGTTATGTGGATGGGGTGTGTCCAATGCTCTAGGTGGTATATCCAGTATTTGTTCCTTTTGATGAGACATGTTTATGTTAGTTAATGCGGATGTAAAGAAACAAAATGAAAAAAAATATGTATAAATGCATGATGTATGCAATGTTCGAGGCATTGATCCAAAAATGTGTTTGTTATTATAAAAAATCCTTATTGGGGACAAAAGTGTTACGTCTTAAGAGACAAAAAATATTTTAAAGGTATAGACCCCGAACAACTTCTGACAGGCTGATTCGTCTTCTGCCTTTTTTCTATCACTGGTTGAATGCCATGTCGAATCGTTCCGGCTTCTCTGGCTAAACTGTACAAGTGACGAGCTGCTTGCCCAAAAAAAATCTCGAATGACTACATCTCCGGATTTCACTCTCTGCTGAGCCTGTTCCTAACGAAAGTGCCATTGGAGCCCTCCATCGATAGGAATTATCCAAAGCTTGCTTCTTGGATTTGTCAACAATGGCCTCTAGTTTCAGCTACCGTTTTGCCATCTTGTTCTTGTTGTCTTTGAAAGAACTCTCCAGGTTAGTAACCTTTTTTTGTCTTGCCCCTACAACCTTTTTCGGCTCAAAAAGTTGACTTTTGGTGTCCTCGGTGTAAATCCCGGTCCATTCTGAGTATTCTCTGACAATAGCAGGACTTTTGAGCTTTTCATCTCTTGTATTATAACCCCTTTGTCCATTAATGCAAATTATTTACGTTTAACGAACACGTTTTAGTGGATCAACACCTCTTTTGAATAATGCAAATGTAAAAAAAAATGAAAGAGAACAAAAATGAAAAAGAGTTAGTGAGGTAAATCAAAACAATAAAAAATAAAAAGTCCTACCCCACATGATATCTACCCCACATGATTTAATTCCTACCCGGACATGATCTCTATCCTACAAGTTGATTTTGAACAAGTCCTAACCATATATTTTCTAGTTCACATGCTTTGAATAGAAAATAAAGTAGGAAATAATCTCAAAGAAGCCTAGGGTTTGAAATGAGGTTTTGAGGTGTGCTCTAATTCCATGTAGTCTCCCGGTTTAGGTTCTAAAAAGGTACCTGAGCACTCTTTGCTGCTGCCCCCTTGGGCTTGTCATACCATTAGCCCTAAGCCCATTACAAGCTTATGTGGACTAAGTTAAACTCAAGAGGATACATTCCCTTATGTCTGTGCGGTGAATAAATTCACACGAAGACATAAGGTATATGAATCTCGAAGGTTACTTGCTAGGCATGTGCGGAGAATAAATTTTCAAGAAGGCGTCGCTTTCACCCCCATTTAAAAAGGGTTCGGAGCTCGGGTATAGAGCCAGAGATAGAAACTTTTCAAAAATCTAAAATCATTGAAAAAAATGTCAAAGTTAAATAATTGGAATCGAATAAATAAATAAAAATAAAAATTTACTATTTTCACATAAAAAGACAACTGAAAATTAATTCTGGCCTGACTCACTTACATGTCCCCAAGAGAGTCGCCAAGTTGTCGCGGCCATCTTTCGGGTGGGCCCGAAATTGGGCTTTGACTTGAATTGACTGGGTTAGAGTCGCTATCGATTGTTTAAAAAATATTTAGGTGGATCGGACACCATCTTACCTGATATGTGTTTCACCAGAAATGTGTCGGTTCGGGAGTCGGTTACGGTCAAGGAAGGATTAGCACCCTTGAACCGCCCTTTCGGTACACATTAATTTGTCGGTTGTCTTTAATTACGAAAATTAAAATTAAAATTAAAATTTGAAAATTCGATTCGAATGAATTACCTTCGATTGAGAAAAAAAATTTCCCTAAAAATGTCAAGAATATTGTTAGATTTAAAAAAAAATAAGAATGTTAAGAAGGAAAAAATGAGCAAAAAATATTCATCTTAAAAAATGTAATATATATATATATATATATATATATATATATATATATATAATGTGGAAAGAAATAAAAAAGTTAAAAGGAAAAATATATATATATAATAAATAAATAAATAATTAAAAGTGTAAAGGATCCAAATAGTAAAAACAAAAGGTAAAGGACCAAAATATAATCAAAATAAATATACATGCTAAATTCAAGATTTAACTAAAATGAGAAATAGTGACCAAAATGTAAGATTAATAAATACGAGGCATCAACTACAATGTAATTAAAACATAATAGGCAACCAAAGCATGAATATGTAAAACACGGAAGCCCCTAATGCTTAATTTACCCACGCGAAAAATTCCCACAAGGTCCCCAGCAAAACGACGTCGTTTTGCATTTGTTATATATGTGTTTTGTTTAAGACAAAAATGGCTTATCCCCGTCATTTGCTTCACTTTGAGACGAGAGAAAAGAGAGAGAGTGAGAGAAAATTCTCTCAACTCTCTCATCAGCCGAACGTCCGGCCACCACCCGGTGACCTTCTCGCCGTGCCAATCGTCGCTCCGGCCGCTGCCTGTGGTGGTCGGAAAGATCAACCTTACCTCAAAATGTTCCCCTCATCACCATGAACCCGAAACCGACCCCCAAGTCTCTAAAGTAAACACCAATAACCGTAGATCTAAAAAAATCGATCGATCCTCACTATTTTCCGGTGACTTTTCCACTTCTCGGTGTCTTTTTCCCTTCGATGGGGTTCCTCCACACTCCCGGAGCTCTTGCCGACCATTGATGAGGCAAAAAGTCTTGCCTTTTATGGTTTTATTTTTGTCATTTTTGGTGTGGTTGGTTTCGGCAGACTGTGTTTGTGGTTTTTTTTGTATTGTTTTGTTTGCTTTGTGTTTGATCTTGTGAATGGGTTCGATGATTCTCTCGGTTTACTGTGTTCGATCTTACTGCTGGTACAATCATGTTGATGGTTGTTATTACCTTTTTTTTCCCTATTCTCGATGATGCCCCCTGGCTATTTCTGTGTTGTTGATGGTTGTTTCTGGCTATTTTGGGGTCGATCTCGAATATTTCAGGGTGGCCGATTACATGTATTTTAGGTTTCCATTTTTCGGAACGTGCTTGTTTTGATTTTTGCTCCGATCTTGTTACATGTTTAACCGGCGATGTACGATGCTTCTGACTCTTGAGGTCACCTCTGCCGCTTTCTGCCGTGAGTCATCCAACGGGCCAGATTGCGGCGCCTGACGATATTTTTTTAAGGTTTCCAAACCCTAACTTTTACTGGGCTGGGTCAGACCCACCTGATCGGGTCTGCTGGGTCAGGCTTACCCGATTGGGTTTCCCATGGGGCCTTTTCTGGACTTATTATTGGATCTGGACAATAAAATAAAAATAAAAATAAAATTAACGAAAAATAAAAAATAAAAATAAATAACAATAATAATAATAATATAAAGATATTTTCCAAAAACCTATATAATATATATTTTCAAAAGTATTTTAAAATTATATATTATATATATTTTTTAAAAATGTTTTCAAAATTATATAGTTTTCAAAAATGTTTTAAAACTATATATTATATGTTTTCAAAATGTTGTAAAAACTATATATTATATATATTTTCAAAATGTTTTAAAAACTATATATATATATATATATACATGTTTTCAAAAGGTTTTAAAAACTATATATATTATATATATATATATATATTCAAAATGATTTAAAAACTATATATTATATATATTTTCAAAATGATTTAAAAAAACTATATGTTATATATATATATTTTCAAAACGCTTTGAAAACTATATATTATATAAGTTTTCAAATATTTTAAAAACTATATATTATATATATTTCAAAAATCATTTGCAAACTATATCATATATATATATATATATATATATATATATATATATATATATATATATATATATATATATAAGAATTTGGACGAAAACGAGTGTCTATAATTTAAATATATTTTGGAGATGGTTGAAATTTTATGATAATTACTTACATTTTATTTATCTCTGTTTTATTTTTATAAACACTAAATTTCAACCGATTCTTTTACACACTAGAAGTTATTTATTTCTTATAAATTATTTTCTCATATTTTATTCTCGAAAAGAGGAAATATCAAATAAGTTTCGTTTCTTTACTTCATGTCTATATAACATTTGAAAGATTATTAAATTAACCTTGAGGATGCAACGTAGGCTTTTGAGATTGAAAAAATTATTTTTAAGATAATAAATTTTACAACAACACTAACTATATTATTTTTCTTCTTATTCTATTATTATTATTATTATCAATAATAATCATATTATTTTACTGAAATATCTTTACTAATAATTTAAAGTATTAGTAGGATAAAATTCACATAATAAATAACTCCTTACACAACAATTATAATTAGGGGTGTTCAAAAATATCCGACCCGACTACCCGCCGACCCGGTTAAAAAATAATTGGTACTTATTTTGAAAATACTCGATTTTCTGGGTCGGGTACCATACCAGTTAAATTTTTCGGGTTTCTGGATCAGGCCCAGATCACAAAATGTTACTTAACCAAGTATCCGCCGACCCGGTACTTGGTTTATTATATATATTATATATTATTTTTATTTTCCATTAAATGTTTATTTATAATTTTCAAATTATTTTATTCTAACATCCTAAATTCCTAATTTCTTAAATTTTGCTACAATAACATTCTAAATTTTTAATTTCTTAAATTATTTCACATTATAATTCTAATTTATTTTTAAAAATATTTATTTTAACTTCGAAACACTTGAAATTTAATTATATTTTTTTATTTAATAAAAATTTCAATTATGTAATTTGAATTTTTGAATTATATGTGTGTATTATAGAACTTTAAATTTTAAATTTTAGAATTTATATATATATATATATATATATATTTTAAAAATAATAAATTTAAAGAAAAAAATAAAAAATTATAAACCGGGTACCTGTGACCCGAAAATTCGGGTACCCCCAACTTACGAGTACCCGGATGTCATAGGCCGAGACACGGGCCGACATTTTAGTACCCGCCCGAAAAACTGGTACCCTGTTTTGAATACCTGTAATTATAATAATTTGACTCAAATTCTACTTGGGCTCAAAATTTATACTTTCCGCAAGCCCAAAGAAAATTCAATTATTTATAGGGTAAAGTATAGTAATGGTCACTGAACTTTTCTGAAGCTTGCATTTAGGTCCCCAACTTTTAAAACTTACAATACAATTCTCCAATATTTAGTCCGTTTGCAATATGATCCCCAGCGTAACCGACCGTTTGACGCCATTACAATGCTGTCAGTACATTTACAATATGGTCACTGAACTTTTCAAGCACTTGCATTTAGGTCCCCCAACTTTTAAAACTTGCAACACAGTCCTCAATTTCATTATAAACCCCAAATTCCTTTTTGATATCAAATTTCCTTTTTTGCTTCTCTCTTATTATTTCCAGCGTAACTTTTCAGTCGGGGATGCATGTAAAATTCTATTCTAACTTTGAATTCTGTAGAGGTGTTGACTTGAATAAGGGTCCATTGAGAGAAGACCAGACCAAGGAACTATCGGGACCATCAACGATTCAAGGCGTAACGTTAGATACATGTCATCTAAGGTGTGATGTGAGAAAAAATGGGTTAGAAATGTAGAGTTGACAAATAATACTAAGATGAACTAAGTATCATTGTTGAAAGTCACCAACAAAGCTGAAATTATTTTGTATAAATGACATATAATAATTTCTTCGTTTAATCCTTGTGGTTAAAGATTTTCCAACAGATGATCAAATATAATGAAATCCCAAACTACACCTTCACCTCTCAGTCTGTTTGGCTCATATGCACTCTCGTTTGGTTTTTGTTCTTTAGTTTTCCGCCATGTAAAATTGTAAACCCAAGCAGTGCTCTTTCTTTCATATTTTTATTTATAAAGAAAAAAATGGAGGAAGAATTGCTGGAACGTAACACCGATTGCGTTTATTTCTTAGTCTCTCCCCTCACTTGCAAGAAGGTATTTATTTTATCTTTTGGGCCATCCGGAAGTAAGCTTTTCATCTTTCACACTTTCCCATTTTCAGCTAGCATTGTGTGTTTTTTGTTGAAATTTTTATGTTTATGGAACTGTATGTCAAGTATATGGATATTCAGTGTTAGTTTTGAACCAAAACCATTTAATTTTCTTTCTTTCTTCTTAATAAAAAATTTTAGTACTCCTTATGAAATATATTCAGTCCATCAGAATAGAAGTGAAAGAGGGTCCTAGGCTAAATTTTTTTATCTTCTTATTAGGTTTTCTTTAAATCAGGGAATTTGTTGTGAGTATCGACATAGTGAAATCGCCAGGCTCAATCTGAGAGACTGCTGGTACTAGTTTACTGGGAATTGTATTGATCCGACCTGTGGTTTTCGACGTCTTGTGAGCTCGTATTCTTTTTAATAAGTTCACGTTGATTATAGGACTAATATATCATGAACGAATTAGATTTTTTTACATGTTTTGGAAATTTTACAGTTGAATCTATATTGAATTATAGCTTTAGAAGACAATTTTGCATGCACGCAACTCGAAAAACAATATGACATGGTAGTATATTTGGAGCAGCTACTTTATATGTTGCCCGATCATTGCATATTTGCACCTTCATTTCTGGCATATATATGTTTGTTGCAGTGTCCTCTATGTTTTACAACGTCTTTTATTACTGGCATGCCATGCATTTATAAGAATTATGGGGGGTCCTATGTTTTAGTTCCGCTATCTGCTTTAGATTCTAATTATGTTTGGCTATTGAGGAACATTAAACATGGAGCATTAGAAGCAATTATATGTTAAAAGGGTAGGCCACTAGTGTATTTACAACTGGTAATATTGTATTTGGCATCTAATGTCTATCTTAAACAACCCATTTAACGCATTAGCTTTTGGAGTGACTATGACCGAACCTCTTTCCCTTTATTTATTAAGTCCTCCTTTTGAATGAGTTATTAATTGATATTCTTGGTTTATTTTAGTTATTGCTTGGTTGTATGTTGTAGTCCTATGAACTAAAACTCTTTACTATTTTCGCAGTCATTGGATGTGCATGCTCAAGTTCCATCCAAACCTATTGGATTATCATACCAAAGTGCGACAGGTACGAACAAGACAAATTGGCCTTATTACTTCCACTTCAACGATTTATGCAATAAACGTGATAGGTGCACTTTTAATGAACAAAGTGCGGCAGTTGTTGGATGTGCATGCAACAAACCTCAAATTTATATTAAAGTAAACATTATCAAATAGAAAATTCATGTTCAAAATTCCAAAACACTTCAATTACATTCTAAACCCAAATTCTAAAATACTTTAATTATATTCTAAACCCTAAATTAAATTATTTTAGAATTTGAGATTTAAAATGTAAAGAATTATTTTAGAATTTGGGGTTTAGAATAAAAATTGAGGACTGAGTTACAAGTTTTAAAAGTTAGGGACCTAAATGCAAGAGCCTTAAAAGTTCAATGACCATATTGCAAACGAACTAAATGTTGAAGGACTGCCACATCATATTCTTCTAACGGTAGTGTAATGGTGTCAAACGACCGGTTACATTGGGGACCATATTGCAAACAGACTAAATATTGAAGGATTGTATTGTAAGTTTTAAAAGTTAGGGGCCTAAATACAAGTTTTAGAAAAGTTCAGTGACCATTACTATACTTTACCCTTATTTATAAGGCAAAAAAGAAAAAAAAAACTGGACTCCTGCCGATGCCAGCAGGCCAGCCAAGCAAGAACAGAGAATTATCAAATAAACAATACCCCCAGCTATCCAAAACGACCTCATTAAAACAATAATAAGAGAAAAACGACGTAAAATTACTTCTTTTTTATTTATTTATTTATTTATTTTTAAACCTCCTTTCTCTCCTCGATCTGCAAATTCCTAAAGCAAGTTCTCATTCTCTCTTTAGATCTCGCCTTCCTCAAGTCCCTTCAAGAAGCCGTCATTTTTTTATTTGATCCGCAGTTTCTTGGAAATCATCGTGTAGATCTTTCACGGCCTGTCACTGGAGGTCTACGCCTCTCAATACAACGACGGTTAGTATTGTTTTTTTCCCTTCATTTTTGTAGCTTTTGATTGTTTCCGGAAAGGTAGTCTTGAGTTTTTTTTTAAAAGAGAATAAAATTTTTAGTCAAAGCTGAAGCTGAGTTAGTGTAAAAGGAAATAGAATTGTGGATTAGTTGATTGGAAATTCAGTTTAGGGATGATTATGAATTTGAATCTTTTATGGATTGTTAAACTGTGTGTCACGGTTATGATGCAAATATTGAATGCTTAAAACTGAATAAAATTTTGTTAAAATAAAGGAATCAAACCCTTTTGACTTCAATTATGTTATATGTGATCTTTAAATCATCATATTTAAGGTATTTTCTATTTGGAAGTCAATTTATCAAGTAAGGTTATGCTTTTTATACAACACTTTTGTCTCAGACTCAAGGATGTGCTTGAGTTCACCCCCCCTTTTTGGTTGAATTAGCGGTATTCTTATTTAAAATTTTCTGTAGATTCATGAAGGCGATTGTACCATTTCCCCTTCCTTTTGTTGGATGCATGGAATTATTGAGCATGATAATGTTTCAGAAAAAAGTACAAATTGGAAATATTTAGTTTTTCTTGGTGCGTATGGTGCTGCTTGATTCTTGAAAAGAATCATTGGTGATGTCTACGGAAAAATCTTGCTTTTTTTTTTCTGGGTGATTCAACTAAATGTACTTTCTTTAATTTTCTTTTGCGAATGCTCACTATTTTGATATTACTTCTCCTGGCAGGATTAGTTGTAAGAGTGCTTAAAAAACTTAGTCATATTACTGATAATAATGGGGACTGAAAACCCCGGTCAACCAAATTTTCCCATGAGACCTTCCTCTACACCTTTTGCTTCCGCTCCTCCCACTGTGAGACCTTTTTCATCATATGGTCCTGTGACAGGATCAGAAAGCAGCAATTTTAGACCTACTCCACTTGGTGCACCCCCGAATATGACATCTTTCTCAACACCTGGACCTAGCCCACCTGGTCGTTTTAGTGATCCATCAGTTCCATCTCCACCCATAAAATCTGTTCCACCTTATGGGGTGCCTTATCAGCAATTTCCAACACATCCGTTTCCTTCAGCTACCCAAATTCCCCCTAATCGTGCACCACTTGTGGGCCAGCCACCATTTCAACCTCCTGCAAGTCAAGTATCAGTGCCGCCGCCTTTTTTCCGACCACATACACAAGTACCGCTTGTTCCAATGGGATCTCCACCACAAAATAAAAAATTCCCTCCATGCAGTATGAATGTTCCTCAACCTCCATCTGATTTGTCGATATCAGGGCCTAGACCCAATTTCCAGCCACCTTTTCCCGGATATCCAAACAAGCAGCCTGCAGTTTCACAAGCCCCACCACCTTTTCCTACTCTGCAAGGAAGTTTTATGCCTCCACGTGCAATGCCTTCCCCCTTTCCTAATCAGCAGGGAAGTTATGGTCCTCCTCCACCAGTAGCTAGTAACTTGGGATACCAATCAAGGGACCAAATGCAACATCCAGGCTCTGCACCTCCTATTGGAGGTGTCCAAAGCTTGACAGAATATTTTAGTTCACTCTCTGTTGCATCCGTGCCTGGATCAATTGACCCAACATTTGATTATAGAACACTTCCTATAGAATTCAACGATTGAAAGTGCAATGAGTTACATCAAGTGTTCTAGTTGTGACTGATGTTTATGGCATCATTTTCTATGCTCTACATTCTGTTATCTTTTATCTGCATTTCTTTTGTTTTTGGAATGTCAAATATTGTTGGAGGGCAATGGAGTCGTTACTCACTTTTATAGACTTGCAGTAAATATATCGGTCTTCTGTATGCTTGATTGTTATGGGCATATTTCCTAACTTCTAACTTTCTCAGCTCACTGGTAAAGTGCAAAATGCATTTTGCACTTTTGTGTTAATGATAGGGTGTGGTTTGGGATTTCACGTAACATGTTAACTAACTGTTCTTTATTGGCAATGTAATTTTTGTTTATTTTATGTTGCATCCAATTAGTTTTCTTTCCTGGGTAGATCTCTTTAATAATTAGAACTACAAAGCATATGCTTATTTAATTCAACTTCCATGTTCAGTTCCTGGTGAGTATTTTGCCAACTTCGATTCCACTGGAAGAAGAATTGATTTGGATCAGCGGTCCGAGCTTATAAAAGGCAGTGTGGAATTTGTTGCACCAACTGAATACATGGTTCGGCCTCCAATGCCGCCACTTTACTTTTTCCTCATTGATGTTTCAATATCTGCAGTAAGAAGTGGCATGATTGAGGTAAGCATTTCCTTTAAGGCGGTTAATTATTTAACATGACTTCTTGTAATAAAGTATTGTGTTATTCTAATAGGAATTTTATAAAGGCATTTTTTTCTGATTGTAATGCGAATTAAGAACATGTGAATTACAGTTGAGGAGGCTTCTCTTTTTCTGATCAGCTATTGGTGCTCAATATTGTTCTGATATTCTGTATGAAATGATGGCTTGGGTTATGTAGTGTCTGTCTCATACATTTTATACAATTTGGAAGTGATAGATGTGGGGTCTTCGCCACAACTTGGTCTCAAATATGGTTATAAAGTAAGGTTTACAAGAATCTTTTGTCTTGCCATGAAATCTATAGAGAAATATGGGTCAACCATGATGCTTTATTACTGTGGGTTTGTTGGAAAGAGTAGAACTTATTTAGCTGATTGTTCATCCTGGTTGTACTTTCCAACCTAGATGATGTCTGCAACTTCTTCTACTACTCTGGAGATCACTTCGAATCCAAAAAAATTTTATGGTTCTGCTGCTCAATCAGAAGGTAATCTGGTCATGAAAGAACCAGAAGGTAAACCTCATGCTACAATTTTTTTCTCCTCCCAGTTGACCCCTATTGGATCCTTGATTCTGGTGCTACGGATCATATGACTGGTAATAGGGATTTGTTTTTGCAATTTTTTCCAAACTTTGGTAAAGCTGTCAAAACGGCTGATGGTTCCTTGTGCAAAATAGAAGGACATGGCACTGTTATTCTCAATGACAAGATTGTACTTAAAAATGTCCTCTTCGTACCAAATCTGGCTTGCAATCTTGTTTCCGTTAGTAAACTTTCCACTGACTTGCACTGCTCTGTAATTTTTAATTATATTGATTGTACTTTGCAGGAATTGAACTCGAAGAAGATGATTGGTAAGGCCAGCTTGCAGAATAGTCTCTATATTCTTCCTGCCTCTACTAAAACCGAAATCTCGAAATCTTTCACCGCTTTAGAAAAAATTGATAATGTTATGTTATGACACTATTGTTTAGGCCATCATAGTTTCCACTATCTTGCAAAAGTTTTTCCTGCTCTATTCATTCATAAAAGGCCAAATTCTTTTTCTTGCAAAGTTTGCTCTCTTGCCAAACATACTAAATCAACTTATTCTCCTTCTACATATAAGCATTCTCACCCTTTTGCTTTGATCCACAGTGATATTTGGGGCTATTCTTGGGTGAAGAATACTGATAATTGTAAGTGGTTTATCGCTTTCATTGATGATCATAGTAGGATAACTTGGACTTATTTGCTAAAAGATAAATCTAAAACTGCTGATGTTTTTACCCAATTTTATAATATGGCTCTCACTCAATTTGGGACTAAAATCCAGCTCTTCAAATTTGATAATGGCAGTAAAATTTTTGCTAAATCTTTGGGTGCGTTTTTCAGGGAAAATGGCATAGTTCAAATTAGTTCTTGTGTTGACACTCCACAATAAAACAATATTGTCGAAAGAAAAAATAGTCATCTCCTTGAAGTTATTCATTCTCTTCTATTTACCACTAATGTTCCAAAATATTTGTGGGGGAAGCCTTATTAATTGCCACATATTTAATCAATCGAATGCCTAGTAAGGTTTTACAATTTCAAGCACCTCAATCTATATTTTTGCAATACTTTCCCTATTTTAAACCTATCTCCCCCATCCTTCCACTTAAAATATTTGGTTGTACTGTTTTTATCCAAAACATTGCTCCTAATAAGTCAAAGTTAGATCCTAAATCATTAAAGTGTGTACCGGTTGGGTATTCTTCACTTAAGAAGGGTTATAAATTAGAAAAGAATGAAAAAATAATATGTCATATTTCTTGAATGAATACAAGGCTCCTTTTATACAGAGGGAAATTACAAAAAAAAAACTAATTAGAGCCAATATTTGACAGCTTCTACTTTCATACTTTTTCTTGATTTACATCTTTTACTTTCTATATTTACATAGAAAATAAATCCTAGAATATCTCACAGATTATGACTAAATCAAGGCTTTCAATGACAAAATTTCCAACACTCCCCCTCAAGCTGGTTTAAAGATATCTTCCATAGCCAGCTTGCTAGTCAGATTACCAAATTGCTTCTTGTGTAGTCCATTCGTTAGTACATCAGTTGGAAGATATGTCATGCTTATGATTCCCGCATTGACTTTCTCCTTGATGAAATGTTTATCCACTTTTATATGTTTCGTGCGATAATGAAGAACTGGATTATGAGCAATAGCAATAGCAGCTTTGTTGTCACAATAGACCTTCATTGGAGTCGAGTAAGAAAACTTCAATTCTTCAAGAATCCTTTTTATCCACATCGCCTCGTAAATTCCATGGCCAACGGCTCTGAATTCTGCTTCAGCACTACTTCTAGCTACCACATTTTGTTTTTTACTCCGCCATGTAACTAGGTTTCCTCCAACAAAGGAATAGTATCCAGACGTTGATCTTCTGTCTGTAACACTTCCTGCCCAATCTGCGTCTGTGTAGACTTCAACTTGAAGATGTCCATGTTTCTTGAATAATAAGCCTCTTCCTGGAGTTCCTTTCAAATATCTTAAGACCCTATAGACGACCTTGAAATGCTCCGCCCCTGGTGAGTGCATGAATTGACTTACCATGCTAACTGCAAAAGCAATATCAGGCCGTGTATGAGACAAGTAAATCAACTTTCCTACAAGTCTCTGATATTGTTCCCTGTCCTTTACTTCTTCAACCTTAGCAGCTTGTAACTTCAAGTTTGGCTCAACCGGAGTTTCAACCATCTTACAACCAAGTAGACCTGTTTCTCCAAGGAGATCAAGAATATATTTTCTCTTATTGACAAATATGTCTTCCTTAGATCTTGCAAATTCCATTCCAAGGAAATACTTAAGAGCTCCCAGGTCCTTAATTTGGAACTCCTTTGCTAGTCTTTTCTTCAGAATAGTTAATTTTGTTTCATCATCACCAGTGAGAATAATATCATCAACATAAACAATCAAAATTGCAACTTTACCATCTTTTAAATGTTTATAAAATACTGTGTGATCAGCTTGACTCTGCAAGAAGCCATAACTGATAACTGTCTTTCCAAAGTGGTCAAACCAAGCTCTTGGTGATTGTTTGAGTCCATATAGTGACTTATGTAATCTGCATACTTTGTTACTGCCAAGTTTCTTCTCAAATCCTGGCGGTATGCTCATATACACCTCCTCTTCCAGATCACCATTGAGAAATGCATTTTTAACGTCAAGTTGATGTAGAGGCCAATTGGAGTTCACTGCAAGAGATAACAACACTCCTGCATTTTTACATACTCTAGTTGGACCGGAGACCTTACTGAAAGGAGATCCACTAGTGGCTACTGCACATTTGTTTGGGGTAATCTTACAACTTGGAGAAGTAAGAAACAATCTGTCGTTTCAAGAAGTAGTGCTGAAGCTGAATTCAGAGCACTAGCATTGGGAATATGCGAAGGAATTTGGCTACTTAAACTACTGAAAGAACTTGACACTAATCAAGAGGATCACTTTGAAGTCTTGTGTGATAATCAATATGCTATTCAAATTGTCAAGAACCCAGTTCAACATGATCGGACAAAACATGTTGAGATTGATAGGCATTTTATAGTTGATCAAGTTAACAAAAAGACAGTCACAATTTCATACATTCCTTCAGAAGAACAAGTTGCAGACATTCTTACTAAGGCTTTTCCAAAGCCTGCTTTCAATAAATTCCTATTCAAGCTGGGATTATACAATGTATATTCTCCAGCTTGAGGGGGAGTGTAGGAATTATAAAGATATGATTTGTTATGATTTGATATCATTCATTTAGTTAAAAGATTCTGTACATATATTTATACAATTCCTTATTTTAAGGGATCATATCCTAGGATTAGTATCTTTCATTTCTTAAGTGTTTCCTACTTTAGAGCGATAATTTGTATATAAAGATGTAATCTGTTCTATTGAAAATATATGAAAAAACAGAGAATTACTCTGATTTCTACATTTTTCAATCATAGTTGATCAAATTCTTGTGATAATATGTAGCTTGATAAGCCACACTGCTCTTCTCCCCCTTTTGTTTTTTTCTCCTTACATTGTATATCCATGTAATGGTTTCTGCCGACTTATAATGTATCTTTTAGGTTGTTGCTCAAACTATACGTTCATATATGGATGAGCTGCCTGGTTTCCCCAGAACACAGATTGGTTTCATTACTTATGATAGCACCATTCATTTTTACAATATGAAGGCAAGTGATTTCTGAGATCAATGGAGATGTTTTTCCTAGATAAGATTTTTTTCCATTTCAGTCAAATACTTCAATAAAACTTGTACTTTTTTTTTTGTTTTTGCAGTCATCTTTTACACAGGCTCAAATGATGGTGGTTTTAGATCTGGATGATATATTTGTCCCATTTCCAGATGATCTCCTTGTTAATTTGTCTGATTTTAGAAATGTGGTTGAAACATTCCTGGATAGTTTGCCCTCAATGTTTCAGGAAAATGTGAATATGGAATCTGCTTTTGGTCCTGCACTTAAGGCAGCATTCATGGTTATGGTATGTTATTTTCTCAATTATTTCTACCATTAGCCTTTACCAATGATAGCATTTTTTTTAGTTTCTTGCTGATGTTTGTATTGTATATTGGTTGTTTGACTTTCTATTTACCGTAGAGTCGACTTGGGGGAAAGCTGCTAATATTCCAGAACTCATTGCCTTCCTTGGGAGTTGGGTGCTTGAAGTTGCGTGGGGATGATCTTCGTGTATATGGAACTGATAAGGAACAAATCTTAAGATTACCAGAAGATCCCTTCTACAAGTAAATGGCTGCTGATCTTACGAAGTACCAGATAGGGGTTAATATTTATGCCTTCAGTGATAAATACACCGACATAGCCTCATTAGGTGAAAAAAACACTGCCTTTTCCGATATAGATAATATAGATGTTTATAAGAGCTTTTAGTGATAGTGGATATCTCTTTTATAAATTCCAATGTAGGAACCGTGGCAAAATATACTGGAGGTCAAGTGTATTATTATCCAAGCTTCCAATCAAGCATTCATGGAGAGAAACTGAGGCATGAATTAGCCAGAGACCTCACTAGGGAAACAGCCTGGGAAGCAGTTATGCGCATAAGATGTGGAAAAGGTCTGTAGATTCTTTTTATTTGTTATTTTATCTACTTGTAAGTGAATGCTATTTAGCCATAATCTCACTGTAGCTGGGTTGGCTACATGATTTTTTTCTCCCTTTGTCCTATATGTTGACATGGGCCAAGTCTTATATAAAATGCTATTAATATTTACTGTAACTTATGAAAAAAGGTGAAGTCTTTGCCATAGTTAAAAACCCTCCCAAAACTCTATAGTTGAAAATATAAAGTAAAAAACAAGAAATAGACAAAAAAAATGGAGATAGTGAGTGAGCGAGAGTGCAAGTTTTCTGATGGAAAAGAGAGTGAGGTCCATGGAGGGGGTACTTGGTCTGCGTTTGTTGATAATCTTAGTCGGAGAGTGAGCAGAAGAGCATTAGGGGAACATTTTAGTTATCATGGCAAAGTTATTAGGGTGTTTATTCCTTTTATTAACAACAGACCGAAATACAAGGATTGCATGTTTGCGTTCGTTCACTTTGCAAGCAAGAAGGATCTATGCAATGCAGTGGAGAAGATGAATAATGTCAAGGTTGACGGGAGGATAATTTCTGTGTCAGTAGCTAAATATGATAAGCTATTTGAAATGAAGAGTCGTGAAGGGATTAGAGCGGCGGGTTCCAAAAGAGTAGGAACAGGTGAGTTGAAAGGCAGAAGGATGACTTCTCCAGCACAGGTGGCAGAGAAAATAGAGCGGATGAATAGGTTCTTTGATGGAAGAACGTATAGAGACACGGTAACTGGGGTGAAAAAAGTTCCAGAGGGTCATCAAGTAAGCAGTCAAGGGAATAAAAAAGAGGAGAATAAATCTTTGGAAGTCTTTATCCCGGTGGAAGAGAGATTATGGTTGAAATCTTCACTTACTGGCATTTGCAAAGATATCTTCGAAGTTGACTTTGTGCAGAAAGCCTTACGGAATGAGGGCTTCAAAGTGAAAGTGATAAGGTGGGGTTTTACGAAGAATGCGTGTCTTGTAGTTTTTCAGTCGGTCGAGGAGAGAAGAATTGCGATGGAAGAGAGATGGGAAGCTCTGTTGTTCTGGTTTCAATTATTGGAGCCGGTTGTGGAAGAGGGGGGTATCCCATTAGCTTATTGTGCGATTTCAATGGTTGGTGTCCCATTAAATTGTTGGTCGGTCCTGTTCTTTTCTAGTTTAGCATCCAGATTGGGCAAGTTAGTTAGAATTCAAGATCAAAATGCACAGAGTTTATTGCAGAGTGCCACAACTGTTACTAAGGGTTGAGAGTCCATTTGATTTTCCAGAACATGTCATCATCAATACATATTGGAGGAAGTTCATGATCAAAATTAAGGTTGAATGCATGGAGGATTTTTTTCCTGAGTAAACAGATATGGAGGAAGAAGTTGCAGAGGATCCATGGGAGGAAAGTTCTTCGGATTGGAGAAATGAAGAAGTGCAGAATAGGTAGGAAGAGCAGGTGGGAGAGGAGTTGTCAAAATCCCAAAATAGGGTTGACGAATGGGTTAGAAGTTCTCAACAAGGGATAAACACAATTACTGTGGGGGGTTTGAATTTAAACAAAGGTACGGAAAATATTGTAGATGCTCGATTTGTCCGGGGCCAAGTCGGAGCAAGCCCGGACCAATGGATTGGTTGGTTGTAGCTGTCTAACCATGCAACTGCTTTGATGTACTGCAATCAGAGAAAAAAAGGATTTTCAGCCATGTATGATAACTGGTCAGTTATCAGCAGTTAACTAAAACAATTGAGGGAGCAGTTTGTAGAGAGTGGGGGGGTTTTTAATTTTGATTTAACCACCAGAAGCATGAGAAAAAAAGAGGATCAACAGGCAGAGAAAAGGGAGAGTTTTACACAGGAGAGAAAAGGGAAAGAAAAGCACGAAAAGAATTACTACAAACAAAATGCTCTTTTCTCTTTCAAAGCAATACCAAGCAAATCCAATACGTGTAAGATTTTCCCTTCATGATTACTTATAGTTGCATATTTTATTGGTTTTAATAGATTTCACAATGAAAAATAAATAGAGAATAAAAAAACAAGATGGTAGAATCTAAACAACCCGATAGCAATAACAGAGAACCATAGAACCAACATCGAATCAAAGTACTAACTATAACAATGTTTGCTAATCACAATTTTAGAAGCTAAAGCCTTACCATAAACCTGAATTTAAGGTCTTCAGTCATCGCTCCATGCTCACTGTCTCTGCCATCACAGTTGTGTCCAGTGTTTCTTCTTCCAAAATTACCGCCATTTCCTCCGTTTCAGTATAATTAAGCTTTGTTGATAGCATGCTTAGTCTCCATTGGAAGTAGTTAAACCATTAAGAGTCGTTGGTGGCTATGGTAGTGGTTAAAAAGCGTTGTAAGTGTTGGTTTAGAATCGTTGGATATGTATTTATTCGACGATCATGGAGGTCTTGAGGGCTCGACCAAGGGTGATGAGGAGATAGAGGGCAGTAGCTAAGGATTAGGTTTAGAATAAGTTTAGGGTTGGGGTAGGTTCGTTTCTAGGGTTGTTAAAATTGGCCATGTATGAGAGGAGTCAATTTACCTAGTTGAAGAGATGGTCGCCGGAGTTGAAGTCGCCGAGGTGGAGAGACTCGAACAATAGAGAATAACAATGGTCGTTTGGCTTCGGTTAACAGTCCAATAGTGGTCGGGGTTTAGTGTAGTCACCGTTGAGCGGTGGTCGTGAGGTTGGTGAAGAAGAACAATCGGAGAAGAAAGGGATAATGAAGAGGAAACGTGAGGAGCGGCAGAGTTCAATTTAGTTTAGCTTAGGTTTAAGTTTTACTTAGGTTTTATATTAACATTTTAGGATTAATTAGTGTTTAGCCATTGTAACTTTAGATGTAAACTATCTTTAGATTCTAAGTTTAACGTTTTTGTAATTTAGTCACCTTTAGGGCTTGATTTTTTTTTTATGTCTTAACTTAGTTATTTTCTAGTTTTGTTTTGGTTACTATTTTGAATTATTTAAGTTTAAGTTCCTTATATTTATATTCGTTTTTATTTAAGTCTCTGTTTGATTTTTAGTCGGTATGTTTAATTTTACGTTGTTTAAATTTAGTCATTGCTTTAATATGATGTATATATTTTTAAAATTTATAGTTAGTATTCCTTTTTATTTTTTGTATTTGAGTCACACTTGTACATTATATGTTAATAGCATGTTTATGATTTTTTTTAATCAAAATATACATATATATTTTTTGTATGTCACGTTGTATGATATTTTTAATTTTGTTTAATTAATTTTTGCATGACATCCACCTTTTGCATAATTTGCATGATATCCTCATTTGCATAACTTGACGTTAGTATATAATTGGATTAAGGGTAATATACTTTTAAATTTAAATTGTTTTAAGTGGGCAGTCATAACTGATTTGAGGTCCGCTTTTAATGATTTAAAATAAAAGTGTATCCCGAAAGTGAAACCAAAAAAATTGATTCATTACCTAAAATTTGGGAACGAGAGAAAAAGAAATGTTCGTTTATTTAAATATATCGAGAAAAGGTTGTTATATCTTTAAGATCTGGTCTCGATATTTGTAAATAATCGAAAATTCTTTATCTTTCTAAAATGACTTGGTAATTTTAATTTAATTTGCTTGAGTGTTTTTGAACGTTTTAAATTTACATTTTTTTATGGGATCAAAAATCAAAATAAATTCGAATTTGTAAAGATCAATGCAAAGACGTTAATTAATCGACTAGGTACCGATTTAGGGCGTTGTGAGGGTGCTAATCCTTCCCCACACGTAACCGACTCCCGGACTCAATTTTTGGTAACGCATACCTTAATTTGTTGTTTTAATTAAAATTAATTTTTATTTAAAATGACAAAGCATTTTTGGGTGCCCAATCACACCCTAATCAAAGATTGGTGGCGACTCTTCAAACCGTATTTTTCGATCGTAAAGGAAATCTAAAATTTTTCGAAACGAGAGGTCTTTTAAATTGCATTTGTTTTTAAATTAAAAAGAGGATAATTAAGAATTAATGTGGTTTTCAAAATTTCACCTATACCAAGAAAAATCGTTTCGACAGCTTGGCGACTCTGCTGGGGACCTTTTTTTTAGAGAGTCAGGCCGATAGTCGATTAATTAATTGTCTTTGCAATTGAAAGTTATAAATTAATTTTAATTTGGTTTTTGATCCCTTGTTTAGTTTTTAATAAGTTTTGTTTGTATTTTGGTTTTTTAATTTAATTCGATTAACAATTAAATAGTTGTACTGATCTGTTTGCTAATGGTTTCAGAATAATTGTGTGTTTTGGGATTTGATTTTCAGTGTTTTTATTGTTTGTTTTTCGCTTTTCCTCACACACTGCACAGCTGCATTTTCATAACATGAGCTAAAACCCCGCTCTGTCCTATTTAAGTAGGAGTGAGAGACTATGCCCTCGTGTGGTTTTCACCTCCGCATGGGATAGTGGATCGCTCCTGGAGTTCACGCCTTATGGTCCTCGTGATGGTAATCACCTCCGCATGGACATAAGGAGGTGTGTTCCCTCGAAATTGAACTCGATCCCCTAAAGCCTGTGATGGGCTAGGATTGAGGGTTCGGTAGCCCAAGGGGGCACTGACAAGGACAATTCGAGAACCTATTACTTTAGAACCGAACCCAGCATATAGTGAACATAGAGCCCGAATTTAGGTCGAGCCTAACCCGAACCTTAAGAGTCCCGTGAGGAGGGTACACAAGGAAAAGCTTTTTGAGTCATTTAATTTTGCTTTTTGAATAAATGTATACGAACTAGAAATTATGCGGTTAGGTTTATTTTTCTCGAACAACATGCGAATTAGATATCATGCGGTTAGGATTTTTGAATGACAAAGTATGGGGTAGATATCATGTTGGGTAGGATCAACTAAAGTATGATTGGGTAGCCAATATATGAGGGTAGGTTTTATTTGATATTTATTACTTATTTTTGTTGTTTATATTATGTGCACTAACCCATTTTTTGTTATATGTCTATTTTATTTTGATTTTATTGCATTTACATCTTCATGTCATCACAAGGTGTTAATTTGCAAGTGATTGACTAAAGAGAAGGCTAGACATATTGAGACAAAAAATTCTCAACCATGTAGTAAAAACCGGGAGATACAAAGATGTTCGACTGATCATGAAGAATAATATCTGCTGAATGAAGAAATCAAACTGATTGAAGACTTCCTTTAATGGGGCAAAGGCCAAGATGTTGATTCAAGAGATAGATACAATTATACCAAGGACGAGAATACCCTTCACAAAGACATGAAGATCACTTCGTATTGAAAGTAAAAATGGAGACCTCAAGATTCAATTTAAAGACATCTGAAGTCATCAAAGGTGATAAAGTACGCCGACAACTTTGGGGGCAATATTAGATTCCATGAAGAGTACGGCTCAAGGAAATGAAGAAATGAAGAATCACATTTATATTTTGACTACATGGTGTACTGAATTCTTGTTGTCTAAATGAAGGTTGTTCTATAGTGGTCACTTTTAGGGTTAACACCTTGTGCATGTGCATTTGCATTTGCATTTGCATTCTTATTAGCATTAATTTATTTATTTTGTTATTGTTGCTTTTTGTCATTTTGTTATCTCATTTGTACTAACTTGTTTCTATATTGTTTTTTCTTTGTCCGCATTGCATGATCATGACATATTCAAAAGGTGTTGATTTGTGAGTGGTCATCATAGTAAAAGGTTTTCATGACGGACAAGGGGTTTCGTGGTCAAACAGACTATAACACAGTCAAGAAATGGCATCCTAAGAAAGCTTCGAGAATAATGGAGAGTTGCGCTCATAAAGATCATATGTCTGACGAAGAGCACAAGGAGATAAGAGAGATAAAAGAGCAAATGTCTAAGATGATGGATATAATATATATTTTGTCCAAAGAAAGAGAGACTTCTATAAAAGAAAAGAAAGAACTAAATGAAAATAATCTCGAGGTGTCAGATACGCAAGGGACTACTTTAGAACCTGTTGATTCTAGTCAGTATGAGAAATCACGCATAATCATTGTTCGTATCAACAAGTTGTTTGGAAATGACAAGGAAATAATGGCAACTATAGAAGTTCAGAAGGATGAAAAGAAGACATGCAGTCAGAACTCGTTGGTGTTTGATAGTTTACTCCAAACAACAAGGGAAATAAAACTGGAAACTCTAGTTCAACCCAAGTTGAGAGGTGGATCTCGTTGTGATTCCATCCCAATATCATATAAAGAATTGTATGATGAATTATTAGAAGCCCGAGAAGTGGCACCGCATTATGTAAAACCTTTGCAACCTCCATATCCAAGTTGGTATGACGTCAACGTTCGTTGTGAATATCATGCTGGAGTTCAAGGACATTCTATTGAGAATTGTTCTACCTTCAAACGTCGAGTCCAACTTCTTCTAGATCATGGAGTATTGGAGTTTGAATTGAAAGGACAACCCAGTTTGAAAACAGATTATCCTGTTGAGTTTGAACCAACAGTGACCAAAGGTAAGGGTATCAGTAAGGAAATCCAGGAAGAAAATTGTTTGCCAAAATACGAAGCTCTGATTCGTCATTTAAGAAGTGAAAATGATAAATTGAGCAGAGAGATGGAAGCCATGCGAGATGATTTTCAAAGGATCAATCAAGCTTTTAAATTTGCTGGTATGGGAAATATACTAGATGAGTGGATAACAGGAGTCGCTAAACTGAGGAATGACGCTGAACAGTGGAGAAGGAATTGTAAGGTACACGAGGGTCGAGCCGAGAAGTTTTCTCATGATTACATATTGCAGAAAGAAGACGCAATATAGTTGTTGATAATTTGGGAAAATATCAAGCCGAAATTCAGACGTTGAACAGATCCATTGCCAATATGGAAATCTCATATCAGTGCCATAAGCGGGAGAATGACGCTGAGCTAGAAGCCGTTAGAGCCAAGAACAAGAAGTTGATGAGATTGTGGATGATTATAGTGATCTTATGCAAGAGCTTTATAACCACAATGACTTTCTTACAAGGAAGATTCAACAGCAGTGTCTACAGCTCCAAGAGTCAGCACTCAAGATAGAGAAAAGGGACAAAGTCATGAAAGAAGTTATGACCCAAGCAAGAAATGTGGCTCAGAAATGGGTTGATTTAGCTGGCTTTGCAAGAGAATTAAAGCAGATTGACAACTCAACCCCCGAGCATGAGTGGAAATTAAATTGGCTTTTGAAGGAGATAGAAAAGTTCGGAGTGAAAGTTGTCCGTTATATGTAAAGTTGTTTGATGAACACCGAAACCTTTGTGTTCAATGAAAGTTGTTTTAAGATGGTCACTCTAGAATGACACCTTTGTATTTGCATTTGGCATTTGCATTTGCATTACATGTATTTATTAAGCATTTTACATGCATTAATTATAAAAACACAGAAATAATTTATGGAAGGTTATGTGAAGGTAATAACAACATCATCCATTCATACTACTTCCTCATCGTCATGAATAAGCAAATGGAAACAATGGAGCAATTTCATAAGGGATCACAAGATAAGTTGCAAGAGCAGTTAGTCGGGTCACAACAAGATACGGGGAATCAAGCATCAGGTTCTTTGCAAGGCGTATCGAATCAAATGATCCATGTACTGGTACCACAGGCTGCTAGTAAAGAGAAAATAGAGGATAAAGGAAATCAATCTCATCAGACTGGTACATCAAGAGTAATAATTTGCCCTGGAGCGTCTAACTCAGACCTAGGGACGAGCCTCATCAATTTTGAACAATTTGAAGACAAATTCAGGTGGTTGAATGAAGCCATTGAAGATATGAAGATTGTTAATGCCCCTCACAAGGAGTTAGAAGCTAGAGAACTTAGTTTGGTCCCTGATTTGGTCATCCCACATGAATTTAGGGTGCCTAATTTTGAGAAATATGATGGCACTAGTTGTCCCATAATTCATCTAAAGATGTTTTGTAGAAAGATGGAAGGGTACCTAAATAATGACAATATGTTGATTCATTACTTCCATGATAGTCTTGTTGGGCCGGCTATAGTATGGTATAACCGTTTGAACAAAGAACAGATCAAGACATGGGTCAACCTAGCTGATGCTTTTCTGGGACAATATCAATATGTTAAAGACTTAGCCCCAAAACGTCATGACCTTCAAAGGATAAGAATGAAAGCTACTGAGAGCTTTAAAGAATATGCCCTAAGATGGAGAGGAGTGGCAGCACAAGTTCAACCTCCTTTGTTAGAAGAAGAAATATCATATATGTTTCACGATTCTCTTCCAGCTCCTTTCTTTGAGTTAATGTTGGGAAAGTCGACGAATAACTTCAAGGATCTTATGACAGCTGGAGAGTTAATTGAGGATGCAATCAGCAAAGGAAACTTGAAAGACACTTCTAAAAACCCAACCGATCAAAAAGAACAAACTGATGAGGTGAATGAATGTTACGTCAAGAGCTCTCAAAGCCGTAAAAGAAAATGGGTAGCGGGTTACTCGAGATTTTCAAAGAAAGTCCCAAGATCAAAAAATGCTTTGAAAGTGTTCCAAACTCCTATCTCAGATCTATATCCCATTTGATTGAAGGTCAATACCTCACACCAAGGCCAGTGAAAGTGCAACCAGACCCTTCTGCTCATAGCTATGATCAAGATAGTGTATGTGATTTTCACTTGGGGCATTGGGACATTCTACGGGAAACTGTAGGCCGCTGTTAAAGGAGATAGAGATGCTTGTGGCAAATGCGACATTAACAGAGGAATTGGTGGAACAGTGGATGACGAGCTCGAGTGGGGCATCAAAGAGCAATATGTAACATCCGTTGAGTTAAGTGCCACGACATTAGATGGGTAATGAGGCCTCCTAGATAGGAAGAGATCATTTCATTCTATCATGAAGCTTTATTCCATTTGCAAAATCATGTTTGAACTTGTTTTTCATCATTTCTCAGTTTTTTTGTATAATGATATTTAAATAATTCATGTTACTTTAAGGATGGTAAGCATTAAATCGAATTTGCAACTTGAAATTCTTTGAATATCAACTGAATTAAAAACTCTTTAAATGATTAGAGTTATAAATCTTTGACAAGATGACAAGGTTGAAACCTGATAAAACAAGGACCTTGACCTTATCCCCAGAAGATACAATCGAACACCATACCTTTTTATTTCAGGGACCGATATAGCCTTCTTCTATCATAATGGAGATGAACAATAGGTTTGGTATTCAGGTATGTATAGGAGCGGACAACGTGGGGCATCTTTTGTGTATGATGTCACGAAACTGAATAGACCACACTTTTGTTGATGACGTTCAATGATGCTTATGATCTTTACGGATGAAATAGTCGAGTAGGTGAATCTAGTTTAGGTCAGTTACTGGAAATTGAACTCTAACGATGAGATTTTCTGACTTTCAACAACACCTAGACTATGACAGATTCTTCTTGACAAGCTTAAGAAATTGGACCCGTATACCCAAATTAATTATATGTATACAATAAAGCTTGAGCTGTCCCTCTAGAGCAATTGGTTAAACGCCCCGGCTTTATGGACATAATTTAGCTAGCCTAATAAAGGTGATGATATTATATATACAATAAAGCTGAGCTATTCCGCTAAGCAATTGGTTATAGAGGAAACTCGAAAGCCCTGGCTTTATGAATAGATTATATTCAAACCATGACCTTGATCGGGTACCTGGCATTTGGTGTATGCTCCACTGTGATTGTCAAGTCAAAGACTTTGTGATGAGACGAACCCTTCAGCTAGCCCGATAGAGGCAAATTACAATAAAGCTGATTTCAGCTAGCCAGGACAATGGCAAATTAAATCAAGTTTTTCTAAATAAGGAGTTTCGTAAAGATTGACTAAGGGAGTTAAGGAAAATCTGTTATAGTCAACTTCACACGAGCACTCAGGAATTTCATTTTTAGATCGATATTTCTGCACTGCCTTTGTTAGAGGAGTCTACGAGGCTTGAACAAATGGAAGATTTCAGAGAACTGAAATAGAAGTGTTCTATAAAGTCTAGTAATTGATTATGCAAGTTGAGTCATTTTGTCCGTATCCGATTAAAATACCAAGCCAGAAGAAGGGGCATGTTGTGATGTTCACGAAGACCGAGAAATAAATATAAGTTTGTTGGCTGAAACCTTAAAAAATAGGAAGCCAACTAAAGCCAACCCATTAATTTTGACACTTGTCAAAGAGTTATAACTCTGAAAAATTAAATAGTTATTGATTCTTTTGATATTTTTTGAACTCGTGTTTATGATTTGATTTGATTGTGAGCCTGAATTAAGGGGCAATATTTTATAAAATTCTTTCATTCTTTGATCCCTATAATAAGAGAAAAGGGAAAAACATTTTCAAACATGACAGTTTCAAGTGTGAAAGGTCCTTGAAGCTTGTGAGACTCATTATGCCTCTATTGGAGAAAAAGAATAAGCAATGCCAGAACATGAAGTATTCCACGATCTTGAAGTAGATGGTCCAAGAGAACAGAATGAATGAAGAATGAAACTTATAAAATTTCCTTGTGACGTTGTCAATTACCCATCAAGAAGAAGATGATCTCATTATCCAGAAGGGGCACATATTACAACTTGTATAAAATGCAAGACATTTTGTTAGAAAAATTAGGCACTTAAGTGTTTATGACAATGTGAAGATACGCCTTCAAACTACTTGACAACACTACTATGTAGTGACACGAGAATGAGAACATTCAAGTTATGATATGTTGGGCACAAAGAGATCCAAGAGTACGCACTTTGGGGCATGACCAGAAACCCAGATCATGTTGGGATGACAAGATTCAGATCAAGAAGATATTGAGAATGAGCCTCACAACTTGAAGTGTTAGGGGCAGACCGTGAATTTGAGAAGAGCTTACCTTGTAAAGCAAATCAACTGAGCATTGATCAATGGCAGAGTCCTAGAAGAACAACTCTGAAAGCATAATTGAGCCAAGGACGGAAATGGGGCAACACAGTCGTATTTCTTACTATAGCAAAATGTTGAGAGAGAAAACACTTTCTCCGAAATAAAGAAAGAAAACAAAGACGACAAGAAGAAGATCAGAGGGCTTGTCAAAGATGCAAGTTGGAAACCGTGAGTTGCTACACGAGCATATGAAGTAGACCCTTGAAAGAATGATCAAATAGAAGAAGATCAAGCTCACCACTCTGGAGCCAAGTGAAAATTGATTCAACATTTATGCATTCATGAAAACATCATTTGCATAAAAGAAAATGCATTACACTGATACATTTAATTGCATTAGTGTTTCATGCATAAATACATGATTTTGACAGATCTTCCCGTGAAAAGAGAAGATTCATGATGTCAAAAGCCCGACAAGTTTGAAGGGAAAATTTCCAACCTCAAACGCAAGGAGTTACATTTAGAGAGGCATACCCTGAAGAATTGAGGTCTAATCCACAGAAGAAGCATTACTCTGAAGTGATGACCATCAGATATAGAAGAAAAACAAAGATATTTGTGTATAAAGAAGTGAATCGATCGATTGGAAAGACTTGCACACATGAGATTGGAGCAAGTCAAACTTAAGCCTTCACCGAAAGGCAGTGAAGCAAACCATCCATAAGACCTTCGGGTAAGATGTTTTCAATAGAATTTGAAAATAAAAAATGATGTTTTAAGAAGATGGAATTTTTGAAAACGAAGAATGTGATTTTCAAAATTTCACAATTTATAAGTCCTTCGGGCCATCAGTAAGTCTTTCGAGCATGATGCTTAAATCCTTCGGGTCATCTGTAAGCCTTTAGAGCAAGATGATAAGTCCTTCGGGCCATCCGTAAAACCTTCGGGTAAGATGTTTTCAAAAGAATTTGAAAATGAAAAACGATGTTTTGAGAAGATGAAATTTTTGAAAACAAATAATGCGATTTTCAAAATTTCACAATTTATAAGTCCTTCGGTCCATCAGTAAGTCTTTCGAGCATGATGATTAATTCATTCGGGTAATTTGTAAGCCTTCACCGAAGAGTAGTGAAGCAAATCCATCAATAAGTCTTTCGAGCATGATGATGAAATCCTTCGGGTCATTTGTAAGTCTTTCGAGTGAGATGATAAGTCCTTCGGGCCATTTTAAGCCTTCTCGGAATAGAGTTGGAGCAAATTATCAGGTCATCAGATGTGAGAAGAAAGCGAAGGTTCTCGAGTACAAAGAAGCAGATCAATTGATTAAAAGGAAATGCGCATCAGGAGTCATTAACTAATTCAAGGTCCTAGAAAGAGAGAGGTTCAGATGGCTGTCGAGTCCAAGAAGATTTTCATATCTAGTTGTTGCGAGACAAGCTCCCGCAAGAGAAATGGATTCTCAAAGATTCTCTTAAATTCTAATTTTTTCGAGTATAATGTTTTTCAAATCTTCAAGCATACATTAATGAGTGACAACGTTTGATTTTCAGGTTTAACCCTCGAAGTTGAGCCTTCATGGAAGAATAGTGAAGCAGAATCACACCAGAAAATTGTTCGAGTTCTACTCCCTGAAGCAAGAGGGAGCGAACCCGTAAGCAAAAGATTATTCGAGTTCTACTCCCTGAAGCAATAGGGAGCGAACCCGTTTTTAGAAGATTGTTTGAGTTCCTTAATCCCTGAGAAATAGGGAGTGGACCCGTCATTTGAAGATGTTTCAAGTCTCATTTATCCCGACGTAACAGTGAGTGGCTTAATCTTTTGAAGTTTTCATGACCGGACAAATTCGATCATCTTTTGATCTTTGCTCTATTCTCGTTATACGACAATGAGCAAAGAGGGGCAGCTGTAGATGCTCGATTTGTCCGGGGCCAAGTCGGAGCAAGCCCGGACCAATGGATTGGTTGGTTGTAGCTGTCTAACCATGCAACTGCTTTGATGTACTGCAATCAGAGAAAAAAGGATTTTCAGCCATGTATGATAACTGGTCAGTTATCAGCAGTTAACTAAAACAATTGAGGGAGCAGTTTGTAGAGAGTGGGGGGGGGTTTAATTTTGATTTAACCACCAGAAGCATGAGAAAAAAAGAGGATCAACAGGCAGAGAAAAGGGAGAGTTTTACACAGGAGAGAAAAGGGAAAGAAAAGCACGAAAAGAATTACTACAAACAAAATGCTCTTTCTCTTTCAAAGCAATACCAAGCAAATCCAATACGTGTAAGATTTTCCCTTCATGATTACTTATAGTTGCATATTTTATTGGTTTTAATAGATTTCACAATGAAAAATAAATAGAGAATAAAAAAACAAGATGGTAGAATCTAAACAACCCGATAGCAATAACAGAGAACCATAGAACCAACATCGAATCAAAGTACTAACTATAACAATGTTTGCTAATCACAATTTTAGAAGCTAAAGCCTTACCATAAACCTGAATTTAAGGTCTTCAGTCATCGCTCCATGCTCACTGTCTCTGTCATCACAGTTGTGTCCAGTGTTTCTTCTTCCAAAATTACCGCCATTTCCTCCGTTTCAGTATAATTAAGCTTTGTTGATAGCATGCTTAGTCTCCATTGGAAGTAGTTAAACCATTAAGAGTCGTTGGTGGCTATGGTAGTGGTTAAAAAGCGTTGTAAGTGTGGTTTAGAATCGTTGGATATGTATTTATTCGACGATCATGGAGGTCTTGAGGGCTCGACCAAGGGTGATGAGGAGATAGAGGGCAGTAGCTAAGGATTAGGTTTAGAATAAGTTTAGGGTTGGGGTAGGTTCGTTTCTAGGGTTGTTAAAATATTGGCCATGTATGAGAGGAGTCAATTTACCTAGTTGAAGAGATGGTCGCCGGAGTTGAAGTCGCCGAGGTGGAGAGACTCGAACAATAGAGAATAACAATGGTCGTTTGGCTTCGGTTAACAGTCCAATAGTGGTCGGGGTTTAGTGTAGTCACCGTTGAGCGGTGGTCGTGAGGTTGGTGAAGAAGAACAATCGGAGAAGAAAGGGATAATGAAGAGGAAACGTGAGGAGCGGCAGAGTTCAATTTAGTTTAGCTTAGGTTTAAGTTTTACTTAGGTTTTATATTAACATTTTAGGATTAATTAGTGTTTAGCCATTGTAACTTTAGATGTAAACTATCTTTAGATTCTAAGTTTAACGTTTTTGTAATTTAGTCACCTTTAGGGCTTGATTTTTTTTTATGTCTTAACTTAGTTATTTTCTAGTTTTTGTTTTGGTTACTATTTTGAATTATTTAAGTTTAAGTTCCTTATATTTATATTCGTTTTATTTAAGTCTCTGTTTTGATTTTTAGTCAGTATGTTTAATTTTACGTGTGTTTAAATTTAGTCATTGCTTTAATATGATGTATATATTTTTTAAAATTTATAGTTTAGTATTCCATTTTTATTTTTTGTATTTGAGTCACACTTGTACATTATATGTTAATATGCATGTTTTATGATTTTTTTTTAATCAAAATATACATATATATTTTTTGTATGTCACGTTGTATGATATTTTTAATTTTGTTTAATTAATTTTTGCATGACATCCACCTTTTGCATAATTTGCATGATATCCTCATTTGCATAACTTGACGTTAGTATATAATTGGATTAAGGGTAATATACTTTTAAATTTAAAATTGTTTTAAGTGGGCAGTCATAACTGATTTGAGGTCCGCTTTTAATGATTTTAAAATAAAAGTGTATCCCGAAAGTGAAACCAAAAAAATTGATTCATTACCTAAAATTTGGGAACGAGAGAAAAAGAAATGTTCGTTTATTTAAATATATCGAGAAAAGGTTGTTATATCTTTAAGATCTGGTCTCGATATTTGTAAATAATCGAAAATTCTTTATCTTTCTAAAATGACTTGGTAATTTTAATTTAATTTGCTTGAGTGTTTTTGAACGTTTTAAATTTACATTTTTTTATGGGATCAAAAATCAAAATAAATTCGAATTTGTAAAGATCAATGCAAAGACGTTAATTAATCGACTAGGTACCGATTTAGGGCGTTGTGGGGGTGCTAATCCTTCCCCACACGTAACCGACTCCCGGACTCAATTTTTGGTAACGCATACCTTAATTTGTTGTTTTAATTAAAATTAATTTTTATTTAAAATGACAAAGCATTTTTGGGTGCCCAATCACACCCTAATCAAAGATTGGTGGCGACTCTTCAAACCGTATTTTTCGATCGTAAAGGAAATCTAAAATTTTTCGAAACGAGAGGTCTTTTAAATTGCATTTGTTTTTAAATTAAAAAGAGGATAATTAAGAATTAATGTGGTTTTCAAAATTTCACCTATACCAAGAAAAATCGTTTCGACAAATATGTTTGACCTGTGCAAAGAAGTGACCGAGGCAGGTGATGTCTCTATCCAACAAGAAAAGTTAGAAGAAGTTAATGAAGGGATAGAAAATGGGAAATGTATGGGAGGTCCTCCCATTGAGCATGAGAAAGTTGACTGTGGAAGTTGGCTTCATAGGGGCCCGGTAGTACAGGTGAGGAGTGGGCTGGATCAAGAGGAGAGATTAAGCAAGGTTTATTACTACAACAGGAATCAATGCTGTGCAGTATCATACTCCCCTGCAGGTGGGGTCTGTTTCTATGTCTTCTCAAAAAAATTATGGGAAGACTGTACCTGGGAGTAGAGTGGGAAGAGGTAAGTACAAACGTGTTTATTCACGATCAAGGATGGGGGATCTAGGAGCCGTATTGGTACAAGTTCGGAGCATGCTTATAATAATGAGGAGGTGGATAGGGCAGAGGCTTTGGAGTGCTGGAACGTAAGTGAACTGTTAGGGGTCACATTTAGAGGGGAAAGAAGCTTTTATGAACAAAACGATTCCCTTGATGAAGGAGAGAGAAGTACATGGGGGTAATTAAGGGGTGCTGGAATTCAAGGTTATAGTTGGATATTGATGACTAGTTGGAATTTAATGTCTTGGAATATTAGGGGTTTGGGAAGGAGGGTAAAGGCTAGAGCTGTTAGGAGGGATGTGGAGGAGAGAAAGCCTTTATTTTTATTCATTCAGGAATCGAAAATGGAAGTGTTGAATCAATCGGTAGTGAGAAAAATGGGAGGAAATTTGCTGACAGTTGCGGCAGTTTCAGCAGCTGAAGGTTCTGCAGGAGGTCTGATTACTTTATGGAATGAAAAAGGGTGTCAGGTTCAAGAGGAGATCATTCACAGGAGATTTGTAGCAGTTAAGGGTGTTATTGATGAGGTACTAGGGTCTTGCTGGTTCATAAATGTGTATGGACCGAGTGTGGATTCAGAAAAGGAGGTGTTCTTTGGGGAGCTGCTTTTATTTTTGGGAAATTTAGACAGTCCAGTCTGTCTCGGAGGGGACTTCAACGTGGTTATGTTAAAGGAGGAGAAGATTGGAGGTGCAGTGAATTTAGCTTCAATGTTTTCTTTCAGAGAATTTGTGAGCAAAGCTAATCTAGTGGATTTGCCTATGGTTGAAGGTTGATTTACATGGTGCAACAATAGAGAAATTCCAACTTATGAGAGGCTAGATCGATTCCTAGTGGATCAAAGTTTTTTATCAGTGTTCCCCATGATAACACAAAAACTCCTAGAAAGGTCTGTTTCAGATCATAACAACATCTTGCTGGAAAATAGGGGATGGAATTGGGGCCCGAAACCGTTTAAATTATTTAACTATGTCATGGAAGAGGATGGGTTTTGTAAGATGATGGAGGGAGAGTTGCACAAGTTATGTAGTGTGGAGAATAGACAACCGATCTCTACTGTACTAATAGGAGTACAAGAAGCAGTGAAGAGATGGTCTAAGAAGGGGTATTTAGAGATTCTTAGGAGAATAAATAGGTTGGAGAAAGAAATTCATGAGAAGGAACTTCAGTTGCAACAAGGTCTACCCATGGTGTCTATGAAGAACTTGGTGGAAGCAAAGAGAGAGCTATGGGACTTGTATAAAAAAGAGGAATCGATTTGGCTTCAAAAGTCAAGATTGAAGTGGAGTTTGGATGGGGATAAGAACACTAGATTTTTCCACCAATGTGCAATAGGTAGAGGAAGGAGAAATGGTATCAAATCCATCAAAGTAGACAATGAAGACATTTCTGATCCAAAATTAATTAAAACTTCAGTGGTGCATTTTTTCAAGGGGTTGTTTAATCAGGAAAATACATTGGAAGTGGAGGAGTTGGACCTGGATTTTTTACAACTCTCGGAATAGTAGAGAATGGCCCTTGAGAAGCCTTTTTCTGAAGAGGAAATCTGGGGTGTAATTGCTAACTCGGATAGTAACAAAGCACCTGGCCCGGATAAGCTGAATTTAGGTTTTTTCAAGAAGTTCTGATCAATTTTGAAAGAAGTTCTGCTGCTATTTTTTAAGGAATTTTATGAGGGTAAGGACTGGATAAAGAAACCAACCACTCTTTCCTCTCTCTTATTCCTAAGAAGGCCAATCCGGAGGGGTTAGAAGATTTTAGGCCAATTAGCCTAGTTGGGGGTTTCTACAAAATTCTTTCAAAAGTACTAGCGAGTAGGTTAAGCTTGTGTATTAATGAAGTTATTAGTCCATCACAATTTGCATTTATACCGGGGGACACATTTTGGATTGCTCGTTTATAGTAAATGAAGGCATTGAGTGTTGGAGAAAAAAGGATTAAAGGGAGTTGTTTTTAAGGTGGATTTTAAGAGAGCCTATGATTCGGTTGATTGGAGGATTTTGGTGAAAATAATGAGCAAAATTGGAGATAGATGGAGTTCTTGGATGTACAAGTGTATCTCAACAGCTTCCATTTCGATTTTGGTAAATGGCACATCAATAGAGAGAATTTACACTACTAGAGGATTAAGATAGGGCTGTTCATTATCTCCTATGTTCAATTTGGGAGGTGAATTATTACATCTAATGTTGGTAAAAGCAGTGAACAAAGGGCTGTTTTCGGGTTTTGAATTAGGCTCGATGGCTCGTTCTTTCATGCTATCACATTTGCAATTTGCGGATGACTTAATAATTTTTAGCAAGGCTTCTACTCATGATTTGGTGAATATTAGAAGGGTTCTTTTAATTTATGAATTGTTGGTGGGGCTGAAGTTGAATCTGAATAAGAGCAGAATTTTTGGAATCAATGTGAGGGAGGAGGAGTTAGCTTCTTGGGCCAAGGAAATAGGTTGTGTAAGTGGAGCTTTTCCATCGGAGTATTAAGGTCTACCGTTAGGGGCTAAGAGGAATTCTTTTTCCTTGTGGGAATCGGTGGTACAAAAATGTCATAACAGTTTGGTTGGTTGGAAGGCAAAGTCTTTATCATTGGTTGGAAGGTCAGTTTTGGTTAAATCTGTGTTGTGCTCTCTTCCAATTTATTACCTTTCTATTTTTAGGATCCTTATTAGTGTTCTCAACAAATTAAATTCTATCATGGAATCTTTTCTATAGGGGGGATCGACAGAAAAAAAGAAAGAACATACATTGGGTCAAATGGGAATTGGTGTATAAGCCAAAGAAGTTGGGGGGTTTGGGGATCCCAAATCTGTTGCTATTAAACATGGCTCTTATGGGGAAGTGAGTGTGGAAATTTGCTGCAGAAAAATCCTCTTGGTGGAAAACAGTGGTCTTTTGTGTAAACAATATGTATCCAAATTTAATGATGATCCAGAATACTTGGACAACACGCACTTCTTGGATTTGGAGAGGAGTTGTTAAGAACTTTTCAAGTGATGCATTTGGGGATTATTTTAGGAAAAATTTGTATGTTAGAGCTGGAAATGGAGAAATAGTGCAGTTTTGGCATGATGTATGGTTGGGTACAGTTCCTCTTAAAGATAGGTTTCCAAGGGTATTTGCTCTGACGAATAACAAAGAGGGGAAGGTTGTAGAATTCAGATTGTATAATGATTCGGGTGGGGTCTGGGATATTTAAACAAGAAGGAATCTGGTGGATTGTGAGGTTGAGCAGTGACTGCAACTTATTTCTCTCTTGAACAGTTCTTCACTGTCATTAGTTGAGGACGATTGTTGGATTTGGTTGGGAACTGGTGAGGGTTGTTTTACAGCAAAATCATGCATGCACTTGTATTTTGATAGAGGGTAATGATGAAGTAGAAGGTAATTGGGAAAGACATGTTTGGAAGGGGTAGCTCCACCACGAGTGGAAACCTTTGTTTGGAAACTTTCTCATCACAGAGTAGCGTTGAAGGAGGAACTGCTGAAGAGAGGTGTTACTGGGGTGGAAGACTTTGTGTGCTCTTTGTGCAGGAAGTGTCATGAGTCGGTCTCACATTTGTTCCTGCACTGTGATGTGGTGTGGGAGTTGTGGGCCAAGTTTTTAAAGTACTGGAATGTTTGCTTTGTGGTTCCGACCAAGTTGATAGAATTCTTAATTGCGTGGGATGAGCTAGTTCCGAGATCTCTCACATGGAAGTTTATCCCTAGGGTTATGCTGTGGTCGGTTTGGAAATGTAGGAATGAGGTGATTTTCCAGCAAGGGAAGGTTGATTCTGCATTGTTGTTCTTCATTACAAGATTCAGAATTGTTTCTTGGTTTGGAACTTCATTTAAGGATGTCCATATTCCTTTCGATTCCTTGATGGGGGATTTAAAACTAGCATACTTGAATGGTAATCTTAAAAAGAGGACTTATCCTTCTTCTAGGTGGAGTCCTCCTCTAGAAGGGTTTTTAAAAGTAAATGTAGATGGTGCAATGGTCAAAGGTTGGGATAAGGGGGAATAGGTGGATTGATTAGGGATGGTAGTGGTTCTGTGCTTGGGGCGTTTTCAGAGAAGGTAGGGGGTGGTCCTCCTTTACTTGCAGAGCTTTTGGCGATCAAACGAGGGTTGATTCTTATTGAGGAAGTTGGTTACATTCCAAGTCAGAGGATTATTTTGGAATCGGATTCGACTAATGCTCTAAAGTGGATTAAAAATCCGGATCTTAGTACTTCTTTGTTTAAATCCTTGGTGAGGGATATAGCTACTCGTGTGGAGAGGAAGGGTATTATCACAAGGCATATTTCGAGAGCTGCAAATTGGGAAGCGGATGAATTAGCAAAAGATGGTATAGGTTGATTTTTGGGTTTTTATTGTGGTTAAAGGGATGGAGATTTATTTAAGGCAGATCTTGAGGGCTGCCAACTGGGAAGCTGACCAATTGACTAAAGATGGGATAGACTGATTATGTGTCTTGTGGTGGCTGTGTTGAGGTGTTGGAATTGTTTCCTTTTATGTAGGGAATTCTGTTTTCAGTCGTATTGTGTTTTTTGTCTTATATTATTTCGGTTAGGGTGTTTTAGCAGGAGGTTAGGGTTCTAGTTATACTGCTGCTGTTTGTATCAGGTGTGTAAATCTTATGTAAAGAAGTATATTAGGAGTTGGTTGTACGTTATGATTCAGAGTAATAAAATTCAGAGGTACTCTTTTCCTCCTTCTTATGTCATTCATGTTACTGTTATAACATGTAGGATACGAAGGGGGGTTTTTAATGAGGCCTATTTCCTATCAAAAAAAAATATATTTTACTGTAACTTGTGTTATCTTTTCCCATGATTTTAGATAAGAAAGCAATTGATTCATGTTATAACTTCACTCCAGGGATTAGGTTTACAACATATCATGGCAATTTCATGCTAAGGTCCACAGATTTACTGGCACTTCCAGCCGTGGACTGTGATAAAGCATATGCAATGCAGTTATCCCTCGAGGAGACACTGTTGACAACTCAAACAGTGTATTTCCAGGTTGCTTTATTGTATCCTTCAAGTGGCTCGTTTATTATATCAGTTTTAATTTATTAGGTTATTCCCTTGTTGGCTGAAACTGGTACCTTTAAAAGTGGAAATAGGATATGGGTTACTGATGTTTCTTTAACAATTTAAAAATATACCGCATCTTGTGGAGAGAGGCGTATCAGAGTACATACAGCAGCTGCCCCTGTTGTTACTGATCTGGGGGAGATGTACCGCCAGGCTGACACTGGTGCCATCGTTTTTTTGTTTTTGAGATTAGGTAAAACTTAATCAAAAACCCCTTAACAAGAGATGCTATTTGTTTTTGTGGATATTAGTTTCAGTGGATTTTTATATTTTCTAACCAATTGAGATTTTGCAGCAATTGAGAAAACTTTGACCAGTAAACTTGAAGATGCTAGAAATTCTTTGCAGCTAAGGATCGTAAAAGCACTCAGAGAATACCGCAATCTCTATGCTGTGCAGCATAGGTTGGGAACTAGGATGATTTATCCCGAGTCTCTAAAGTTCTTATGTTTGTATGGATTAACACTCTCTAAATCGGTACCTCTAAAAGGAGGATATGCCGATGCTCAGCTTGATGAACGCTGTGCAGCAGGTTTCACGATGATGGCATTACCTGTTAAAAAGTTGTTGAAGCTTTTATATCCCACCTTGATTCGAATTGACGAGTATCTTTTGAAGGTGAAAGATTTTAAAAACCTTTAAAATATTTCAACAAGGATGATGAGCTTGCAACTGAACATCACTTGTGTCTCATATTTTAGCCATCTGCTCAAGCAGATGATTTCGAAAACACCATGAAGAGGTTGCCTTTGGTTGCAGAAAGCCTAGATTCAAGAGGCCTTTATATATACGATGATGGTTTCCTCTTTGTTATTTGGTTTGGTAGAATGGTATCTCCCGATATAGCTAAGAATTTACTCGGACCAGACTTTGCAGCCGAATTATCAAGGGTATGATCTCTTCTTGATGAAGCAATATTCTTATAGTTTCAATTTTGTTGAATATGATAGGTTTAATCTGTAGTTACCATTTAATGTGTAAAAGAAACTTGTATCATTGTTGGTATTCAACATATATACAAGATTTGCTTCAAATGCCGGCCATGATAAACACTGTTTGAAGTTAATCTGTTGGACTATTCCTTTGACCTTTCCTTGGCATGCCTCCTGATGAGTTTGTAAATTGATTGGTTCTTCATGTTGTCCATTTAAAACCAGGTTATTCTTACGGAGCAGGATAATGAAATGTCGAGAAGGCTGATGAAGATATTGAAGAAACTAAGAGAGAGTGACCCTTCATATTATCGACTTCCTTATCTTGCAAGACAAGGTGAACAACCCAGGGAAGGTTTGCTGCTGCTTGGTAATCTTATCGAGGACCAGATGGGTGGTACCACTAGTTATGTCAATTGGATAATGCTAATACACCGACAAGTCCAGCAAAACTGATGATATAAAGGTAACTTTATGGGAGATTGCTACGTTTCGTCGAGTCTTCTTGAAGTTAAGAATAGCTATGCTCCTTTCATTAGGGATAATTCTTAAATCTAGCTTTAGGTGGATAAAAGCTGTTTCTCGAGAGGTGTTCTCTAGTCCCTCCTCTTGGTCTTGGTGTTAACGGTGTCCGAGTTATGGGCTTCTTTTCTTTATGGAATACTTGAAACTCATCCACATTTGCTTTTGATTCTGATTACCTCAATCCCACAGGGAGTTCGTCGTCGGTATGTCGTAAATTCATCTGCAGCTGCAGGTTTCCATCGGAGCTCATGTGTTGAGCGGATGGATCCGATCAGCCCGAAGATTTGCAGGAAACAAAGTTTTTGTTCATTACGAAATTCAATAACCAGGGAGAAGAAAAGAAGAAAGGCGTGCTTCTGGCTATTCGTTATTGCGGTGGCTGAGAAAACAAATTACTGTATTTGACGGTTAAATCATTGCCTTCAGAGAAAGTGAGTGAACAATTCCTGAAAACGGTGTCGTGTTTTGGGAAATTTTGTGTTATTTACCGACAACACAATTATGATAAATGTGTGATTGTAATTTATATCCACACCAACTCATAAATCGTTTCTAAGATATTTATTTTTATTTACCCAAATATCTTTAATTTGGTGATTCACACAACATAGGTTTAAAGACTAGATGGGTAACGAAGATCACTTTTGTTTTGCATGATAATTTTTGTTGATTTTGGTAATGTATTATGTTAGGTTTTTTTAAACAATGTATTATGTTAGTTATCTTATTTTGGTTATTGAAATTTTAAAAAATAATATGGTTATTGAATAATTTTTAAATTAAGGGTAAATTATGAGTTTAGTAATTAAACTATTAGTTTTAGTCTATTTTAGAACTTAAACTTTTAATTTTTTTCCAAAATCATATCTAAATTGTATTTTTTGTTTCATTTTAGTATCACCGTTTAAAATTTAACGTTAAAATTTGATTTTTTTTTTGAAAATTTAGATATTAAAACAAATCAAAACTGATAATTTAGGGATTAAATTTTTAAATTTATAACAAAGGGTACTAAAATAAAATAAAAACTGAATGTTAGGTATGATTTTAAAAAAATTGAAAGTTTAGATACTAAAATGATCAAAACTATTTTAGATATTAAATGCGTAGTTCACCCTTAAAAATTAATCTTTAAATTTTAGATTAAAAATCAATTTGACTTTTAATTTTTAATTAATCTATTTCATATATTTTTTTTGAAAAGAAAAATAGTAAATTTTCTCCTAATATAAAATCCTACCAAGTATTTCACCATTGATTGTAATTTATAATTTCTTCGGCTATTAGCATCCATTAAACTAAAATTTTCAAGCTATCATTTTTTATTTAAATATAAATTTAATATTTACTTCATCAGAAGATATTTCGAATTTCAGTGTTATTTACCCTAAATATAACCCAAACCCAAAATAAATAATTTCGAACAAATCAGCTCCCACAAAACAATGAAAAAAGAAGCTTGAGTTTCAGGCATTTTCCTTCGAAGATGTAAACAACTGATAGAAAATGTATCCGGACATTCTCATGGTAGAAAATGCTTGAGTTTCAGGCATTTTGAGTGTCCGACCACGGACGTAGGATTTTATGTTACAGAATAAATCTAGAAAATTTATAAAATAAGAAGATAAATTATACATAAAAAAATGAAATAAAAATATTACAGAGAGTTTAAAATTTTCAAAGAAGACCATCCCTCTCGGGTCCATCTCTTGTTGACCGCCAGGATAGATGTTTAGTAGAACTAATGCCCTTTGTTTTCTTCTTCCTTAATTAGGCTAACATTGATCTTTACACTTAAATTTATTTTCTTTTCTGGGTTAATTAGGCTCTACTGTTCCTATGTTCTACAATGAAATAATCGGTCACATCTTATCTAGAATTCTAAGTAGTACAATAAAACCAAGGAAGTAATGAAAATGAATACCGATTTACAAAGGCACAGTTCCGTGGCCTTGGCCACAACGCTGGTGGCGATCTTCCTCAAATCCGCATCCACTAACGCCAATACATCAGCAGCTCCTACCATCATACTTCAATAGTAATAAGAAAATTACAGCAATTGATTTTGTTTTTTGTTTTTCAAAAGACCAGATCCTGCAAGAACAACAGCAGATGAAGCAGTATGTACATACTGTGCTCGCTCTCGTCGATTCCGACCACCATGACTTGCTTCTCCGACCTTGCCATTCAAGTTTGGTTCTTTGGCTTTGGGTTCTTTGTGTCTTGAAATAAGGAATTTAGTGGGAAACGCGAAAACAGTGCGGTCGACGGGCATGCTTAATTTGTTGGCGTTATGTTAAACACGCCCCGTAGATTAACTCAATTATAATTTATAAATTTCATTACTGTTCCTGTGGGACAGTAATTATGATTTTTGGTATGTTTTTAATATATTTCCATAATATTTTAGAGATCGTAGAAAGATTATGATATTTGATTTTAATTCTTTTTTTACTATTTCTTCATTTTTTTCTATGCTTGAATGCTGTGTACTTTTATTTTCTTTGTTTTTATAAAAAATCAATTTGTCATTGTTAAAAAATACATTGTAAATTTCATTAAATAATAATTTTAATTTCTAGTCTTGGTAACTATTTTCTCATTTAAAATTATTATTATATTACAGTTCGAATTATCTGATAACATGTGAAAAACATTTAACGTGTCTAGATAGACGGAATTATAATATTATAAATTTATAAGTATGCACATGCCATAAAGAAATTATCGAACGATTTGCGCGTCTTCTCAAAGTTACATGCTAATCCATATGTCTATTTGGACAAGCCGTTCGAAGCATCTGCAAAAATAACCACACGTGCATTTGGACAAGGATAGAGATGTAAAATTAGGCAATCCTTCAGTTTCAGTCGAATCCTTTAAGGTAATATAAAATTAGATACAGGTCGTATCAGATCATTTTGATGGTTGGACTCGGATCAGGTTTGAGTTCAGATCAAATCAGTTCGGGTCATTTTTAGGTTCATTTGACATCAGATTCAGTTCAGGTACAAGTCGGTTAATTTCGATTCGGATCGATGTCAGTTCAAGTAAAAATAATTTAGGTCCGGAATAGTTAAACACCAGGTTAATTCATATTCGGATGGACTTCAGTCAGATCTCGTTCAGACCGGGTCACATCATTGGCAGATAAAATTTAGGTCAGATCTTTACCGGATACAGATTAACTTCAGGTCGGGTCATTTTTTATTTTTGGATTACTTATTTTTCGCCTTTCGTGAACGTTGAATTATAATTTTAAATTGTTATGATTTAGAGTAAATTACTTAAAATATAAATAATTATAGATCAATTTTGATAAAAATATAATTTTAAGGATTAAATTGAACCAATATGAAATTACAAGTAAAAATTTAAATAAATTAAACAACATGCATTGATGAGGGACAAAATCAAAATAATTTTAAAATGTGAGGTTGAAATTAATATAAAAAGTATTAAATTATACTCATTTAAAAAGTTATGAGTCAATTACAAAAATATAAATAAGTAATAAGTATAGGTCAATTTCATATCAAAATATAATTTTAAGGACTAAATTGAATAAATATGAAATTAAAAATAAAAATTTAAATAAA
Organism: Hibiscus syriacus; assembly: GCF_006381635.1. Lineage (NCBI taxonomy): Eukaryota > Viridiplantae > Streptophyta > Magnoliopsida > Malvales > Malvaceae > Hibiscus > Hibiscus syriacus. Next base: position 133,161 of record NW_024062906.1, read on the forward strand.
TTAAACAACATAAGGGATCAAATCAAAATAATTGTAAAATGTGAAAAAAATATGTAAAATGAACTAAATTGCATTCATTTCAAAAGTTGAAAAAATTGAAACAATTATATATATATATAAACTATAATAATACATATATAAATTATATAGTTTATACATAGTAGTATATAAGTATAAACAATATAATTTATACATAGTATATATAATTTATAATTATACATATATATAAAATAAACTATATAGTTTATATATAGTATATAATAATAAATATAATCGATATATATAACTATATAACTTATATTTATATACTATGTATAATTATAAATTATATATATGTATAAATTATATAGATTATTAATATAAACTATATAATTTATACTTATATACTATTATGTATAAACTATAGAGTTTTTATATATATATATGGTTTAGGGTTAATTTATATAATTATATAGTTTATATATAAACTACATAGTTTATACATAGTAGTATATAAACTATATATAAACCATATATATTATATGTAAACTATATATAAACTATATATACTATATAGTTTACATATGAACTATATATAAAAACTATATATAAAACTATATAAACTATACTTTATATATAATGTAACCTCTAGACCCAACCTATGCGTTACGACTAGATCTAGCAGATTACAGTAAAATTTTTAAAAACATTTTTGATAATTTAAAATCATATTATAAACAATATCTAACAAAAATAACACAATTAAAAACGATAAAAAAAAAACGATAAAAATTTCATCGAGTAAATATCAATCGTTAGTGACTGAATAAAAATAAAATACATCATAATTCATACCGTAGTGAAAATCATAAGCATAATTATTTCAAAATAAGGGAACATGTCACCGTAAATAAAGCAATTCAGAAGATAGAAACATTACAACAAAATGTTCTAAAAGAATGTGTCGATCCTCCGAAGGCCTAGTTGGGGTGCATATCCAAAAGTATATGAAAGGGGAGAAAACAATTTGAAAAGGGTGAGTTAGGGAGCTCAATGTGTCCTACTAGTGCAAATAACACATGGTAGATAAAATAATCAGAAGTGTTACAGTAAGGTATCGTAAAAAGTCATAGATAAGTTGAATTTAAAACTCATAATACCCTCCTCCAGTTCACCATAATGCAGTTTCCCCATAACTGCATCCATAAGGGCTACCTTATACCAATTGGGTATAGAAGCCAACCTAAGAGAGTACCTTTTGGCTTGAGAGCCTACCGAAGAAAGTTCTCGGGGCCTCGAAGACTACCCAAGGGTCACATTAGGTCCGTAAGGTATTACCAACTTGATCAAAGCTAAACCTCCATACTCCAGTATCCTACCCAAAACAATATCTCAATAAAACGTTTCTCGCATATTTCCAGTGTAAACAAGTAACCAAATAATATATATCAAACAATTATAGTTCATAAACAGTAATTCGATAAGCCAGTAAATAAGCAATTTTAGAAAATCACATTTTAAAACAGGTAAAACAATTATACGACACTTAAGGAACACACCTCGCAAAATTAGGCCGGTCAGGGTATCTATTGAGCACCTGTTTCTCCATGCTCTGCAGCAGTGCTCGAACCTAATTCATAATAAAACTAGGTTAATATCGAAGTAAGATTTTAACCTAGGTATTCATAGGGTTCTCAGGTCATATGAGTAATAACTGGCTCACGAGGTCAAATTGATCAAGAGGAGGTGGGTCGAGTTGTTGAGCGATCGAGAGAGTCTCATGTACCTTTAAACAATAATATATGATCAGTCTCTAACCTCAATTTAATTATTCTTAAATAAAATGCTTAAGCACATATGCATCTTCGGGTTTAACGGTCAATTTGGAGGATTTCAGGTTCGAATTTGGCAAAACGAACTTCCGAACTCAGGACGTCGAAAAACATAGAATATGACTTTTCGAGAAAAAATTAACTTTTTGGTCAAAGTCAACAATTAATTCTGGTCAAAGTCAACGGTCAGGTCAACCTTCAGTCAAAGTCAACAGGTTGACTCTGTCCAAGTTGACTCAATGAGTTGACTCGACAAGTACCGGTTCGGTCTGGCTGGACCAGTTTGGTCTGACTGGACCGGTTCTAAAAGACTCCTAGAACGGCAAACGAATCCCACGCGCACTGCCGGCGTGTGGCAGCGAGTGCGACAATGACGAGTCGAGGGACGGTTGCAGACTACTCCGCGATAAACCAAACATCAAATCCAAGCAACAACAATGCTCCATTTCAGTTAAAACCACTCGAAACAAAAGAAAAAGGGCCAAAACGCTTACCCACGCCTGCGACGAGGAAAACGGTGACGACAACTTGATGCACCAGTCGAGTTTTGAGCATACAGAGGTAGGGAGTGCGGAGGTGGCGACGATGCAGCCAATAGATAACTAGAACGACCGAAATTGAGAGAAAATGGTGGCAATACAAGGTCTCCTCCCTCGATTTACGACAATTGGAGACCGATTGAGGTGTTCTACGAGTCGGGGTTGGGTCACCGGAGGATGCTAAAGCTGACGACGACGTTGATGCACGTTTCTGTCGGTCGGTGGTGAATGAACGATGATAGGGTGATTTGGTTTAGGGTTCAAGATTTCACAAAGAAAAGGGGTTTTTTTTGGTTCACCATCGGGGGGAATTTGAAAATGGATTATCAACCAACCCAAATTATTATAAATTATATTTATTAAATTAGTCACAAATAGTGACCTAGGTTGGTTGGTAGGGTGATGGCTGGCTATACCCAAGGTTACGGGTTTAACACCCCTTAGCCACACTTAATATTTTTTCCAACTGATAAAAAATTAAGATATTTACGGGGTTAGTCCCTAAACTTCTTAGATTTTCAAAACTAGCTCAAAAAGTTCCAGAACTTACAATTTTTTCAATTAATCTATTTAATAAATTTATATTGAAAATTGGGGTATGACATATAAACTATATACTATAGTTTATATTTATATATAGATATATATATATTTATATATTATATAATATAGTTTATATTTATATAATATATATATATATATACATATAATATAAGTATACATTATAAGTATATACATATATATAAGTATATAAGTATATATATATATGCGTAAGACTAAATTAAATAAATACAAAATTTCAAGCTGAAATTAAAAAAATTAAAAAAAGATAAAGGATTAAATTGAAATAATTTAAACTTAAGAGACAAGACTACCGTCTCCATTGAAGAGCGGGCTTAGAAGCCCGAATTAAAATGTAATATAAATACCATTTTTTTACTCATTTTCAATTTTAATTTTCTCATTTTCTGAATTCTCTCTCTCTAAATTATTTATCCCGAAAAATCCTCTCCCCTATCTAGAAAAACATATTTTTTCCAGATTTCAAAAAAAAAAAAAAAGATCAAACCCCTAAAACTCATCTGTGTTCTTCATATGTTCTTCCAAAAAAAGTCTGTCTGATCCCCAAAAAAACAAAAACTTTCATTCTTTTTTGTGTTTTTTAGTTCGAAACACAAATTCCTTCATTAGTCCTTCATTTTTTTCGATCCAAAACAACATAAAAAAGCGTTCCTTTTTTATTTTTTAGATCTAACCCAAAAATAAGCATTGTTTATTCGGGGGAAAAATCTATGGAATCCTCACCTTCTCGACTCCTCATCTTCTTGACTCTGCACCTTCTATAGTTCTATTCTTTATAAAACCAAAAAAAAAACAACTGTTCATTCCAAAAATTTTCTAACTCTTTACCAATTGTTCATGACTACTCATTTTCTATTCTTGGCTACTTTCACTTTTTCAATCGAATCCTTTTATTTTTTAGAGTTTGATGGATTCTCATTCATACGAGATAAATTTCCCAAGTAAAAAGACATGATTTTGTTTTGCTTTTTTATTTTTTGTTTTAGGGTTGTAACAAATAAATAACTATCTTTTTTTCTCATGCAGGAGACCTACAAAGAAATCAAAATGATCAACCAACACAAGGAGACAAAAAACCACAATGTTTTATTTTTTATTTGGTTTTTGTTTTCTGTTTTTTATATGCGTTAAAATTTTCTTTTTTGATTTTATATTCTGTTTTGTATTTGTTTTTATTATTTATTATTTATTTATTTTCGTTTTCTTTTTTAGTAGTGTATTTTGTTTTTTGTTATATGTTTTTTTGTTATATGTTTTTTTGTTATTTATTATTTGTTTTGTATTATTCATTTGTAATTCTGAGTTGTTATATTAAAAATGTAAATTCTAGGTTGTTATGGGATCTAATTCAAGGTGTTTGTGTTGCGAGTCAGTTTGGTTTAACTTGATTGGCCTATTGATTCAATTGATTTAATTGGATAGTTCAATCTTATTAAAAAATAGAAAACATAAATTAAAAGACTTAGAGATGATTTGCATGCTATTTCTCCTATTCCATGCAATGGTAAATATTTTCATGTAAGGTGTGATGCCACATTTTGAACTTGATAGTTCAAAAAGGTTTGAAGGTACTTGATTCTTTTGTTACTAAGTTACGAGAAATTGTTAAGTTTATTGATTCTTCTGATTCTTGACTTTGTGCCTTTGAATTAGCTGTTAAAGATTGTGAATCTTCTTTTCGTGGTAAATTATTACTTGATGTTCCCACTCGATGGAATTATATTTACTTAATGATTCATAGGGCACTTGATGCTAAATTAGCCATTAATTTGTTTGTGAATAGAGAAAATATCTTGGATGCTATTACCGAATATGAGTGGGAAACTGTTCAAACAATTTGTGATTTTCTTGAGTCATTTTATAAAATTACTACTCTGTTATCTAGATCTAAGTACCAACCTCTAACTTGTATTTGGCTAATGTTGTTGCAATTGAAAAGTTGTTGTGTGATGCTCACAATGATCCTTGTCAAGGCATTTCTACAATGGCAGGATCCATGCTTGAATTATATGAGAAATATTGGTCTGATCACTTATTGATTCTGTCTATTACTATTTTAATTGATCCTCGATATAAATTACAACTCTTGAAGGAGTTGTATAATGTTCTTTATGTAGAGAACGAGGTTTAACGAAGGGTAAATGTCATATATAATGAGTTTGTTAATATATATATATATATATTATTCAAAATCTACACTTAGTTCTTATTCTTTTGTCCATAGTAACACATCTCTAGAGATAAGTGGGTCAAGTTCTTCCAATCGACCTTGAACTTTTAAAAAATCTAGTCTATTTCAGTTTGATTTTTTATAATCTTAATTATTTTAATTTGATTATTTTATTTTCACAATTATAACTATTTTATTTTATTTATCTTTTCATAATTTTATTTTAATTTAACTGTTTCAAGGACTGGAAAAATCAGACATTGATTCCTACATTAATTTGTCTCTGTTCCCGTAATGAAGATGTTGAGTTTGAAATTTTGAGGTATTGGAAATCACAAAATGCTTCTTTTTTGGTACTCTCTCGCATGGCGGGAGATATATTGGCCATTCCAATTACTTCAGTTGCTTCTGAATCTTCCTTTAGCATGGGGAGGTCGTATTTTGAACAAGTTGAGAGCCAAACATTTACCTAAAAATGTTGAGATTTTTGTAACAACTCGAAATTGGTTGTATGGTTTTGAATTAGAAGAAAGGGATGAAGAGTATCTTATTGTAGCTATTGATTCTTCCCTTTAAAGGTAAATATTTGATTTGCTCTATTTTTCTTATGTTTATTTCATTAAAATTGTTTATTAAATGATTTTTTTTTGCTTTTGTAGGGTACTACTGCTTTTACATTTACAACAAGCACATTTGAATGAATTTGTGAATAATTTTTTCTTGATTATTCCCTTTTATGGTAATTTTTATTGTGTTTATTTCATAATTTTCATTAATACTTGAAATGATTTATTGTAGGTGCTACTGCTTTTTTTATTTATTAATTTTCATGAATTTCAACAATCATGCTACTGCTCTTACATTTACTTCTTTTTGATTAATTTTCATAAATTTCAACAAGCATATAAATGGATGATTTACCATTGTTTTAACTTTTGTAGGTTTGGTAAAGTTGGAAATATTTGACATTGTTAGCTATCGTATTCCCCTTAGCTTTACCATTGATTGGATTGGTATGAATGTTGATTGGACTTGGTCTGAATGCTTATTGGAATTCGTCTAAATGTTGATTAGAAATCGTTTGAATGCTGATTAGTTTTGGTCTAAATGATGGATTGTTGCATGTTGGCTGACTGTTGCCTTGTAAATTGTTGTTGTTGATCTGATAGAGCTGAACTGTTGTGAATTCTTATCTAATTAGTTACCCATAGTTAAATTATGTTGGTGTTATTTTGTCTTTTAAAGCTAAAAAGATGCTCGTAATTTAATCATGTTGGCAGCATTTAGATATTTTGAGATAAACAAAAGCTCGATGAATAAATTTCTGGTTGTAAAGTCAGGTTTTCAGCCTTGTAAAACTTTTGCTATAAGATCTCAGAGCTTAAATTTCAATGTAAATTTATTTACTTCATTTAATTGTAATTGTGGTGTATTGAGTTGTGATAAATTTAATTTGTACATTTATACATTTTGTTAGTTTCAATATTTATAAAGTTATTAAATTTTTAATCTCATATTATAATATTATCAATAACTAGAATCGTGTTTAATATATAATTAAATATTTAAGACAAATTATATTTAAGTTATTAATTATTATAAAAATAATTCATGAATCATTTAATAAACTTAATTTAATATCCATAATTAATTTTTTAATATTATAACCATAATAAATATATAAATTCAATTTAGTAATTTAAAGTAAATTTAATAATATAATGATTTCAATTACTAATTTATTTTACATTTATTTTAATACCAACTCATTAATTTAATAAAATTTTGAATATATTTATAGGCTACAATATAAGTATAAAAAGTAAATACATTAATTCAATTATCATAGTTAATAATGCATTATAAATTGTGAAGAAGTATTATGTCTCATTGTAATATTAGAAAATTATAATTTCTAACTTTATCAATTATAAATTACAATCAGGTAAATATCAGATTAGTTTTGTAATACCCCAAATTTCATCTAGTGACTAAAGTGTAAGTTTTGAAAATTTAGTCACCAAAGTATAAACTTTAAAAAGTTTAGGGATCATAAATGAAAATTTGAAATTTTATATATTTTTAGCCTTTAAATGAACAGTTTGGCTTAAAACAAAGATTTTCACGGGAATTAAATTTTTGATACAAAATTTGTGTTAAAAGTAATAAAACAATAAAGTTCGATTTTGAAATCGAATAATCGGATCGAATCAAAATTTTACGATAATTTGAAGGATGTTAGGAATTGGTTGCAAATATTATTTCCATATTTTAGATAAAAGAAATTTGGCTCAGAACAGTATAGTTTTTCAGATTTGACTAAACAGTGAAATTTTAGTGAAGAAAATGCAGTTTTCAAAAATTTCATGGCCAAATTAGAAATTCAAAGCCAAATTAATTCATCTTTGACCAAGGAATATTTTAATGGAAGATAATACAATGACATTTGGAAAAATTCAAGATTTATTAATGATATTTTTGTAATTTCTCATTAATTTAATTTTAAATTCATTTAAATTAGATAAATACCATGTGTATTATTCTTTAAATACTAGAATACTCAAGATAAAGGCCTAAATTTCAGCTTGTTCATCTCTCTTGGCTGAAACTTACCAAGCTCCAAGGTATGAATCTTTATTTGATTTTTGAAGATAAATATTTGATTTTTGGATTAAGTTATTAAATAGAGAATTAACCTACATGAAATTCTCTATCAATTGATATAAATATTTCATGGTGAGGATGCTTGAGCGTTGAGATTTGATGACTAGGGTTTAAGGGGGGTTTAGTGATCTTAAAGAATTGATGAATGATTTTTATGTTTTTGATGTTGGTGATTATTTTTAAAGCATGCATGATGATTAAAATTAATTCTACATGCATATATAAGGTTTGGCTTAATTATGATTTTTGGAAATGTTTGGATTTTGATGTAATTTAATGTTGTGATGATTGAAAATGCATGAAATTGATCATAGAAGGTTGAATTCATGTTTCAAATTGAACAAAAAGTCTCCCTAAAATGACATGGGTATTCGACTATAGGGAAAATCTTAAGGGGAAAATGTTGAAAATTTTCATATGGTTTAGAAATGATATTAGAAGTATTCAATGTGAATTGGAGATTGATTTGGATTAATTTGGAACCATGAAAGTGAAAAAGGGCTAGTTTACAAGTTTTAAGGATTGTAGGATATTATTGTATAAATATGAGATTTGTAGTAGTCAATGATAATATTTAATATTGAAATGCTAGAAAATTAAGTTGGAAAGTTATGTGTAACCAAATTGCAAATTTGGTAAAAGTTGGGTTAGAATTCGAAAGGTCCTAAGAAAATGGGAACTTGTTTACAAGATAGTAAATGTAGAATTATCATTTGGGTATATAGGAAAATTATGGAAATTCTGGAATCTTACTGAAATTTTTGTTTAACTATTAATTTATAATCAAATTACAATCTTATGGAGATTGGAGGTTGAATTGACAAAGTTTAAGAAAGTTAAGGATGAATTTGTAATGTTTTGAATATTTAAGTGATGATTTGAACATTTTATTAAAATAATGGAAATTTTATGTAATTAATGTGATATCATCATAATAGTGAAGGGCTATTATGATTTAATGGAAAATTGAGGTGATTTTTAGGAAGAACTCAAAGTTAATGGTTTGGTTTTGGAAATTGGTCAAAGTCGAGGGATTTAAGTTGGAAATGAATATTTGGGAGCTTAAGAGTATTTTGAGAAGTTTCGAATTTTAATTAAAGTATGATTCAATTATCGTATTGATTTTTATTTCATAGACTTTTATATTTTAAGATTCGATTATGTTAGTTCAATACTAACATATAGTTGAATATGATATGTTATGATGTTATTTTGTCAGACAACTATAAACCTAGTGATTCGAATGATCCGAAATGAAAGGAAAAAGTACACGAATAAAGAATTAACATATAAAGGTTCGATAGTGAGACAAATGTGAGTGCAATTTGTTTATTTAATTATTTTGATCTAGGATGACTTGTGATACGTCAACCTTACATTATTTATTTCAAAGTTATGAATTATGTTTTGATTTTTGAAATTATATCCAAAATATTTTAAAAAAATTTTATGAATGATTTTGGGTTTGAATTGCCCCTGTTATATTTTGTGTGTGAATATGATCTGAAAATGATTCTGATATGATTTTTATTAAATGATCATAAATGGAAATGAAAGCCCATTGTATGTTGTATTGAGTGTCATAGGTACAATTAGCATGACATGAGGTGGAGTGATTATATTCTGATTCTGATATACTGTGGTGTATCGGTGGGTACACTAATATATTCCGACGGGATTGAACTTCGTGTGCATATTGCGATTCCCGAGTTGATATCACTATATGTGCTTATTTGTTCCGATTTTGATGATAGCACTGAGATATTTATTGCGTACACTCGTCTGACTCACGTACTTTACATTCTCTTAAATATAATCTGGGCTACAAAAATAGAATATGAAAGTTCTGAAAAGTGTCTGATTGAAAAGAAATATTGACTGATTATTCTGTCTGATATAATTTAATATGATTTTATGAAAGTCATAAGATGATTCTTTCAGGTTTCTGATAAAGATACAACATGAGATATCTTGTTTGAAAATTTTGAAATTTGTTTCTGAATTATTTTTTAAATATTTATATATATATTTTGATTATATATATATATATATATATATATATATATATATATCTCACCTTTAATATTACTGCCTCACTAAGTTGTACTAGCGCGTGATGATTTTCATACGTAGGATCTGATAGAAAACCAGACGTGCAGTGAGGAGCCTCTCGAGGATCTTGTGAAGATCATCTATAATATCAATATCTGTAAGATATCATCGATATTTCTTTTGAGTAGTAGTGGCATGTATAATTATTTTATTAGTCCGCTTTATCATTTTTGATTAAATGGTTTATAATAGTAAATTAGAACTATTTATTTTGACTAGTTTAATTTAGCAGTATTGGTATACATAGAATATATAATATTATGTTTTTAAATGATATGTAAATGCAAGTAGATATAAATAGTTTCAAAGTTGAAAAATGAATGTTTAGAGAAAGGTATTAAGTAATTATGAATAGTGAATATCGGTCATTTTGAAGTGACATTTATGGCTCATATTTTTAAATGTTTATGGGCTATGGGTGTTATATTTATTGGTATCAGAGTTGCAGGTTTAGCCGATTCTCAGCCTAAACCTAGCCTATGTTATTTCAAAAATATGTACATGCCACTAGGATATCGGAATTACTGATCTGGTATGGTCTGATGATTTTACTTATGATGTTGCTCCATACTAACGTAAGTTTGTGATTTTTGTTTAGATGTTGGGTTTGGAAGGCATGAGACGGGTCACCGAACAAGAGGTTCCTGAGGGAATCGGTAGTGGGAGTAGTAATGAGGTAGAGCATGTACCTTAACGACAGGGAGGGCAGGTACATTAGGGAGTGTGAGATCCATATCAGAGAACATTTTTACAGGCTCTGGAGGCTATCGTGGCTCGATATCAGCTGGTAGTAGCACTCCACCTCCTCCTCCAGCTTTGAAAATATCAGTTTCAAAATAATTAAAAAGTTTAGGAACTGTAGAATTTAAAGGAGAAGCAAACAAAGGACTGTAGTGGTAGATATGTGGTTGAATGATGTGAAAATTATGTTGGACATTCTTCACTTTTCTGATAACGAAAGATTGGAGGGAGTAGTTTCACTATTATGAAGTATGCTCGTATATGGTGGATGAACATGACATGTTTTTGCAGATCGGATCACTTGACATTTTTTTAGGAGGCATTCCAGAAGAAGTACATCGAAGAGTAGTTTATTACCTAGATGAAGCAATATTTCTTTACTATTATTTAGGGTAGTAAATCTACGTACGATTATGAATGTGAGTTTAATAAACTTCCTTGATATTCCTCGGAGATGGTTCCCACCAAAAGAGGCATATGTCATAAATTTATTTGAGGTCTTCGTCCCAGACTCATATAAATTCTATTGACTGAAAATTGACCACTTTTTAGGAAGTGGAGAATAAAGAAAAAGATTTGGAAATGGCACAAAATTAAAATTATATGATAGAGCGGAGACGACAGTCCAAAAGATCAGGAGCATCATCCTCGTTTCAGTCTAAAAGAGGTCGAGACTCAGGTTATTAGTATCAAAATAAATCTGAAAGTGATGCTTCTGGTAGTAAAGGATTTGAAGAAAAAAAAAGGTCGACAGACTCAAACGAAAGTCTCAGGAGTTAACAGATCAACTCAGTCACAGGGTTAGATGTTACCTTGTCAGCATTATGGCAAAACTCACCCTGGAGTTTGTATAATGAATACTAGAGCCTGTTTTTGTTGCTGAGACACTAGTCATTTTATCAGAGATTGTTCGTTAGCAGGAGAGAAATCAGTTCAGACAGAGAGGACTGTAGTTGTATCTTAGAGAGGTGGCTGAGGTAGAGGTAAAGGTAGAGGTAGAGGTAGAGGTAGAGGGAGGAGATATTCAGAGATAGCCTCCCAGTACGATGCTTGTTCTCCAGCCAGAATTTATAATATTAAGACTAATGAGGATCATGATGACCCATATATATAACATGTACTTTATCTTTATGATGAGACTGTGTTTGTTTTAATTGATCAGGGTTTTACGCGTTTGATAACTCCCTAAAAAGGCTACTTTCAAGGTCTTTTTCACTGAAGTTATTGTTTGTTTAAGGTCTTATTTAGGTCATTTTAGACACATGTAGATGCATATCATTGAATTTGTGGTGTTTGTGTTATTTTATGTTGTTAAGATGCTGTATGAGGAGGAAGGTGAGGTTTTTAGTGATGGGTAGGAAAACAATAAGAAAAGGGGTGAGCTGGGAAGAAAAGCAGTGGCATCACACGTTGTTGAAGCAGATAGAAATGCCTTGTCATTTCTGGCGCAGAAAATGACAAAAAAAGATATTGTTATAAATTGACAGTTGGCTAGACACGTGTTTGATGGTTATAACCGCTTGCTGGGGACCATTGCCATCTGTGAGGATAGACATCACACCTAAGGAGTGACTCTATGGGTATGATGGGTATTTTGGGTGCCAAATCCCATGAATACCCTTAGATATTTTTTATTATTTAATACACCTTACATGAGAGAGGAGAGAGGTTACACACTCACACTCGACAACTTGAATTTCTTCATCTTCTCTATTTTCCCTCCATCTTCTTGGTGGTGTTCCTCCATTGGTGAAGCTTGAGGGAGTGGCAAGCTAGGCCTCCGAGAGGAGCTAGCGAGTTAAGGTGGTTCATGGTGGCCGAGGGGAGCTCAGTAATATACTTCAAAAGCTTTTTTCTCTATCCCTTTGCTTTTCTCTTTCATTTATTTTAGTTGAGTTGTTTGGAGCGAATGATTTTCATGTTTTATTTCATGAAATATTTGAGCCCCACCATGAACTAACCTTATTTGGTGGGGTTGATTTTATGGATGTTTGATTTTGTTTTTAATAGTAGATTGAAGTTTATCTTTTGCATTTACTTATTTTGCTTATGAAGGATTCATATTCTAAGTTTGTAGGAGACATGCTAGTGTCCATTACTTAGATGAAGGCTACGTGTTCGAGAGAAACTTAGTCATTAATGCTTGGAGTATTTGAGAGAAACAAAGTAAGATCCACATAAACAATGGGGTGTAGTAGTTTACTTAAGCATAAACCCAACATAATAGCACTATATCATAATCCCTTAGTGCTTGAGAGAGACTAAGATAGGATTTCAATGACTAAAATAGGTAGTTTTTATCAATAACATATGTAGCCATAGTTGAGATTGAGAGGAGATGCCGTGGCATTCTATTCTATTAGGTTCATTTGACTAAAGATAGCGAGAGCACTTTCAGCTCCATCGAGCAAGTGAAGCTTAGATAGATTAAATTTTCTAGAGAGATAAGTTTTAGCATCCTTAAATCATCCCCCATCACTCATTCCCGAAGTAGTTTCCCTTGTGATGATTGTCAAATCATTTCATTTATTTGTTGTTTTTACCATTTTTTGTTACCTTGGAACTATTATTATTTTTACCTTATAATTTTCTCTGTTGCCACTACATTTACATCCATTTTGCCTCAGCATTACCATTTGATGCCACATCATACCATCATTCCATCCCCACCAATATATATTTCCTTGACATCCATCATTAGTGCATACCATTACTAATTATACTTAGATAGAGTAGTGCTTTACTTTGGTTAAACTTTGTAATTTCCACCAATCCATGTGGAGACGATACTCACTCATCGCTTTATTACTTGTTCAATTTTGTATACTTGCACATATTTCACGTCCATATTTAGTACTCACAAAACAAGAACAAGTTTTTGGCACATTTTCTAGGGATTGGCAATGTGAAGTATATTTGTTTTGCCAGAGCATTTTATTTTTGCTTCTTTATTTGTGTATAGTTTACTTGATATTTCTCTTTATTATTTTCCAGGATTATTTGTTGTATTCCTAGACGACATTCTGACGAGCCATTAGAATGAATTAAACCTGAGATTGAGAGACTTTTCAGGCAAATGAGACATGTTCAACGTGTACGAGAAAATATGTATCAAATTGGGAACTAGGGCATTGGTCAAGATGATAGAAATTAGAATGTCAAGGCATTACATAATTTTGGACCTGTTGATAGGCCTCATGCTATTCGTGATCATTTAAATATGATGATAGATGATCTGAATCCTAGAATTGTGGCACCCAACATTCAAGCTGCATATTTTGAGCTTAAACCAGTCATGCTTCATATGTTGAATTCTATAATGCAGTTTGGGGGCATGCCAACTGAATATGCCAATCAACATATTCGTAACTTTTTGGAGGTTTGTGATTCTTTCCGCTAAGAAGAAGTGCACGAGGATGTGCTAAAATCAAAGTTGTTTCCATATTCTTTACGTGACTGAACAAGGGCTTGGTTGAGTGGTGTTCCATCCAATTCGATGGAATCATGGGTCAATCTTTGCAAGAGTTTCTTATTGCAATATAATCCACTAAACATGAACACTCATCTAAGGAATGATATAACATCCTTTCGCCAGGGCAATGACGAATCTATGTATGAGTGTTGGGATCGTTACAAGAGTTTGTTTCAAAAGTGCTCAAATCATGGTTTTCACGATTGGACTCAAGTAGTTATGTTTTACAATGGAGTCAATGCACCCACGAGGATAATGCTTTTTACCTCGACAAATGGAATATTGCTGGATAAATCACCTACTGAGGCGTTTGCTATTTTGGATAGAATTTCCAATAATGACTATCAATTTCCTTTCAAGGATTGGGAATAGAAGGAAAGCACCTGGAACATTCGAGTTAGATACCAATGACTCGATGTATGCTCAACTCTCGACTATTACTAATATGCTGAAAAAATTACAATGTTTCACTGAGGTAAAGGAAGTGAAAGCAGCTAGCTTGGCATGTCACAAGAGCGAATGCCCAACCAATCATGAGCCCATCAACTTTATAGGTAATTTCAATAGAAATAATAACAATCTCTATTCTAGCACTTATAATACATGATGGCATTAGCATCCCAATTTCTCATGGGGTAATCAAGGAGCTCATAATGCTAGTCAACCTACTTATCAGCAGAATCACACTGAATCTCAAGGCTACCAAAACACTATGCCATGGCATAATGCTAACAAAGGATCTTCATCTGCAGCGAGCATGAGTTCTTTGGAAGCTACAATTCAAGATTTCATATATACCACAAGGACAATGCTGCAAAACCATTCTAATTCAATTAAAAATCAATGAGCTTTGCTTCATAGTCAAGGCACCTTACTTTAAAGCCATAGCTCATCTTTGAGAGCTTTGGAATGTCAAGTTGGTCAGATTGCTATGGCATTACAAGAGCGTCATAAAGGACATTTTCCAAGTGACACCGAAGGAACTAAAATGCATAGAAAAGAACAATGCAATATGTTGACTCTTAGAAGTGGAATGAAAATTAACCAATAAGTCAAAGTTGGGAGGACACAACATGATAATTCTACCCCCGTTGCCGAACAAGTTGAAGGTAAATTACAAGATGATATCATTGCCAAGAAGGACAAGGAGGACAATTCTACTAGTGAGCCTGCCGAAGCTCAAAATTTTGATATCAAAGAAAAAGTAATTCTGACTCCCGCAGTTAAGGATGCTAGATCCCCACCACCCTTCCGGCAAAGACTGAAGAAACATAATGATGAAGTTCAGTTCAAGAAGTTTGTGGACATTCTTGATCAGCTCCTTATCAATGTACCTTTCTTGGAAGCTATTTAATAAATGCCGATGCATGTCAAATTTCTTAAGGAAATTTGCACCAAGAAAATGAAAGTGGAGAAGTATGAGGCAGTTGCCACGACAATATAATTTTGCTCTTTATTGAGTAAGTTTCCAGTAAAGCAGAATGATATGGGAATCTTTATTATTCCCTGCTCTATAGAAGCTAATTTTGTTGGAAAGACACTATGTGATCTTGGTTCAAGTTTGAGCTTAATGTCGAAGTCCATATTCTTGAAGCTTGGCATAGGAGATGCAAGACCCACCTCTGTGAATTTAAAACTTGTTGATCGATCCCATGTTAGACCTGAAGGGAGAGTCGAGGATGTCATAGTAAGGGTGGATAAATTTATGTTTCCAGTCGACTTCCTTATTCTTGATTGTGAAGTTGATGCCAAGGCACCCATCATTCTGGGTAGACCTTTCCTAACCACTAGTCGTATTTTGATAGACTGTAAAAAAGGTGAACTCACAATGAGAGTGTTCGATCAGTGTGTGACTGTCAATATGTTTTGTACTCTCAAGTATGTTAATGACCTTGAAGAATGACAAGGCATGTCTGAATTGAACTCATTAATTGAAGAAACAAAACACCTTTACCAAAACAATTTCATTCAGCTATCAGACAAGGAATGTTCGATTAATGATGAAAGCTTATAGGACTATGACAAATTTCCAATTGGGGTGGAGAAATCTAGTTTACTACTAGCTAGATCAGGTATGAACTTTGAATCCTTGAATTTTGATGAATTTATTCCCTCTAAGCTATCGTTATTGCATGCACATACCCTAGAGCTTAAACCCTTGCCAAGACATCTTAAATATGTTTATTTGGGTAGAAATAATACTTTACCTATGACTATTCCTCTAACCTTACTATTAACCATGCAAAAAGTTTGTTCAGTGTTTTGATGCAACATAAGAAAGCACTTGGTTGGAGTATGGCTTATTTGAAGGGAATTAGTACCACGATTTGCATGCACAATATCCTACTAGAAGAATGCCACGACAACTTGACAGAACCACAATGAAGACTCAACCCTATTATGAAGAAAGTGGTAATGAAAGAAATTCTGAAATGGCTTGATGCTGGAGTGATTTACCCTATATCAAATAGCTCATGGGTGAGCCATGTCCAATGTGTACCAAAGAAAGGTGTCACGACTATGGTTACCAATGAAGATAATGAGCTACTGGCCACTAGCACTGTCACTGGATAGAGGATACGTATAGATTATCGTAAGCTCAACAAAGCTACAAAGAAGGACCATTTTCTTCTACCCTTCATTGACCAAATGTTAGATCGATTGGCATGCAAAGCATTCTACTTCTTTTTAGATGGGTATTATGGGTACAATTAAATTGCCATTGCACTAGAGGACTAAGAGAAGACTACATTCACTTATCCCTATGCCACTTTTGCTTTTAGGAGGATGTCTTTTGGACTCTGTAATGCCCCAAAAACTTTTCAGCGTTGCATACAAGCTATTTTTTCTTATATGGTTGAGGACTTCCTTGATATATTCATGGATGATTTCTTCATTTCTGGAGACGATTTTGAGCAATGCCTTGGAAACCTGGCTAAAGTTCATAAAAGATGCGAGGAGGTTGATTTGGTCTTAAATTGGGAGAAATGTCACTTCATGGTGACTGAAGATATTGTATTAGGGCATAAGATATCTTACAAGGAAATTGATGTGGATAAAGCAAAAATTGAAGTGATTGAAAAATTGCCACTGCCAACCTTTGTCAAGGGCATAAGGAGTTTTCTTAGACATGCTGGCTTTTATAGAGGATTCATCAAAGACTTCTCCAAAATCCCTAATCCCTTATAAACTTTGCTTCAACAAAATGAACCCTTTGTGTTTGACGAGTTATGCCTCAGTGCATTCAATGAACTGAAGCAACGATTGATCTCAGCGTCTATTGTAGTTCCTCTCGACTGGACATCACCATTTAAGCTGATGTGTGATGCGAGTGACTATGTCGTAGGAGCTGTTTTGGGGAAACATCAAACTTTTTTATTTTATATATTATGCTAGCCATACATTGAATGAAGCACAATTAAACTACACAACCACTGAGAAAGAATTACTTGTCGTGGTATTTGATTTTGATAAATTTAGATCATACCTAATAGGCACTAAAATTATTGTTCAAACTGATCATTTAGTTATAAAATATTTAGCGAACAAAAGGATGCCAAGCTTAGACTTATTAGGTGGATCTTACTTTTGCAAGAATTTGACTTAGAGGTTGTAGATAGAAAAAGTACTGAGAGCCAAGTTGCTGATCATTTATCTAGGCTAGAGAACAATTTTGAATGCCATGACACTGTAGATATTCAAGAGGAATTTTCTGATGAGAAAATCTTATATGCCACAGAAATCCCATGGTACGTTGACCTTGTTAATTTTCTTATTAGTGGAATATTGTCTTTTGATTTGAACAACCAGGGCAAGAAAAAATTCAAGCATGATGCAAGGTTCTATTTTTGGGACGAGCCATTTTTATTCAAGCATTGTGATGAACAACTCATTAGACGATGTGTACATGAAAAGGAGAAACAATACATTTTATACCATTGTCACACAAACCCCTAGTGGAGGCCATTTTGGAGGAGCAAGGACTGCTGCCAAGGTGTTGCAGTCATGTTTTTATTGGTGAACCCTGTTCAAAGATGCTTAGGTATTTTACAAGTCATGCAATCGATGACAACGCACTGGAAATATATCCCGACGACATGAAATATCGCTGCAAGGAATTTTAGAAATTGAGTTGTTTGCGTTTTGGGCATTGATTTCATGGGACCATTCTCATCTTTTGGAGGTGATCTATACATCTTACTTGCTGTGGATTATGTGTACAAGTGGGTGGAGGCAATTACGACATCAAAGAATGATTCCAAAATCATGCTCAACTTTTGTACAAGAATATCTTCACTCGGTTTGGAGTCTCTAGAGCCATCATTGGTGATGAGGGAACCCACTTTGATAACAAGTTGATTGCCAAGGCATTAAGAAAGTATGTAGTCTGTCACAAGATTGCCACGGTATATAATCCATAGACAAGTGGTCAAGCTAAAATATTTAACCGCGAAATAAAACAGATTTTAGAAAAAGTGGTGAATCCAAGGTGGATGGATTGGTCACCTAAGTTAGATGAAGCACTCTGGGCATATAGAAAAGTGTTCAAGGCTCCTCTAGGCATATCACCATTCAAGTTGTTGTATGGGAAGGCCTGCACCTCCCTGTTGAGCTCAAACCTAAGGCATATTGGGCTATTAAAAGATTGAATTTTGATGCTCAGTTAGTTGGGGAACAAGGATTACTAGAACTTAATGAGTTCGAGAGTTTAAAGCACAGGCATATAAGAATGCGAGGACATACAAGGAAAAGACAAAGAAGTGGCATGGCCAAAAACTGATGCCATAACATTTTCATGTTGGCAACAAATGTTTCTTTACAATTCCATACTTAAACTTTTTCCTGGGAAGCTCAAATCTCTATGGTCAGGACCATTTGAAGTGCATTATGTCTATCCCCATGGAGCAGTTGACATCAAGAACATAGATGATGGGACGATCTTCAAAGTCAATGGTTGACGTCTAAAAATTTACAATGGAGCTCCACATGTGTGCGACAAGTCAGTGCTTTACTTGCACGACACTTAACTGTGCCTGTCCGAAAAACCAAATTTCAATGCCACGACATTGAATTTCGTTGATTGTGAATAAATAATGAATTTATTTTTTTACTATCATTTCTATTTCTTTTTCCTGAATAATTACAATTTGTTTTATACTGTAGGGACCCACTAGTATTGATGATGTACAAAGGAGCGGTTATCAAGGGAGGAAAAGATAAAAAAATTAAGGGGAAAATATTCTTTTTATTTATTCCTTTCATTTATTTTATTTCCTTATTTTTATTTCTCTCTTTCCATTGTCCTTTCACATCACATTAATTTTACACTTTATTTTTTCTTTTTCCCACCTACCCATTTACCCCATCCACTCATTTTCTCTTAATCGTTCACTCACTCCATCTATCATATTATTACTTTTAACTTATTTTTTTCATCTCTTTCTTCTCTCATTTTCCCTCCATAGCCGACGTTATTGAAACCAAACAAAGCTTAAACTTTTCTTCATTTCACTCTTAAACCGGTACAAAAGTGGTACGAACGAGATCTACAGAGGCCAAAACCCATATTCCTCAATAGTTTGTTGACAACGCGACAAAGCAAAGATTTTAAAACTTCAAGAAACTGTAAGCTTTTCTTTGAGTTGGGGTTTATTTTTACTGATGAACAAGATGGTGGTTTAGGACTAGATGTAATGGATATAGTCAAACCCCACAAGTGGCACAAGTTTGCGAGGCACCTAGGTTCTGTGAATGCATCATCGGTGAAAGAGTTCTACACGAATATTTCCAAACTGAACCAACATGCAGTTTACGTTTGAGGTAAATACATTTGATTTACACCGTCTGCCTATAATATGTATTTTCATTTGCAGGGTGTTGAAGATAAACATGAAAACTTTGAGAAACATGCCGACAGTGCCAAATATGATGGAGTCTTGGAGGATTTATGCTTTTTGAACATGACTTGGAATGGTTGACAGACCAACTGTTAATCTGTAAATCGTGAACGTCTTCAACCACACGTAAAGCTTTGGAACCATTTCATGAAGCATAAGCTCATGCCAACTGCCTACGACACAATATTATCTTTTCCCCGGTTAATGCTTTTACATTTTATTATGGTCACACGTTCTATTGATGTGGGTAAAATTATTGTTGAGCAAGTTCATGAATACTTGGGTAAGAAAGCTAGTGCTTTGGTTTTTCCAAATCTTATTACTGCTTTGTGTCTAAAGAAAAAGGTTTGTGAGAGTTATTTTGATGATGTTTTGTCTGTTGTTTCAGGTATAACTAGGGCTAGATTGCCATTACTGTTGGGTTTGGAGAACCCAAAGTCTAAGGCCGCTATTAATGAAGAGTCTGTGGATGATACACAATCCAATACCTAGGCAAGAATGCTTGCTCTCGAATAAGCTATCCACCAGAAACAGACTTATTTGCATGCTTTACATGGTGATATAAGAAATTTCTTTGGTTATGTTAAGCACAAGGATGTTGTGGTGGATGCCTTTCAAGTAATGCTTCCTTACATTGAATAGAATTACTCGGGGTTCCCCGATGAAATTCTACCAGCATTTAATGTTGAGGAATCTCCTGAGCCTGATGATGTTAAACCTTCTATTGATGAGTCAATCCCAGAATCCCCATAGTCTTCGACTCTAGACTCTTCGTTGGTACCAGCTAAAAAAAACCCCAATCCCTTTTCTACACCTGAACCTTCTCCGCTCACCGAAGTAGCCGTCGGAGAAAAACCTCAGCCATACGTGTTAATATCACCAATTATTATTCAACTTCTTCTGATTCCAGCCCTGTACCACTCCGGAAGAGGACAAGACGAGGAGCTGCTAGCACCTCCACTGCAACACCATCACCAAAAAAATGAGGTACCTCCCTTTGCATTCATTTTTCATTTTATAGCATGTCATTTAGTTTCATTTCTTAATTAGTTCTCTTTAAGCATTGAGGACAATGCTTCCCTTAAGTTTGGGGGAGGTAGTGTTCTTGGTAGAGCATATGCATAATAGTATTACCATAACAATATACCATGACATCAGTAAATGGTAGGATAGTTAGATGAAATGTTTTGGTGATACCCGATGATGATGAATTTTTAGGCTAGAAATTGAATGTAAATGACTGTTGAGAATGAAAGAATTGAATTTAGGGCTTGATGCTTTTTGAATTATTTGTACACGATTTGTATGTTATCTATACTTAAGAAATTTAGGAAATTTTTATGAAGGAACTCTAGTTAGCCTTGAAATTGAAATTTGGTATTGTGTTGAAATGATAAATCAATGAGAACTCCCTTATATATGAAATTGTGAATAAATTCTTCGGCATAGCTGTAGAGGAACACTCCTCTTTTACGTGGAAGTGCCTGGAACTTTCTTTAATAAATAGAAGCCATGTGTATATGAGTGAATGAAAGCAATCATAGTATACTATATTTGACTAGCTTGGGGGTGAAAGGTATGCTCGCTTTCACCTAGAGTGTGGGATAGTAGATGTGATGGGCTGAATCTCCTCGTAGCAACATTATAAAAATTATTAAGTAAAAAGGAAGTATAAATGTGCTGAATAAATAAGTGATGCCGGAGCAAAATTAGGGTACTCAATTAGAAATTGCTTAAATTTTTTAAGTATAAATTGGATACAATCACGCACACACACCACCACAAAGAATCTTGACCTAGGGAAAAATACTTGAATTCTTGATATCTATAGCATGTTGGAGCCTAATTTTTCTAAGGATTGAAATTCGATTTTTGTCTTGACTGTCTTGTTATTGGAAATTATCATGACATTTTGTTTGTGTTAATTGCTATCCATTGCTTGAGGACAAGCAATAACTTAAGTTTGGGAGTGTGATAACTCCCTAAAAAGACTACTTTCAATGCCTTTTTCACTGAAGTTATTGTTTGTTTAAGGGCTCATTTAGATCATTTTAGATGCACATAGATGTATATCATTGCATTTGCGGTGGCTGTGTTATTTTATGTTATTAAGGTGTTGTATGAGGAGAAGGTGTAGCTTTTAGTGATGCGTAGGAAAATAGTAAGAAAAGGGGCGAGCTGGGAAGGAAAGCCGTGGCATCACACATTGCTGAAGCAAATAGAAATACCTTGGCCTTTCTGGCACATAAAAGGACAAAAAAATATTGTTATAAATTGACAGCTGGCTAAGCATATGTCTTATGGTTATAACCGCTTGTTGGGGACCACTGTCATCTGTAAGGATAGACATCATGCCTAAGGAGTGACTCTATGGGTAAGATGGTATTTTGGAGTGCTAAATTACATGAATACCCTTATATATTTTTATTATTTAATACACCTCACATGAGAGAGGAGAGAGGTTACACACTCATACTCGGTAGCTTGAATTTCTTCATCTTCTCCACTTTTTTCTTCCCTCCATCTTCTTGGTGGTGTTCCTTTATTGGTGAAGCTCGAGGGAATGGCTAGGCGTCCGAGAAGAACTAACGAGCTAAGGTGGTTCATGGTGGCCGAGGGGAGCTTCGACAGCGCACATCGAAGGCTTTTTCCTCCATCCCTTTATTGTTTTCTTTCATTTATTTTAGTTGGGTTGTTTGGAACGAATGATTTTCATGTTTTATCTCATGGAATATTTGAGTCCACCATGAACTAACCTTATTTGGTGGGGTTGATTTTATGGATGTTTGATTTTGTTTTAATGGTAGATTGAAGTTTATCTTTTGCATTTACTTGTTTTGCTTATGAAGGATTCATCTTCTAAGTTTGTAGGAGGTATGAGAGTGTCCATTACTTAGATAATGATAGGTGTTTGAGAGAAACTTAGTCATTAATGCTTGGAGTATTTGAGAGAAACACAAGTAAGATCCATATAAGCAATAGGGTGTAGTAGTTTACTTAAGCTTAAACCTGACATAGTAGTATTATATCATAATCCCTTAGTGCTTGAGAGAGATTAAGATATGATTTCAACGACTAAAAGGGGTAGTTTTTATTAATAGCTTAGGCTGCCATAGTTGAGACTGAGAGGAGATGTTGTGACATTTGATTCTATTAGGTTCCTTTGACTAGAGATAATGGGAGCACTTTCAGCAAATTCCGCCGAGCAAGTGAAGCTTAGATAGATTAAATCTGCTAGAGAGATGATTTTAGCATCCTTAAATTATTCCCATCACTCATTCCTAAAGTAGTTTCCCTTGTGAGGATTGTCAACTCATTTCATTTATTTGTTGTTTTTACCGTTTTTTGTTGCCTTGGTACTGTTATTTTTTTACCTTATAATTTGCTCCATTGCCACTACATTTACATCCATTTTGCCTCAACATTACCATTTTATGCCACATCATACCATCATTCTATCCCAACCAATATCTATTACCTTGACATCCGTCATTAGTGCATACCATTACTAACTATACTTAGATAGAGTAGTGTTTTTCTTTGGTTAAACTTTGTAATTTCTACCAATCCCTGTGGAGATTATACTCACTCATCATTTTATTACTTGTTTGAATGTGTATACTTGCATATTTCAAGTCCATATTTAGTACTCACAAAACGTGAACAACATTCCTATATTAGTTCAAAATTAGTCAGAGATAAAGGTATTCCATTAGAACCCATCAATAGTGATATGATAGCTATAAATCCACTGGGGTCATAGTGCTAGAGATACCCATATTAGTAGGAATTGTCTAATAAAAAAAATCAAGGGATTGTTTTCCCATTGAATCTTATGGAGTTGCCATTTTATGAGTTTGAGATAATATTGGGCATGAATTAGCTATATCGGCATCTTGGATGGGTTGATTGTCGTATGAACATATTATTTATAAAAGATATAAATGGTACCAAGATAATAGTGATCGGAGAAAAAACGAGATCTTTAGCCAATGTAATATCAACAGTGACAACAACGAAAATGATGTAAAAAGGTCGTACAACTTTCCTGGAAATTGTAATTGATACACAGACATCTGAAATTCGATAGGAGGATATTTCGACAGTTTAGGAATTTCCAGATGTATTTCCTAATGAGTTAGCAAGATTACCTCCTGATCGATAAGTGGAATTTAAAATTAATATTTTCCCGGGTACTGCACCTATCTCAATAGCTCCATACAAGATGGCTCCAATGGAACTCAGAGAGTTAAAGGAAAAATTACAGGAGCTACTTGATCAAGGTTTTATTAGACTGAGTGTATCTATGTGGGGTGCATCGATACTTTTTGTTAAAAAGAAAGATGGATCGATGTGATTATGTATATATTACCGTCAACTGAATAAAATGACAGTGAAGAATAAATACCCTCTTCTGAGGATCAATGATTTGTTTGATCAACTCAAGGGTGCTTCAGTATTTTCGAAGATCAATCTTTGATCAAGGTATCATCAGTTAAAGATAAAAGAGGAAGATATTCCAAAAATAGCTTTTAGAACCCGATATGGTCACTACGAGTTATTTGTAATGCCATTTGGACTGACTATTACTCCAGCAGTGTTTATGGATTTGATGAATCGGGTGTTTTAGTCGTATTTGGATCAGTTCGTGGCTGTGTTCATTGATGATATTTTGGGGTATTCTAAGACTAATGAAATGCACAACGCACTTCTCTATGTCGTACTTCAGACGTTGCGAGATAAAAAGGTATATGCTAAATTATCATAATATGAATTTTGGCTGTCAGCGGTCGCCTTTTTGGGCCACATGATTTCAGCAGAAGGAAATAGAGTAGATCCCAAGAAAGTACAAGTGATAGTAGAATGAAAAACTTCAAAAAATGTCTCTGAAGTTCAAAGTTTCTTGGGATTTACTGGATATTATCGAAGATTTGTGAAGAATTTTTCAATAATTGCATCTCCACTTACAAAACTAATCCGAAAGCATGTATCATTCATCTGGACTGAAAAGTGTCAAGAAAGCTTTGACATGCTTAAAATGATTCAAACATAGGTATCGTTATTAGTGCAGCCAGTGTCAGGAAAAGATTATATAATATGCACTGATGTGTCCCATAATGGTTTGGGATGTGTTTTAATGCAAGAAGTTAAAGTGGTAGCCTATGCTTCAAGGAAGTTAAAGGCACATGAACAGAATTATCGAATGCATGACTTGGAGATAGAACATGTGGTGTTTTCCATGAAGATTTGGCATCATTATTTATATGGTGAGCGATGTTACATTTATACAGATCATAAGAGTTTAAAATATTTGCTCACTTAGAAGGAATTAAATATAAGGAAAAGAAGATGGATTGAGCTTCTAAAAGACTATGATGTGATAATTGATTACCATCCTAGGAAGACTAATGTGGTAGCTGACGCACTTAGCCGAAAAACCTTTGCTTCTATGAGAGTGTTAGATGTGCAATTATTAATGAAAAAAGATGGTGCATTGATTTCATAATTGAGATTGAGACCTGCCCTATTGGATCGAATCAAAGATCTACAAAATTAAGATAAAAAAATGTTTAGATAGAATGGAGGAAGCAAAGAAATGAGAAATGAAAGATTTTAAAATTAAGTCTGGTGGATGTTTATATTATCATAATCGAGTTTTCATACTAAGTAATGAAGAACTGAAGAAATATATTCTATTCAAAGCTCATTATAGGCCCTTGACTATGCATCCAGGAGGAAATAAAATGTATCGAGATTTGAAGAGTCGGTATTGGTGGGTAGGTATGAAAAGAGCCATCACTGAGTTTGTTTCTAAATGTCTAACCTGTCAGCAGGTAAAAGCAGAACACCAAGTATATTTGGGGCTGATACAACCTATTTTGATTTCTCAATGGAAATGGGAACGAGTTACAATGGATTTTGTAATGTTTACCTTTGACACCCAGTAAGAAAGATTTGATTTGGGTGATCGTGGATAGATTGACTAAGACATCACACTTTATTCCAAATCGAGAGGATTATTCGATGAACAAGTATTTTGAATCATTATCAAAACAATAGTACGACTTCACGGAGTGCCTATTTCGATAGTTTCTTATAGAGACACGAGATTTACTTTAAGATTTTGGAAGTTTTTACATTAAACATTAGGAACTCGACTGAATTTCAGTACAACCTATCATCCTCAGACAGATGGTCAATCTGAGCGAATTATTCAGATACTTGAAGACATGCTAAGGGCATGTGTTATTTACTTCAAATGATCATGGGAAAAGTATTTGCCTTTAGCATAGTTTTCTTATAACAACAGTTATCAATCGAGTATCAAAATGGATCCTTTTGAAGCATTGTACGGAGTAAAATGCGAACACCACTGAATTAGTATGAACTAAAAGATCAAGATGTAATTGGTCCAAATCTGATTAAAGAGGTAGAAGACACAGTGAAAGTAATTCAAGATAATCTCAAGATAGTTGTCGATAGACATAAATCTTTTGTTGATTTAAAGAGAAAAGATATTGAGTATCAAGAGGGTGATAATGTATTTCTTAAAGTGTCATCTTAGAAAAAGATTATGAGATTTGGTCGTAAAGGGAAACTGAGTTCAAGATTCATCGGGCCATACGAGGTTATAAACAGAGTTGGACCATAGCTTATCAGTTGGCATTACCTCAAGCGATGGACAAGATTCATAATGTATTTCACGTATTAATGCTTCAAAAGTATCGCACAGATCCTTCACATGTAATTACACCAAAGGAAATTGAGATTCAACCAGATTTATCATACAAAGAGGAGCCAGTAAAGATTCTAGCACATGGAGTTAAAGAACTGAGAAATAAGACGATTCCACTGGTAATAGTTCTTTGGTGGAACCATAAATTTGATGAAGCAACTTGGGAACGAAAAAAAGATATAGAGAAAGAGTTTCCTCATATGTTTATTTCAGGTATGTATATACGTATGGAAAATTTGAGGATGATTTTTCTTTAAGGGGGAGGATTTTAATATCCCAAATTTTGTCTAGTGACTAAAATGTAAGTTTTAAAACTTTGATGACTAAAG
Source organism: Hibiscus syriacus (assembly GCF_006381635.1). Taxonomy (NCBI): domain Eukaryota; kingdom Viridiplantae; phylum Streptophyta; class Magnoliopsida; order Malvales; family Malvaceae; genus Hibiscus; species Hibiscus syriacus. The sequence goes on from NW_024062906.1 coordinate 160,214, forward strand.
TGTAAACTTTAAAAGGTTTAGGGACCGTAAATGAAATTTTGAAAAATTATATTTTTTAGCCTGTAAATAAATAGTTTGGCTTAAAACAAAGATTTTCGAAAGAATCAATTTTTTTGTACGAGATTTGTGTTAAAAGCTATAAAGCGATAAAGTTCAGTATTGAAATCAAATAATCAGATCAAATCAGAATTTTACAAAAAATCGAAGAATGTTAGGAATTGGTTGAAATATTTTTTTCCATATTTTAGATAAGATAAATTTGGCTCAGAACAATGTAATTTGTCAGATTTGACTGAACAGTGGAATTTTAGTGACTAAAATACATTTTTAGAAAATTTCATGGCTAAATTAGAAAGTAAAAGTTAAGTTGATTCATCTTTGACCATGAAATAATTTAATGGAAGATAATACAATGGCATTTGGAAAATTTTCAAGATTTATTAATGGTATTTTTGTAATTTCTCATTAATTGAATTTTAAATTCAATTAAATTAGATAAATGCCATGTGTATTATCCTTTAAATACTAGAATACTCAAGATAAAGGCCTAATTTTCAGCTTGTTCATCTCTCTTGTCCAAAATTTACCAAGCTCCAAGGTATGAATCTTTATTTTGATTTTTGAAGATAAATATTTAATTTTTAGATTAAGTTATTAGATAGAGAATTAACCTACATGAAATTCTCTATCAATTGTTATAAATATTTCATGGTGATGATGCTTGTGTGTTGAGATTTGATGATTAGGGTTTAAGGGGATTTAGTGATCTTGAAGAATTGATGAAGGATTTTTATGTTTTTGATGTTGATGAATATTTTTAAAGCATGTATGATGATTAAAATTAACTGTACATGCATATATAAGGTTTGGCTTAATTAGGGTTTTTGGAAATATTGGGATTTTGATGTAATTTAATTTTGTGATGATTGAAAATGCATGAGATTGATCATAGAAGGTTGAATTCATGTCTGAAATTGAACAAAAAGTCTCCCGAAAGTGACATGAGGTATTCAACCATAGGAAAAATATTAAGGAAAACTATTGAAAAATTTAATATGGTTTGGAAATGATATTAGAAGTTTTCTATGTGAATTGGAGATTGATTTGGATCAATTTGGAACCTTGAAAGTGAGAAAGGGCTAGTTTACAAGTTTTAAGTATTATGGGACATTATTGCATAAATGTGAGATTTGTAGTAGTCAATGATAATATTTAGTATTGAAATGCTAGAAAATTAAGTTGGGAAATTATGTGGAACCAAATTGCAAATTTGGTAAAAGTTGGGTTAAAATTCGAAAGGTCCTAAGAAAATAGAGACTTGTTTGCAAGTTAGTAAATGTAGAAGTATCATTTGGGTATATTAGGACAATTCTGGAAATCTGGAATCTTGCTGACATTTTTGTTTAATTATTAAGTTCGAATCAAATTACAAGTTTATAGAGATTGGAAGTTGAATTAACAAAGTTTAAGAAAATTAAGGATGAATTTGCAAGCTTTTGAATGTTTAAGTGGTGATTTGAATATTCTATGGAGGTGCTGAAAATTTTATGTAATTAATGTGATATGATCATAATAGTGAAGGACTATTATGAATTTAATGGAAAATTGAGGTGAATTCTAGGAAGAACTCAAAGTTAATTGTTTGGTTTTGGAAATTGGTAAAATTCGAGGGATTTAAGTTGGAAATGAATATTTGGGACTTAAGAGTATTTTGAGAAGTTTGGAATTTTAATTAAAGTATGATATAATTATAGCTTAAGAGTATTTTGAGAAGTTTGGAATTTTAATTAAAGTATGATATAATTATCGTATTGATTAAGTATTGATTTTTATTTCATAGAATTTTATATTTTAAGATTCGATTATGTTAGTTCGATACTAACATATAGCTGAATATGATATGTTATGATGTTATTTTGTCAAACTACTATAAACCTAGTGATCCGAATGATCCGAAATGAAAGGAAAAAGTACACGAATAAAGAATTAACATATAAAGGTTCGATAGTGAGACAAATGTGAGTGCAATTTGTTTATTTAATTATTTTGATCTAGGATGACTTGTGATACGTCAACCTCACATTATTTATTTCAAAGTTATGAATTATGTTTTAATAATTTTTATGAATGATTTTGGGCATGAATTGCCCCTGTTATATTTTTTGTGAATATGATCTGAAAATGATTCTGATATGATTTTTTAAATGATCATAAATTGAAATGAAAGCCCAGTGTATGTTGTATTGAGTGTCATAGGTACAATTAGCATGTCATGAGGTGGAGTGATTATATTCTGATTATGATATATTGTGGTTTATCGGTGGGTACACTAGTATATATTCCGACGGGATTGCACTTTGTGTGCATATTGCGATTTCCGAGTTGATTTCACTATATGCGCTTATATGTTCCGATTTTGATGATAGCACTGGGATATTTATTGCGCACAATCATCTGACTCATGTACCTTATATTCTATTAAATATACTTTGGGCTTCAAAAATAGAATATGGAAGTTCTTAAAACTGTATGATTGAAAAGAAATATTGATTGATTATCCTGTCTGATATAATTTAATATTATTTTATGAAATTCATAAGATGATTCCTTTCAGGTTTCTAATAAAGATACAACACAAGATATCTGGTTTGAAAATTATGAAAATTTTGTCTAAATTATTTTTATATATATTTCGATTCTTTATATATATATATTCTTACCTTTAATATTATTGCCTCACTAAGTTGTACTTAGCGCGTGATGATTTTCATGCATAGGATCTGATAGGAAACCAGACGTGTAGTGAGGAGCCCCTCGAGCATATTGTGAAGATCATCAATAATACCAGTATCAGTAAGATATACTCGATCTTTCTTTTGACTAGTAGTGACATGTATAATTATATTATTAGTTTGTTTTATCAGTTTTTGATTAAATGGTTTGTAACAGTAAATTAGAACTATTTATTTTGACTAGTTTAGTTTATCAATATTGGTATGCATAGAATTTATAATATTATGTTTTTAAATGATATGAAAATGCAAGTAGATATAAATAGTTTCAAAGTTGAAAAAATTAATGTTTAAAGAAAAAATATTTAGCAATTGTGAATAGTGAATAATGGGTAATTTGATGTGAGATCTGTAACATCCCAAAAACTGAGTTAGTGACTAAAATAAAAGTTTTTGAAATTTGGTGATCAATTTAGGAAAAATAGAAAAATTTAGGGATTTAAAGTGAAATATATGAGTATTTGATTAAATAGTAATTATGGAAGGAGTGAATGGCATTATGGTAATTTCAGCTTGAAAGATATTTTATCTCATTTAATAAGAGATAAATACGTGAAATTGGGGGATTTATCCATAACCTTTCTTTTTTACTTTCTTCTTCTTCTTCCCGTTTGCTCCAGCTCCAAGGTGAGTTTAATTTTAGATGTTTAATTCTTGGATTTTTAAGTTGGGTTTTATTCTTTGGGTATTATATAAGCTTAAGGAAAGCTTATATAAGTTTAAAACATCAAGAAAAGATAATTAAAAAGGGATTGTAATAAGTGTGTAGAAATGAATTGTTGGTATGAAGAGGTTTTTGAAGTTTTATTAATAAATTTGACTTTTCATAAGAAGGATTAGGAAGTCTAAAGTATTAGAAATGAGTTTAGAACACATGGAAAGTTTGGTAAAATTCTTAAATTCAAGAGTTATTGAAGATGATGAGGTGTTATAGTGTTTAAAGATGGGTTAAGTATCTATAGTTGAGTTTAAAAGCATAAAGAGAGTTAGATAAGTAGAGTTTGGGTAAAGTGTTGGAAATTTTTGGGCTAAGAAGCATTTTCTGATACATGCACCACATGCCCTAAAGCTAAGGATGATGAATTTACTATACCACTTGGCCCTATCACACGAGGCCGGACCAAACTTCTTAAAGACAAGCTTCAAATCGCAGTTCAAGCATTCATCCGGAGGGGTCTAATTGCAGCATATTTGAAACAACTTTTTGAAGGGGATCCAGTTGTTATCCGGTCGACATTTCTTCTGGAGATACAACCGTCTGTCTCTTATCTTTCCAACGGTTCTTGAATCGCATCAATCCGATATCGGGAACTCAAGATATGATCATTTTACTGAAGATGGTGCCTGCAGGAAATCCTATACGGGATTAATACGTTATTTTGTAAATATTACGAATTTTCAATATTTATATTGATTAATTGTAATATAATTTAATATAGGATGATTAATTATCTTTTAGGATCAGATTTATTATTTTATTAGGAATTAAGGTTGGGTTAAAACAATATTTTTAGTTATTATTATTTTATTAGGAATTAGAGTTAAAACATGTTTAGTTTATTAATATTTTATTCTTTAATTATTTAGGACCTTTAGAATTCAGCCCCTATATAAAGGAGGCTTCATTCAACTTTGTAAATCAGATTTCTTTGATCAATAATACAACGAGAGTTTGTTTTTGCAAGTGCTGATTGCCTTGTGCCTTCGAAGCTTCTTCTCCTGGAGTTCTTTCAAGTTCTTGTGAGGGAGATTAATCTTCACACTCCAATTTGCCTTTTCATCGCGACTAGGAGGGTTGGTTAGAGCCATATTATCGTGTTTGCCTTTTCATTGCGACTAGGAGGGATCGATAGGACATTATCCATCGATTTTCCACATCCATCCACGCCATCAATCATCTTTACCGTTCACTTTCATAAGGGAGATATTTGATTTCTTGGTTATTTTCTCTATTCTTAATTCCTTTATCTTTTGTTTATCTTATTTTTTAATCTTGTTTCTTTTCTTGTTTCTAGCACTAAAAAAACCCTAAAGAACCCTAGCTATTGCCGCCACCTTCCTCATTCATTCCTTATAGTTCTTCATCGAGTCTAGAGCTTTTCTAGGTTTGATTCTTCAACAAGAGCAACGTTCATCAATCCGCCACCGCTTCCCCTATCAATTGGTATCAGATTTGGGCCGATTCTTGGAGAGAAACAAGCAATCTTGCTTGTTCTTGCACACAAAACCGTCAAGGCACCCCAACGGAGCTGGTTCACAAACGATTCAGCGTTTCAGGTTCTTTTTATTTAATTTTAATTTAGATTTAAATCCTTCTTGTTAGTTTGCTATTTTTTTTCTTCAAAAAAACAAAAAAAAAGGGAAAAAAACCAAAAAAAAAACAAAAAAAGCCAAAATTTCAAAAAATTGCAAACGAAGGTATTTAGGGATGATTTTATCCATATATTATATTCATTCTAATAGTAATCCCCAGTCCAAATTTCACCCCAATCGGAGTTCATTGGAGCCTTCAAATACATCATTCAAGTTTCATCGGCAGATTCGGTTTAGAATCTTGTCGAATTTATTGAAAATTTTACAGGAGGAATTTCGTGGTGAAAATTTCCAGATTGAAACTTCATATATTGGAAATATTTCACACAAAATATCAGAATTTTTGGAGATCAAGAACAACTTCGAAAAAAAGTGATCAAGAAAAACAGATTATTTGAGGACTCACCGTTCAACAGAGTCTACTGGATACTACTGAAGGTATTTGGTTCTGACATTTTACAGGTGGTTTCTTGACGCATCGAAAGACATTCAAGAAATTTTTTTCAGAATTTTTGGACACTGGTAACCCCCTCAAAAACGTTTCTCAAGTTGATCCAGCGTTTTCTAGGTTTTCTGGTTTGGTCCCTTTTTCTTTGACTCTTAGTGCTTTAGGTTCTTTTGTTTTTCCTTGTTATTGTTCTTTTGCATTATCTAACACATTATCTTCTTTGTGTTAGTAGGACTAAAGAGTTTTCATACTTCTTCCTTCTTTGCATTCTCGTTCTCTTGGAGTCTAACCTTTGTTTGGCCTCTTAGAGCTTTTAAGTTTTTCTTATCGCCTTTGCTAGTAATCAAACTCCGATACGAACTGTGAAAGACTACTTGGTAAAGTGAGTTTTAAAGAGTACAAGATCGGCTTACTTGCCTCTCGTTGTGTTACTTTCTTGGAGTGACTTGTGAGGTTTCTTGCTTTGTTGAATTTATTTTATTTTATTCTACTTTAAAATCTTCTTTTGAGTGTTATAATTGCAGGATGGGCGACAATAACAATGAGACACTTACGGCTATCTTAGCCGCACTTGAATGACTCACAACTCAATTTGATCAACTTAACAATGCCTTGAGAGAACGGCAAGAACTACAACTGGATCAACAAAAAACCAGAATCCAATGCCAAACAATGCTGAACTTTTGGCCCCCAGGCGAGCACAACCACGTTTTCAAACACCCGAACTCTTTGCAAAACCAAAGTTCACGATCCCGTCTTTTAAAGGAGACTACGACCCAGACAAGTACATCGATTGGGAAGGAAAAGTTGATCTCTTGTTCGCATACCATGACTGCCCCCAAGCTGAACAAGTTCCCCTCATCACCTTGGAATTCGAAGGATATGCTCACACTTGGTGGATGCAAACAAGGAAAAAGATCGACAACTACCAAATTCAACCAATCACGTCTTGGACCGAACTCAAACATGCCATGAGGAACCGATTTCTACCGATACATTATACACAAGAAGTTAAACAAACGACTATACCGACTTCGACAAGGTAGAAGTTCAGTTGAAGATTACTACAAGGAGATGCAGTCCTTACTCAATAGGGCTAACATAACTGAAGAAGAAGAAGACACCATGTCAAGATTCGTCGTTGGCTTAAACTCAAACATCACTGATCTTCTTGATCTCCATGGGTACGAAAACCTCGAAGATACACTAAATAAAGCAATGACAATCGAAGCACAAATACAAAGGAGATTCCGATTCAGAGAACATTACCAAGGTACTTCATTCTCTTACCAAGGTAATACTTCAAATCCTTCCTCAACTTCTACTCCATCTTCTCAAAAAAAGTCAAGAGATGACAAACTCGACAAAGAAAAACAACGACCAGCGAAGAATGAGACACTTCCAGCCCCTAAAGACGACACCCAGCAAGAGACATCAAGTGTTTTAAATGCTTAGAAGAGGCCATATCAGCCGCAATTGTCCAAACACGAGGACCTTAACCATACTAGGTGATGGATCTTACAATTCTGACTTTGATGACGACCTCGCCGACATTCCAGCACATGCCGAAGCCAAAGAAGACAGTGATGACTATTGAAGCGATGAGTACAATGGCACAATCTTGGTGATCCGTCATACATTGAACATCCAAGCATCCGACGAGTCTGACATACAACGTTCCAACATCTTCCACACACGCTGCCTAATCAAGGAACAACCATTCTCCATCATCATTGATAATGGTAGTTGTGTCAACGTCATTAGCTCCAATGTTGTTGAATCACTCAAACTTCCTTGCCAACGACATCTGAAACCTTATTGCTTACAATGGCTTAATAAGAGTGCCGAGATGAAGGTGGTTAAACAATGCCTCGTTAATATCAAGATGGGAAAGTATTGTGACGACGTATGGTGTGATGTAATTCCGATGCAAGCATCCCACATTCTCTTAGGACGACCTTGGCAATACGACAATGACGTCACATATTATGGTCGAAAGAACATTTACACAATTCCAATAAAAGGTAAACCGTTCCGACTTAACCCCCTACCCCCCAAAGAGATTCTCATAGATCAACAACGAATTCTCAAGGAAACAGGGAATTTGAAACAAAAGGCAAAAGAGGTCACAACCGATAAAAGCCAAACAAATGACCCACGGGTGGTGAGTGAACCTCAATGTGAAAATAAAAGAGTGTCTCTAAACATTTATGCGAGTGCAAAAGACATGAGAGATACCCTTTTTCAAAATAGGCCGTGCATTCTAGTTCGTTTCAAGGACTCCATTTTATCAACTATCACTAACATCACAGATTTTCCTAGTGTGTTTTCTTCTCTATTATAGGAGTTTCAAGATGTCTTAAGCAACCCACCGGATGGTTTACCACCTACAAGAGGAATCGAACATCAAATAGAATTCATCCCTGGATCAACCATACCAAACCGCCCCGCTTACCGATGCAATCCTGAGGAAACGAAGGAATTGGAACGACAAATAGATTCATTATTACAAAAAGGACACATCCGTGAGAGTCTTAGTCCTTGTGCAGTTCCCGTCATTCTAGTTCCAAAGAAAGATGGCACATTCCGAATGTGTGTAGATTGTCGACCTATCAATCGGATAACAATCAAGTATAGGCATCCTATTCCACGCCTAGATGATATGTTGGATGAACTACATGGTGCAAGTATCTTCACCAAAATTGACTTGAAGAGTGGTTACCATCAAATTCGAATGAAAGAAGGTGACGAATGGAAAACAGCATTCAAGACAAAGTTCGGCTTGTATGAATGGCTTGTTATGCCCTTTGGACTCACAAACGCTCCAAGCACCTTCATGAGATTAATGAATCACGTTCTTAAGGAGTTTATAGGTAAATTTGTTGTCGTTTACTTTGATGACATTCTTATATACTCATCTTCTTTTGATTCTCAAGTCATTCACGTTCGAATGGTTCTCGAAGTTCTTCGACGAGAACATTTATATGCTAACATGGATAAGCGTGTGTTTTGCAGTGATAAGCTTATGCTTTTAGGCTTTATAGTTAGTGTACAGGGTATTCATGTAGATAAAGAGAAGGTCAAGGCAATTCAAGAATGGCCCACGCCTACTTCCATCACCGAGGTAAGATCTTTTCATGGTTTGGCAAGTTTCTACCGTCGTTTTGTCAAAGATTTCTCAACCATTGCTGCACCATTAACCGAGATCATCAAAAAGTCAGTTGAATTCAAATGGGGACCACTACAACAAAAAGCTTTTGAACTTCTTAAAGATAAGTTATGTTATGCCCCTATTCTTCGTCTTCCCAATTTTCTAACACCTTTGAGCTAGAATGTGATGCTTCAGGCATAGGCATTGGTGCCGTCCTCATGCAAGAAAGACAACCTATCGCTTACTTTAGTGAGAAGTTAAAAGGTACACAATTGAACTACTCTACCTACGACAAGGAACTTCTTGCACTCGTCCGAGCACTTGAAGTGTGGCAACACTATCTTCTCCCTAAAGAGTTTGTCATTCACACGGACCATGAATCACTCAAATGGTTAAATGGACAAGGTAAGTTAAACAAACGACATGCTCGATGGGTTGAGTTCATTGAATCTTTTCCTTACATCATCAAATACAAACAAGGGAAAGATAACATCGTAGCTGATGTATTATCCCGACGATACACACTTATCACTCGAATGCATGCTACTGTTCTGGGTTTTGCACATATCAAAGAACTTTATCCTAACGATCCAGATTTTTCTGAGATTTATAAACAATGTGTAAAAGGTGCTTTTAACAAGTTTTATCTTGTAGATGGCTTTCTTTTTCGCATGAACAGGTTGTGTATACCACAAAGCTCTTTGCAAGAATTCTTGGTTCACGAGTCACATGCCGGAGGACTTATGGGACACTTCGGTATTCACAAAACACTTGATATGGTCATGGAACACTTCTTTTGGTCGCACATGCGTAAAACAGTGGAAAAGATTTGTGCATCATGCATCACGTGCAAACAAGCAAAGTCAAAGGTAAATCCTAATGGTTTGTATACGCCTTTACCAATTTCTTCTTCTCCTTGGATCGATTTATCGATGGATTTTATACTTGGCTTACCCCGCACTAAGAAAGGACGAGATAGTATTTTTGTGGTTGTGGACAGATTCTCAAAGATGGCACACTTCAGTCCTTGCCATAAAACGGACGATGCCACACATATTGTTAATTTATTCTTTCGAGAAATAGTCCGCCTTCATGGCATTCCTCGCACCATTGTGTCCGATCGTGACACTAAGTTCATAAGCCACTTTTGGAAGGTATTATGGGGTAAGATTTCACAAAACTTCTCTATTCCACTTCTTGTCATCCTCAAACCGATGGACAAACCGAAGTAATAAATCGGATTCTAGGATCTTTGCTAAGAACTGTGGTAGGTAAGAATACCCGTAATTGGGAAGAATGTTTACCTTTTGTTGAGTTTGCTTATAATCGATCCATTCACTCCACAACAGGTTATTCTCCATTCGAAATAGTTTATGGTTTTAACCCACTAACTACTTTGGATCTTATTCCCTTACCTTTAGATCAGGTTACCAGTTTAGATGGTGAAAAGAAGGCTGCCCTTATCAAAGACATTCACGCCAAAGCCAAACTCAAGATGGAGAAAACCTACGAGGCAATCGCAAACTGAGTTAACAAGGGCCGACAACATGTCACCTTTGAACCAGGAGATTGGGTATGGGTTCACATGAGAAAAGAAAGGTTCCCGACACAAAGGAAATCCAAGATAGACCCACGAGGCGATGGCCCATTCCAAGTTCTTGAACGAATCAATGACAATGCCTACCGCATTGATCTTCCCGGTGAGTATAACGTGAGTGCATCCTTTAATGTTTCTGACTTATCTCCTTTTGATATTTCAGATTCGAGGACGAATCCTTTTAAGGAAGGGGGAGATGATACATGCACCACATGCCCTAAAGCTAAGGATGATGAATTTACTATACCACTTGGCCCTATCACACGAGGCCGGACCAAACTTCTTAAAGACAAGCTTCAAATCGCAGTTCAAGCATTCATCCGGAGGGGTATAATAGCAGCAGATTTGCAATAACTTTTTGAAGGGGATCCAGTTGTTATCCGGTCGACATTTCTTCTGGAGATACAACCTTCTGTCTCTTATATTTCCAACGGTTCTTTAATCGCATCAATCCGATATCGGGAACTCAAGATATGATCATTTTACTGAAGACGGTGCCTGCAGGAAATCCTATACGGGATTAATACGTTATTTTGTAAATATTACGAATTTTCAATATTTATATTGATTATTTGTAATATAATTTAATATAGGATGATTAATTATCTTTTAGGATCAGATTTATTATTTTATTAGGAATTAAGGTTGGGTTAAAACAATATTTTTAGTTATTATTATTTTATTAGGAATTAGAGTTAAAACATGTTTAGTTTATTAATATTTTATTCTTTAGTTATTTAGGACCTTTAGAATTCAGCCCCTATATAAAGGAGGCTTCATTCAACTTTGTAAATCAGATTTCTTTGATCAATAATACAACGAGAGTTTGTTTTTACAAGTGCTGATTGCCTTGTGCCTTTGAAGCTTCTTCTCCTGGAGTTCTTTCAAGTTCTTGTGAGGGAGATTAATCTTCACACTCCAATTTGCCTTTTCATCGCGACTAGGAGGGTTGGTTAGAGTCATATTATCGTGTTTGCCTTTTCATTGCGACTAGGAGGGCTCGATAGGACATTATCCATCGATTTTCCACATCCATCCACGCCATCAATCATCTTTACCGTTCACTTTCATAAGGGAGATATTTGATTTCTTGGTTATTTTCTCTATTCTTAATTCCTTTATCTTTTGTTTATCTTATTTTTAATCTTGTTTCTTTTCTTGTTTCTAGCACTAAAAGAAACCCTAAAGAACCCTAGCTATTGCCGCCACTTCCTCATTCATTCCTTATTGTTCTTCATCGAGTCTAGAGCTTTTCTAGGTTTGATTCTTCAACAAGAGCAACGTTCATCAATCCGCCACTGCTTCCCCTATCATTTTCTGGGTGAGTAGTATCGGTACCTGTTGAGTGAGTACCGATACTACAAGGTAAACCATATGAAATTTAAGCATAGGGTATCGATATTGCATAAACAGTATTGATACCATAAGCAATAGTGGGATAAATCTTCATGAAGTATCGGTACTGAAGTGATAGTATCGATACTATGAGTATCGATACCGGTGGGAGGGTATCGATACTAGGAAACATCGAAGCTAATATTGGTATCGATACTGAAGTGGGGTATCAGTACCCTAGCATAGAAGTATCAGTATTATGCTGGTAGTACCGATACTACTTATGTTGGAAAGTTAAAATTGGAGTTTTATTTAGTTTGCATTGATATAAATCTTATCCAGAAATTCGAATCTCGATATTTATTAAATTGTGTATACGTGTAGATATCGATCTAAAGCAAAGTTCATATAGACCATCATAGTAACAATTTCGAGAGGGAAACAAGAAATTAGTATTGACAAGTGAGCCAAGGTGAGTATATGATATTAAGTATAAGTTATGCTATGTAATTAAGACTTGCGATGAGTCTAATTCTGATATTAGATTATATGAGTACAAGGATACAAGCATGTAGAACATATGCATATAAGTGTATTAATATTGTAAGTTATTGGATAAGTTACATGATATGTTATGCATGTTAAATGAGTTATGTGAATGTTTGTTGGTATGATAACTTATGCAAAATGATGTTAATGAATTATGTGATTGTGTGAGAAAGGATATGAACTATATGAGAACATGTATATGATTATGAGCTATGTGATAAGATGTTATGTGATTAAATGATCAAGAGATATAAGCCATGTGATATGTGAATCATATGGAAATGATCAATGTGCAAGTGAACTACGTGACTATGTTAATGTGTGATAATATAAATAATAATGCCCTTGTTATGTGTTATGAGAGCTAGGGGTATAGTTGGCATGCTAAGAGTCGAGGGTTTTACGTAGTCCTTCGGGACATATAGGTAATCCTTTGAAACATATATGCGGTACTTCGATACACTTATTTGGTCCATTGGAATATGTATATAGTTCTCAAGGAGTGGTCCTTCGAGACATATGTGATATGTGATATGTGATATGTGGTCCTTCGGGACATAGTGGTTCTTCGGGACAAATCCTACGCGCCCCTAGTGGGAATTATATGAGCTGTGGTGACAGCAAATGTGCACAACCTCTATGTACTCATATACCTTAAGTTCTCATAAGTATACATGTGCTTTAAATAGAATAAATAAATAAATTTGTTATGATGCTATGTGTTCTCTATTGTGAAATGATCTACGTGTTTTATGATGTGTATAGAAATGATAAGTACATATTTATATGATCGAAAGAATTAATGATAATAATATAATTAATGTTTAGCATACTAATGATTATATATGTGTGTATGCATGCATGGTGTTGCCTGATATGTATATGCATTTGTTAAGTAGTTATAGTTCTATTAATCATTTATATGTCTCACTAAGTCTGTGACTTAGCATGAGAGTGTTTCACACGTACGATCTGAGAAGCTCCAAAGAGAAAATAGGCAGTGGAGACAGCATAACTCCAGTAAAGATCAGATCAAAAAAATCTATAGTAGGTTTCCCTTTTCTATTATATATTGTTAGCATGTATTTAAAGTAGTAAATTGTATAAGCTCTGAACAGTTTGTAAAAGTTTTTGAGTTATTATATGTAAATTATTTTATATTTTTAAACTTAAATCTGAATTTTCCTCTTGTATGTATGAAAAATGATTTGAAAAGGTTGATGTGACATCTCGGGCTCGTATTTGGGTTGGATACGAGTTAGGTGTTACATTTAATGGTATCAGAGCTAAGGTTTAGTTGATTCTAGGTTTAAACCAAGGTCAAAAGTGTTTTAAAATGTATACATGCTAACGAAAAGTGAAAGTTTCTGATCTAATAGAGTCATGGGTATGTTGTCTTCTAATAGAGCTATATGATTATGTCTTAGATGTCTGATCGTGAGAGTTCTCGAAATGAAAGAAGAAGTGATAGACCTGAAGGTAGTAGCAATTCACCTGCCCTGGCTAGACAGAGTGAAGAGCGAACACCTCCAGTAGTACCAGTGAGAGATCAAGGGTTGTTTTTCGAGACGTTAAACGCTATTTTGTCGCGTTTTCAACCTTCTGCTCCATCGGCTCCTCAAATGAATATAGCTCAGAAATTGAAAGGTTTGGGAGCACCCGAGCTCAAGGGTGAAGTTGAGGAAGATCCTGTTGTTGCGGATCTTTGGTTGAATGATGTTAAGATAATGTTGAATGGACTCTACTGTTCTGATATGGAGAAATTGGATGGAATAGTTTTGCTTTTGCAGGGTCAAGGTAGAATATGGTGCACAAATATCACCATGAGATTGAGAAGTGATCAAGTTACATGGTTATTCTTCTTGGAAGAATTCAAACGTAAGTATATTGGTGACTAGTTTATTAGACAGATGAAGCAAGAATTTCTGAATTTGAAAAAGTGGATTATACAGTGTATGAATATGAATGTGAGTTTAACAAGTTAAGCCGTTTTGCTGCTGATATTATTCCGACTGAAAAGGATGTATGTGATTGGTTTGTAGAAGGATTGCTCCCTTGACTAAAAGAGTTTTTGTTAGCTATAAATTTGTCATCGTTTCAAGAGGTGATTAATCGAGCTAAAGCTCTATAGATAGCTTAGAATGAAATAATTAAATAATAGAAAGTTCATAAGTCTAAGAGAATGTGTACTTCGTCGAGTTCATCGCTATCAAAGAAAAGTAGAGATATGGATTCTCAAAATCAGACTATGTTTGAATCAGCTGCATATTCTGATAAGAGATCAAATCTAAGTCAATCCAGGCAATGTTCACATTATGGAAAGAATCATACATGATTATGTCGGGTGATTTTAGGAGCCTGTTTTAGATGCGATGATGTTGGACATTTTATTCAAGACTGCCTATTTATGACTGATGAGACTGTACAGAGAGAGCGATGTGTTACGGTATCTCAGAGAAGTTGAGGTAGAGGTCGTAGAAGAAATCAGTCTGAGTCATCCACTCAACATGATATGTATCCAACTGTTGGGATTTATAATTTAAGGACAGATGAAGATTTCGAGGATCCAGAGATTATCGCAGGTAAATTTCTATAAGGTGACAAAATTAGTTTTGGATTTAATAGTATGGGAGTCAACATAGTTATATGCTAGTGGCAATTAGAAGGAGAATTGAAAGATTTGATTTGAAGCGATAACAAATGGACTGTTAGAGATTAATTAGTAGATCAGGGTTTTTAGTGAGTAAGTTGTGTTGAAATGTATATGGTAAGAGAAATTATTCTGAGATATATGACCATGGTTGGCTAGTAATAAGAAAAGTATAAAGTAAGACTTTTTACAAGTAATGGTAACTATCAAGGTTATATGTATTGAGTTTTGTATAAGGATTGTATATGAGTATAAGGTGAATTAGTTCATCTTGTAATCAATTGAAAATCGAGGATGAGTTTTCTTAAAGGGGAGATTTGTAACATCCCAAAGACCAGGTTGGTGACTAAAATGAAAGTTTTTAAAATTTGGTGATCAATTTTGGAAAAATAGAAAAGTTCAGGGATTTAAAGTGAAATATCTGATTATTGGATTAAATAGTAATTATGGAAGGAGTGAAGGGCATTATGGTAATTTTAGCTTGAAATATATTTTATCTCCTTTAATAGGAGATAAACACGTGAAATTGGGGGATTTATCCATAACCTTTCTTTTTACTTTCTTCTTCTTCTTCTCGTTTGCTCCAGCTCCAAGGTGAGTTTAATTTTAGATGTTTAATTCTTGGATTTTTAAGTTGGTTTTTATTCTTTGGGTATTATATAAGCTTAAGGAAAACATATATAAGTTTAAAACATCAAGAAAAGAGAATTAAAAAGGGATTATAATAACAGTGTAGAAATCAATTATTGGTATGAAGAGGTTTTTGAAGTTTTATTGATAAATTTGACATGTCATAAGAAGGATTAGGAAGTCTAAAATAGTAGAAAATAATTTAGAACACATGAAAAGTTTGGAAAAATTCTTAAATTCAAGAGTTATAGTAAGTTATTGAAGATGATAAGGTGTTATAGTGTTTAAAGATGGGTTAAGTATCTATAGTTGAGTTTAAAAGCATAAAGAGAGTTAGATAAGTAGAGTTTGGGTAAAGTGTTGGAAATTTTTAGGCTAAGAAGCATTTTCTGGGTGAGTAGTATCGGTACCTGTTAAGTGAGTACCGATACTACAAGGTAAAACATATGAAATTTTAGCATAGGGTATCGATACTGCATGAACATATCGATACCATAAGGAAATAGTGGGATAAATCTTCATGAAGTATCGGTACTGAAGTGATAGTATCGATACTATGAGTATCGATACCAGTGGGAGGGTATTGATACTAGGAAATATCGAAGCTAATATTGGTATCGATACCGAAGTGGGGTATCAGTACCCCAGCATAGAAGTATCAATACTGTGCTGGTAGTACTGATACTACTTAAGTTGGAAAGTTGAAATTGGAGTTTTATTTAGTTTGCATTGATATAAATCTTATCCAGTAATTCGAATCTCGATATTCATTAAATTGTGTATACGTGTAGATATCGATCTAAAGCAAAGTTCGTATAGACCATCATAGTAACAATTTCGAGAGGGAAACAATAAATTAGTATTGACAAGTGAGCCAAGGTGAGTATATCATATTAAGTGTAAGATGTGATGTGGATTTAAGACTTGCGATGAGTCTAATTCTGATAGTAGATTACAGAAGGATACAAGCATGTAGAACATATGAATGTAAGTGTATTTATATTATAAGTTATTGCATAAGTTTCATGATATGCTATGTATGTTAAATGAGTTATGTGAAGGTTTGTTGGTATGATAACTTATGTTAAATGATGAAATTGAATTATGTGATTGTGTGAGAAATGATATGAACTATATGAGAACATGCATATGATTATGAGCTATGTGATAAGACATTATGTGATTAAATGATCAAGAGATATAAGCCATGTGATATGTGAATCATATGGAAAAGATCTATGTGTAAGTGAACTACGTGACTATGTGAATGTGTGATAATATAAATAATAATGTCCATGTTATGTGTTATGAGAGCTAGGGGTATAGTTGGCATGCCAAGAGTCGAGGGTTTTACGTGGTCTTTCGGGACATATATGTAATCCTTTGGAATATATATGCGGTACTTCGGTACACTTATTTGGTCAATTAGAATATGTATATAGTTCTTAAGGAGTGGTCCTTCGGGACATATGTGATATGTGGTCCTTTGGGACATAGTGGTCCTTCGGGACAAATCCTACGCGCCCCTAGTGGGAATTATACGAGATGTAGTGACAACATATGTGCACAACCTCTATATACTCACATACCTTAAGTTCTCATAAGTATACATGGGCTTTAAAGAGAATAAATAAAAAAAATTGTTATGATGCTATGTGTGCTCTAGTGTGAAATGATCTATGTGTTTTATGATGTCCATAGAAATGATAAGTACATGTTTATATGATCAAAGGAATTAATGATAATAATATAATTAATGGTTAGCATGCTAATGATGATCTATGTGTGTATATATGCATGGTGTTGCCTAATATGTACATGCATTTGTTAAGTACTTATAGTTCTATTAATCATTTATATGTCTCACTAAGTCTGTGACTTAGCGTGTGAGTGTTTCACATGTAGGATCTGAGAAGCTCCAAAGAGAAGATAGGCAATGGAGACATCATAACTCCAACAAAGATCATATCAGAAAAATTTATAGTAGGTTTCCCTTTTGTATTATATAGTGTTGACATGTATTTAAAGTAGTAAATTATATAAGCTCTGAACTGTTTGTAAAAGTTTTAGAGTTATTATATGTAAATTATTTTATATTTTTAAACTTACATCTGAATTTTCCTCTTGTATGTATAAAAATGATTTGAAAAGGTTGATGTGACATCTCAGACTCGTATTTGGGTCGGATACGAGTTGGGGTGTTACAACATCTATGGCTCATATTTTTAGATGTTTATGGGCTTTGGGTGTTACAAGTTTAATAACAAATCAATTCATTTATAAGTTGATTCAGTTACAGATTAGGTTTATAACATGTCAGTTTGATAACAGATCTGGTAATATTAGTTATTTGTCGGGTTATTCTAGGGTTTTGGTTCATATCAGGTCGGATGCAGGTCGGGTTCGGTTAGGAGCGTTCAGCATAATTTTTGAGGAATAAGTTTCGCCACCAGAATTAGTAAGGATATTCTGTTTGTTAAATTATTTATTAGTGAAATGTATATTAAATAAGTTTCTAGTTGTTTTGAATCGAATCTATTAAGATGTTTTTGTTTAAGTTATGAAGGTTTATTTTTACAAAGGACATTATTAATTATGAATAATAGTTTATTAAATCGTAATTATTTATGATTGAAACGATTTTCAAATCAGATAGTTTTCTGGTAGTTTTGATTTATGATATGTTATAGTACATAACTGTATAAATTCTATCTGAATCGGATTTAATTTTGACATTTAAATATTAAATTATGATTTTATGTGATTATTAGTTTTAAAATAAAGAAATGAATTTTTAAATTTTAAAGAAACAATTTTTTACTGGCTCAAGCTAATCGACCTAAACCATTCAAATTTTTAAACTTTTGGACTCTTCATCCTAATTTCTTAAATAAAGTTCGACAGTCATGGAAGCCACCTACTAAGGAAATCTGACGAAGGTTCTTTTCCTCAAGCTTAAACGTCTAAAACCATGCCTCAAGACCATAAACAAAGAATGTTACAGTGATATTTCTGCTCGAGTACTTCAAAAGAAAAACAAACTTGAACAACTTCAAATATCTACTCTACGAGGAGAACACACTATTGAAAAAGAGTTGATGTTACAGAATGAGATTTTATCCCTTAAAGAAGCAGAGGGCATGTACTTAAAAGAAAATGCCAAAGTGAAATGGTTAAAAGAAGGCAATAAATGCACAAAATTCTTCCATTCTATTATTTCAGGTAAAAACAAAAGAGACACCATCTGAATTCTTGTTAATGACCAAGGTAAAAGGCTTGAATCTTTTGATGAAATGGCTTCCGAAGTGACTGAATTTTACTCAAGCCTTTTTGGTACGGCGGACTCCGGGGTTAAAAATTGTGCGCCTAATATTTTGAAGGATATGATGCAATTTACTTTGCATTTAGATGTTTCTTCTAACCTTGTAAACGAAGTAACCTATGAAGAGATCCAATAAGAAATTTTCAACCAAGGAAATGACAAAGCACCTGATCTTGATGGATTCACACCATTATTTTTCAAAAAAACCCTGTTCAGTGGTTGGAAAAGACGTAGTAAATGCTATTCAATACTTCTTTCAAGAGACTTTCATCCTTCCTACTTTTAATGCTACAACCATTGCTTTGATTCCTAAAGTTTCGAATCCCAATACGGTTAGAGATTTTCGGCCAATTTCCTGTTGCTCTATTATCTACAAGACAATTACAAAGATCTTAGTCAAAAGATTGACTACCCTACTTCCAAGGATAATATCTCTCAACCAATCGGCTTTTGTAAAAGGAAGAAATATTGTTGACAACACCCTCCTTCCTCAAGAACTGGTGAGAGGTTATGGAAGGAAAGTTATCTCTCCTAGATGTGCCTTGAAAGTTGACTTACAAAAGGCTTTTGACACCCTACATTGGGGTTTCATTTCTGCTATGAGGCTTTACAGTTTCCTAATACTTTCATTGGTTGGATTAAAACCAGCTTTAAAGAAGCAAGATACTCTGTCTCTTTTAATGGAAGCTTGATTGGTTTCTTCAAGGGTCAAGGGGAATAAAACAATGTGACCCTCTTTCTCCTATCTTATTTACTCTTGTAATGAATTTGCTCTATAGAATCCTAAACATGGCTGCTACTAAAGGCTTGTTTGAATACCATCCAAAATGTAAGAAGGTTGGCCTCACTCACATTTCTTTTACAAATGACCTACTTATCTTCTATAAAGGAAATATTGAATCTGTTTCTGGAGTCATTAGTGTCCTGGACCAATTCTACAAAATGTCTGGTCTTAAACTTAATGCTTCCAAATGTGAACTTTATACTGTTGAAATTTCTTTCAGAAACCTTGAGCATATTTTACAATCCACAGGATTCAAACATGGTTTTTTGCCAGTGAGATACTTAGGGGTTTCTTTAGTCACAAGGAAACTGACTGAAAAAAGACTATGTGGTTCTTATTGAAAATATCAAATCCAATCTACATCACTGGTCAGGAAAGCACTTGAGCTACGCTGGTAGATTAGAACTTATCTGAGATGTTCTCTTCAGTATTACAAACTTCTGGTGCAGGTAGTTAATTCTGCTTCAGGTTATTGTTAACAAGATTGAACAACTTTGCTCTATATTTTTCTGGAAAGGTACTGATAAAGCCGCCACTGAAGCCAAAGTCAGTTGGCAAAAAATCTGCCTAGCGAAATCTGAAGGAGGACTCGGATTAAAAGATATTAAAACATGGAACAAAGCATGTATGATACAACTCATCAGGAACATCCTCGCGGGAGAGGGATCATTGTGGGTAGCTTGGATCAAAAGCTATGTTGTTAAAGATGCAAACTTTCTGTTAGTGGATGATATAGCAAATTTTAGCTGGTGTATCAGGAGCTTACTTAAACTAAGGGAAGTTATAATCCCTGTTTTATCTACAGGAGCTACGAAGACAAAAGATTTCTGGAAAGAACTACGGGTAAAATGAGATAAAGTCTCATGGCACAAATTGATATGGTTTCCTCTACACGTCCCCAAACATAGCATGATAACATGTATGGCACTTCTAGATAGACTCCCAACTAGGGAGAGGCTTCAAAGAATGGGAATCGTTACTGATGGTTCCTGCATAATCTGCAATGAAGCTACGGAGAATAGGGACCACCTATTTAGCGAATGCTCTCTGGTAGTTTCCTTATGGAAGGCTATTCTGAATCTCTCTAGTTTAAGAACCCCTACTTTACCTTGGGTGAGTATGATAGACTGGGCCAGTGGTGCTTGGAAAGGTAAGTCCCTCCTCACTACTATCTTGAAACTTGCTTGGTGCACTTTAATATATTCCCTATGGGAGGAAAAAAAATAGAAGATTGTACCGAGGTAGCACAAGAAGTGAGAAAGAAATTCTGAATTCAATTAAGAAGATTGTATGTATCCAATTAAGATGAAGGAATATAAATAGATTAGATAGTCTCAATACTTACCTTTGAAATAGTTGGGGTTTAGACCATTAAATTTTATTGTAAGTAGGTTGTTCATTAACCCATTTATGGGATTTTCTATGTAGCAGAATTCTGCGACTTGGGTAATAAAATTAAAATTATGCAAAAAATGTTTCATATGACTGATGTGATCTTTGACTTGTATACATGTACATATATAGATAGAGTGTTACAGGAAATCCCAAACAATTAAATTTTAAACTACATTTTTCACAACACTTTTAAAAGTTTATTTCTACTATACTTTTAAAAAAACAATTTTCAAAAGTTTTACCAAATTGGCCCTCAATCAATTCGAGTCGAGTAAAAAATTAACTTATTTGAGTTGGCGAGTCTTATTTTATAGGGTTGTGTTGAGTTAATCAATCGATGAAATAGCCAAGAGGCGGGTTGAATTGGCAATTAAAATTTTGGTGGAAGCTTTCGCAGAAAATAGAAAATATTTGCAAAGCGATTTAGAGTGGTTCGACTTTTTCAACCAAAGTCTACGTCCACTACCTTAGCTATCCACACTAAGGTTTTTCCAACAAATTCACTAATTTGTTCTTTCTTTTGAGGACAAAGAGTAACCTTACAACTCCCTCAAGAATTATACCCCAAATTCTTGAGAACACACTCTCTCAAAGAGAAATACACAGATTTGCAAACTTACAGAAAAACCTCACAAGGTAAGATGTTTGCACAATTCTAGAACAAAGAAAGAACACTAAAAAATGAATACAATTGAGCACAATTAGTGTTCTTGAAAGAAAACTGAATATTGAATGAAAATTTAGCTTGAAATGCTCAAACTTGAGGTTTAATGCTTTCTCTTTGATTATTTAGCTTATCTTCTTAATTGTTGTTGATCAATGGCTTCTAAGCTTGTTTAAATACTCCTTGAATCACTTCTGAATGTTGGGGATCATTGGTGAAGTCAATAGAACCGTTATTGTGTGAAAACAATTAAATAAAATAGTTGGGAGTGTGTGTGCATCAGTACACCATCAGGGTGCATCGGTACACTATGTGTAAAATTCAAATATTTCGACCGTTATAAGACTTAGTGCATCGGTACACTAGGGGTGCATCTGTACACTAATTGCATTCGATGTTTCAAAAAAAACCAGGAGTGCATCGATGCATGGTCTGTGCATCGATACACAAAATGCATTCGATGTTTCAATGAATTCAAGAGTGCATCGA
Source organism: Hibiscus syriacus (assembly GCF_006381635.1). Lineage (NCBI taxonomy): Eukaryota > Viridiplantae > Streptophyta > Magnoliopsida > Malvales > Malvaceae > Hibiscus > Hibiscus syriacus. Next base: position 182,333 of record NW_024062906.1, read on the forward strand.
TGCATGGTTGTGCATCGGTACACAAAATGCATTCCAAATAGGGTGTGCATCGATGCATCATGAAGTGCATCGAGTGCATCGATGCATCATGAAGTGCATCGGTGCATCCCTTCATAAAATTGATTTTTGGCTCGATTAAGGTTCGAAATACTTTGTAAAAATTGTTTCAAAAATATTTTAAGTTTAAAACACAATTTTACACTATAGTAAAGATTTAAATTGACCTTAGAAAAACGTGGAGTAATATTTTGATATTCGATTAATTTAATCGAATACATTTTGAAAAAGATTGTAAAATCTTAAAATTCATTTATACTTAATTTGTTATATCGAAACATCAAAATATTTTCAACAATCTCCCCCCTTTTTTATATAACAAAATATTTGAGTAATTTAAGATGTTCTTTCAAAAAATCATTTTTGAAATCAATTTTGTCAATTTTGAAAATTACTCCCCCTTACTATATTCTCCCCCTTTTTGTTAAATCAAAAAGACTCTATAAAATGTTTTGTTCAAAACAAGACTTTGAAGATTTAGTCAATTGATTTTAAATAAATATAGCTTAAGATGCTAAGATCACAATCAAGAGAAAGGTTACCATTAGTTTCATAAATCAATATTCATAGATAATGTGTATGGTAAATTGGTCATATGTATAATGATGCAAAAATGAATAAACCAATATAAATTCAACCAAACCAAATATATAAATATAAGTATTTAAGTTCAAACATCAAAACATACGTAACAAATATAAACATCCAAAATAAAAAATCCAAAAACATCCAAAATGTTTTAACAATGAGTCCTAAGTTCGATCCAAGAAAACTAAAGCAAGGCAAGGTCTAGTCATCCAAAGGAGGATCGAGAGGAGGAGGATAATGTGCTCACATCTCGAGTGTAAGCACATCTAAACGTTCTCGCATCTCCCATTGAAATTCCAATTGTTGGGCCCCATAGCAGTTAGATGGGACTCTATGGATGCAAACCTTAGATCAAATGACTCCACAAATGATCGAAAGTATGGAGGCATTTGTTCCTCTTGCTGTGTCGACTCATCCTTGGGTACGTGATCGTCGATATCGTCGATATCTTGCATAATTTGTTAAAGCTCAGGATCATCTTCATCTGTCGGTGCCGGAGGAGCTCGTGAAGAGCTAGCTCCCGGTGTTTTCTCAGAGGTTCGAACCCATTGATCACCTTCCTTTTTCCAACCCAATTTCTTTAAGGATATGAGATTTATTTGGTTCTGGAGAGGGATAGGATTATCAAGTGAGACCTTAAGCCCGATTTTGATAAACAGATTAGAAAGAAGACAATCGTAAACTAAAGTTTCTATATTTTTGGATGGGACAACGTTTGCGGTATCTACTAGCTCACCAAAAATAATCTGTGGAAAATTTATTTTCTTGTTATGTTGGATACAATATATCCACTATAAATCTATGACCCTAAGAGAGGAGTACCCTACCTCCGGATGGTCTAAACTGCCAAGAGATCATCAAGTGAATGAATCGCTCGTGATGAGTTCTTAAGGTACTTACACTATCCTTAGCTTTATAGGTTGTAGCCACAATATCTCTTTCATTATCAAGACCCATATTATCTAAACCAAAGGCATTAGCTATTGTGTCCGAGTCAATATAAATGAATTCACCTAAGAGATATGATCAAATTCCTACAGTTTCGGTTTGACGTTTGTTTTGGACACATACCACATTGGAGTAGAAAATGCAGACTAATTAGTGATAAACAATGGGTTGAATTTGACACATTTTATCAAACTTCTAGGAACAGAGGATAGGAAGATATTTGAAGTTCATATCGACCATTGCTTGAATAGAGGGAATACGTTCTTCCCAGATTTAGTATGATTGGAAAGAATTAACGAACCTATGATAGAGTTCTTCTCGACGACGACCAGGTTGGTTGAAGCAAGAATTAAGAATGGTCATTTCAGGTTCGTTTGAGTTTGGATTTTAAGGTGGAGGATGAATGGGAGGTCGGTTTTGACTCGAATGACTAGAGGATGACCTAGGGCATTTATGATTAGACATGGTTCAAGAAATCAGAATAGGATAGATAACCAACAAATTTAAAATACATGTATGTAATATAATCGATCCCAAAACTCAATATGAGTCTGCAATAGTCAAGGTTCTCTAAACCGAATTTGAAAACTATTTGGAAAACAATGTTTGAAAATCATAATATGTATAGTTTTCGTGAAAACAACATAATTGAATCAAAAACATCAATTAAAACAATAATTTTCGAAAATAATAATTTTTTTTATTTCAAATTTTTTGAACATTTTTGAAAAATCTTGTGTTTTTGATGAAATTAGTTGTAGAATCTAGTTTATAAACATTATATAATCAATTCCTGATACTTAGTTCAACCTAGAACTAATCAAAACTAATCCTAAGTTCAAAAATCAATAAAAGAGAGGTTTTTGAAATATTACCTTGAAAATTCGGATTTTGTGAGAATGTGATGTTGTTTGCACGAATTTAATGAATGTAGCAGGTTTAGGAGTTAAAAATTGAGTGGATTCAGACTTGAAATCATTGATTTGAAGCAATAGAGAGATTTGGAGAGGAGAGGGGCGTACGACGACAAGAGGTGTTTTAGTTTGGGTTTTGAGAAAATAAGAAATTTTAGGGATTTAAGCCTAAAACCCGACGGGTGTATCGATGCATAGTAGGGTGCATCGATGCACATTCAAGGAATGCATCGGTGCACCTTCATGGTGTATCGATGCACATTCATGGGATGCATCGGTACACTCTCTAGTGTACCGATGCATGTTGCACAAAAATGTTAAAATCCGTTTTAAACACTTAAAATGCTAAATTAATTAGCTCTAGAGGTTTTGGCAACTCATAGAATGAAAATTAACTATGTTCAATCAATCAAATATATCCTTAAACATTATTTGAACATACAATTAATTTTCACTATGGATCATAAACTCCCCCTAACTAATAGCAAAGAATGCAATCAAAAGTGTTATTTTTATAAGCATTTTTCAATTCTAATTTAAAAGTGCTACAATTATTTTAAACACTAAGTCAAGGTAGGTTGGTCAAACCTAATTCTCTCCTAAGTTTCCAAAATCTTTCTTTATCTAAAGGTTTTGTAAAAATATTTGCTAATTTATGCAAAGTATCAACAAATTCTAGAACTACATCTTTTTTAGAGACATAATCTCTAATGAAATGATGTCTAATTTCAATGTGCTTAGTTCTAGAGTGTTGGATGGGAATTTTAGTGAGACAAATAGCACTAGTATTGTCACACTTGATAGGTATGGTACCTACTTCAATTCCATAATCTAAAAGTTGTTGTTTCATCCATAAAACTTGTGCACAACAGCTACCGGCTGAAATGTATTCCGCTTCAGTGGTAGATAATGTAACACAATTTTGTTTCTTTGAAAACCATGAAATCAACATATTTACTATGAATTGACAAGTATCAGAGGTTCTTTTCTTATCTATTTTGCATCCTCCATAATCCGCATCGGAGAAGGCATGCAAGCTAAAGCTAGAGTCTCTAGGATACCAAAGTCCTAAACTAGGAGTGTCCTTAAGGTATCTAAAGATTCTCTTAATGGCTAGTAGATGTGATTCCTTAAGGAATGATTGAAATCTAGCACATAAGCAAACACTAAACATAATGCACGGTCTACTTGCGGTTAGATAAAGCAAAGAGCCAATCATTGACCTATATAATTTAACATCCACACATTTACCTCCTTCATCTTTATCAAGCTTTGTTGATGAGCTCATTGGAGTGGCATAAGGTTTCCCATTTTCCAATCCAAATTTCTTGAGCATATCCTTGACGTTTTTTTCTTGATTTATGAAGATGTCATCTTTTCTTTGCTTGATTTGGAGTCCCAAGAAATATGAGAGCTCCCCCATCATGCTCATCTCGAATTCACTCTGCATTAGCTTAGAAAATTCTTGGCAAAGAACATCATTAGTAGAACCAAATATTATATCATCAACATAAATTTGAACTACTAAGAAATCTTTACATTTATGCTTTAAAAACAATGTAGTGTCAACCTTCCCTTTTGAAAAACCTTTTTTAATTAAAAAATTTGACAATCTTTCATACCAAGCTCTAGGAGCTTGTTTTAAACCATAAAGCGCTTTTGTCAATTTAAAAACATGATCTAGAAATTTTGAATCTTCAAAACAATGAGGTTGTTCCACATACAGTTTTTCTTTTATAAAACCATTTAAAAATGTACTTTTAACATCCATTTGATATAATTTAAATTCATTGAAACATGAAAATGCTAATAACATTCTAATTGCTTCCATCCTAACTACGGGAGCGTATGTTTCATCATAGTCTATGCCCTCTTCTTGAGTATAGCCTTGAGCAACAAGTCTAGTCTTGTTTCTCACTATATTATCACTTTCATCAAGCTTATTCCTAAATACTCATCTAGTACCTACAATAGATTTATTACTAGGCCTTTCAACTAATGTCCATATTTTATTTCTCTCAAATTGATTTAACTCTTCTTGCATAGCCATAATCCAATGTTCACCATTTAATGCTTCTTTAATATTCTTAGGCTCTATGCATGAGATAAATGCAACATAATTACATATATTTCTAAGAGAAGATCGAGTTGTTACCCTTTTGGATGGATCACCTATTATCTCACCATCCTTGACATAGTTGTATTCTCTTGAGTAAGAGACTTCCCTTTTCTTCAATGTTTGGATTCTCGAGAACATCATGAGTTTCATCATCTTTCGTTTCTACTTTGATGATGATTCTCCAACGTCATGTCTAAAGTCATTTGCTTTTACAATACCTACATCATCATTCACATAAGAATCCTTCCTCGGAAGGGGATTATCATCGAAAACAACATGTATAGAATCTTCTACAACTAAAGTTCTTTTATTAAATACCCGATAAGCTTTACAATTTAAGGAATAACCCAAAAAAAATTCCTTCATCACTTTTAGCATCAAATTTGCCAAGATTTTCTTTACCGTTGTTTAAAACAAAACATTTACATCCAAAAGGATGAAAATAGCTAATGTTAGGCTTTTTATTTTTGAAAAGTTCATATGGAGTTTTCTTTAAAAATGGCATAATCATTACTTGGTTTATAACATAACAAGCGGTATTAGTGGTTTCTGCCCAAAAATATTTTGACAAATTATTTTCACAAAGCATGGTTCTAACCATTTCTTCTAAAGTTTGATTTTTCCTCTCAACAACTCCATTTTTTAGGGGCTCTAGGTGCTAAAAAATTATAGCTAATACCATTATAATTACAAAAATCAGTAAATCCAAGATTTTCAAATTCAGTACCATGATCGCTCCTAACACTAGTTATGGAGTAACCTTTTTCATTTTGGATTACTTTTGAAAACATGATGAATTTTTCTAATGTTTCATCTTTAGTACTTAAAAATAGAACCCAAGTATATCTAGAATAGTCATCTACCAATACAAAGCAATATTGCTTTCCACCCAAGCTAAAAGTTCTAATTGGCCCAAAAAGATCTATATGAATTAATTGTAATACTCTACTAGTTGATACATCATTAATGGACTTAAAGGAAGCTCTTCTATGTTTTCCTTTAGCACATGCATCACAGATTTTATCATTATCAAATTTTAGCTTTGGCAACCCTCTTACTAAATCTCCTTGAATTAGTCGTTGTAAAACACTAATGCTAGTATGACCTAGTCTCCTATGTCATAACCAACTATCATGTTCATCCTTACCAACTAGGCACAAGTTAGTCATATTTATTGTATCTAAATGCACCATGTAAATGTTTCCTATTCTATGACCAACAAGCATAATCCGATTAGATGCAATGTCAATGACTTTACAACCATTAGTTTCAAACATGAAATTGTATCCCTTATCGCATAGTTGACTAATACTCAATAGATTATGCTTTAATTCATTCACATATAACACATTTTTAATTTGTATGGAAGAGGTATTACCTATAGTACCTATATCTTCAATGTGACCTTTTGAATTATCACCAAAAGTCACCTCTCCTCCATTTTTTTCGTTAAACTCTATGAACCGACTCTTGTCTCCGGTCATGTGTCTTGAGCATCCACTATCAAGGTATCATGAGTTTGAATTTGTTTCTAATGCCTTGTAGCAATGCTCCTTTTCCTACAAACATAGATTAATTTTTGATTTTTGGTACCCAAATTCTTTTGGGTCCATATTCATTAGTTTCCAAAATCCTAGTCCCCTTGGGTATCCATTTGTATAGGATATCTTTATCTTTAGTGGTAATGAGTTCTTTAGGAACCCATATACTTCTAACGATTTTACCATTAGAGGTTCTTTGGGGACCTCTATGATTTTAGTTTTTAAAACTTTTTCTAACAAAGTTAGATTTTGAAATTTCTCCATTTTCAAAATGTTTTGTACCAACTTTATCAAAAGAAGTTTTAAGATCATCAATTTCTTTTTGATGATCATCGTTGACCTTTGAAAGTAAATTATGCAAATCAGAAATTTTCTTTTCAAACTCATCTAGTTTGATTTGCAAATCTTTAATTTTACTTTCAAGATCATTGTTGGTCTTGGATATGAGATTATTTTAATTTTTCAATTTTGAAATATCATTTTTGTATTTTAAAAATAATTTCTCATAATCCGAAGCCAAACCAGTATATTCCTCTAATAGCTCATCAAAAGAATAATCTTTGAAATTAAATGAGCTAGAGGTTACCTGAGAGCTTTCCCCGATAGCCATCAAGCACAAGTCTGCTACTTCTTGTTCCTCTTCATCGGAACCTTCATCATCGCTCCATGTAGCCACATGAGCCTTGTGTTTTTTCTTCGATTGACCCTTCTTCTTCAATTGTGGATAATCGTATTTGACATGACATGACTTTTTGCATTCGTAGCAAATAATGGGGTCTTTCTCCTTCGGTTCATTTTTAAAGCCTTCATTTTGTTTGAATTTTCTTCCTCGATTGGGCTTCATCAATTTTCTGAACTGTTTGGCAAATAATGTCATTTCCTTGTCATCGTTATCTTCATCCAAATCAATCTCATCTTTTATGGATTTGAGAGCAACTCCTACGTTCTTCTTTTTCTCCTTCTCCTTCTTTGTTTCGTCAATCTTCTCGAGGTCTACCTCATCTTGAAGCATCATTTCATGAGTGAGGAGAGAACCAATTAACTCTTCGAGAGTTAAAGACTTTAAGTTTTTAGCCTTGATGATTAATGTTTTCTTTGATTGTCAAGCTTTCGGAATAGAGTAAATTAACTTCCTCACAAGCTTCTCGTTTGGAATTATCTCTCTATATGATTTGAGACCATTGACAATCGTGAAAAATCTATCCGTCATAGCTTTAATATCTTCATCCGGTTTCATCCTGAAACTTTCATAGCTATGAGTTAGAAGACTAATTTTAGATTCTTTTACCTCTTCTGTGCTTTCATGAGTGACTTATAGTTTATCCCATATCTCATTGGTGGTTGTACAAGATGAAACTCTTCTGTATTCATCTGGTCCAAGAGCACAAAAAAATATGGATAGCCTTTGAGTTGAGCTAGAACATTTTTGTCTCTACTTCACTCCACAATCTTGAATGAGTGGAATGAATGAAGTATCTATCTTCTATGATATTCCATGCTCCCATGTCACTTGCTTGAATGAAGTACCTCATTCTATTCTTCCAATAAGTATAATTAGCTCCATTGAATCAAGACCAAGGTCGAAGTTTGAAGTAGATGTCATTGATGACTTGAATATCGATATAACTCTTCCCGAATCGACTCAAGAGGCGATTAAACCTTCAAATTAGTGAGGCTCTGATACCAATTATTAAGTTAATCGATCGATGAAATAGCCAAGATAGGGGTGAATTGGTAATTAAAATTTTGGTGGAAGCTTTTACAGAAAATAAAAAATATTTGCACAGCGATTTAGAATGGTTCGACTTTCTCAACCAAAATCTACATTCACTACCTTAGTTATCCACACTAAGGATTTTTTAACAAATTCACTAATTTGTTCTTTCTTTTGAGGACAAAGAGTAACCTTACAACTCCCTCAAGAATTATACCCCAAATTCTTGAGAAACTCTCTCCCAAAGAGAAATACACAAATTTGCAAACTTACAGAAAAACCTCACAAGGTAAGATGTTTGCACAATTCTAGAACAAAGAAATAACACTAAAAAATGAATACAATTGAGCACAATAAGTGTTCTTGAAAACAAATGAATATTGAATAAAAATTTGGTTTGAAATGCTCAAACTTGAGGTTTGATGCTTTCTCTTGATTCTATAGCTTCTCTTCTTAATTGTTGTTGATCAATGGCTCCTAAGCTTGTTTAAATACACCTTGAATCACTTCTGAATGTTGGGGATCATTGGTGAAGTCAATAGAGCCGTTATTGTGTGAAAACAATTAAATAAAACAGTTGGGAGCGTGTGTGCATCGGTACACCATCAGGGTGCATCGGTACACTATGTGTAAAATTCAAATATTTTGACCATTATAAGACTTAGTGCATCGTTACACTAGGGGTGCATCGGTACACTAATTACATTCTATGTTTCAAAAGAGCCAGGAGTACATCGATGCATGGTCTGTGCATCGGTACACAAAATACATTCGAAATAGGTGTGTGCATCGATGCATCGATGCATCATGTGCATCGGTACATCCTTTCATAAAATTGATTTTTGGCTCGATTAAGGTTCGAAATACTTTGTAAAAATTGTTTCAAAAATATTTTAAGTTTAAAACACAATTTTACACTTTAGTAAGGATTGAAATTGACCTTAGAAAAACGTGGAGTAATATTTTGATATTCGATTAATTTAATCGAATATATTTGAAAAAGATTGTAAAATCTTAAAATTCATTTATACTTAATTTGTTATATCGAAACATCAAAATGTTTTCAACAATTTGTTTTAGTACTTAAACTTTCAATTTTTAAAACTATACATAACGTTTAGTTTTTTCATTCTAGTACCCCACAGTTAAAAAATTAACGATTTTAGTACCTAAACTTTTAATTTTTCCCCAAAATCATACATATTGTTTAGTTATTGTTTCATTTTAGTACTCTACCGTTAAAAACTTAATGATTTTTGTACTTAAACTATCAATTTTGATTAATTTTAGTACCTAAACTTTTATTTTTTTCCAAAAATTAACATTAACTTTTTAAATGAGTACTAAAATGAAACAAAAACTAAACTTTAGGTAAGATTTTGAACAAATTGAAAGTTTTGATACTAAAACGGATCAAAACTGATACTATAGGTATTAAACGCGCAATTTATCATATTTTATAACTCAAACTTTATTTGAAACATTTTCTAATTGAGTAAGTTTATAAAATTGAGTTAATAGAGTTATTCTAATTTCTGTTTAAATTTAATTGTAAATATTTATAATCTTTTAACATTGAGTTGAAAAAAATCTATTTGTTAATCAAGTTTAATTTATCCCTAATAAAAATATTTAATCGGAACCAATATTTAATATTTTCTTTTAATTTATTGAAAATTTGTATGAATTTTCTAAATTTGAATTCAATTTCAGTTTACAAACGTGAATTCTAATGGTTTTTTAGAAGATTAATTTTAATTAATTAGAATTAATAAATTCAACCGACTTAATAAACATGAAAAGTATGCCCTTATGAGTTCTGAGTTCAATTCTAAAACCTGTTTATGGACTAATAAAACTCGAAAGCTGCGAACTCTGGAAACAACCAAACCAGGCAAGAAGTCGTCTCATCAACTAACTGGTGTTTTGTTTAAAGCTTTCTTCGGCCGCCACAATGGCGCCTGTAAGAACCACCGGAGGCGCTATTGTCGCTGCAACTGCCGCCTTCTCCATTTCCATGGCTCTCTTCTCTTACTTCCTCTTATTCAAAAGGACCAGTTCGACCCTTCATTCCAACAAGAAGAAAAAGCCCAGAACTGGAGTTGTCGATGCCATTGGCAACACCCCTTTGATTCGTATCAACAGCCTCTCTGAAGCCACTGGCTGTGAGGTTTACTTTCATTCCTTTCTTGAAATTATTTCATTTTATCTTTGTTTTCTGATTTTCATAACTGGGTTTCCCATAACATGTCTATTGACTTGAGCTTTTTTGTTTGGATTTGTGATTTTTTAACTTCACTGCCCTCGTTTTTTTCCCATTTTATCAATGTTTAGCCTTCAAGTTACCCTTTTTGCTTGATTTGAGATCAAACTCTTTCATCTTTTCTGTGATTAATCAATGTTCTTTTTTATGGATTTGATTTCCTGTAAATGAAGGAAAGTGATTTTTTCAATTGCTTTAATTTTTTTTTCTTTTATGTTTTCAGATTCTGGGAAAATGTGAGTTTCTGAATCCTGGAGGAAGTGTGAAAGATAGAGTAGCCGTGAAAATTATTGAAGAGGTAATATATGTGTGTGTATATGTATATATCAATTCAGATTGGTCACATAAACGAAATAAATTAGGAAAATGCAATCTATAATGCACTTTACATTAAACTTCTTGTTTCATAGTGAAAGCTTGCATTTGAAGTATAGCACTTTTAACCATGGAGGAATATTGAAGCCCTATGTTTACGGATAGATGTGTGTTTGTATGTTTTTTCAGAATTTGGGGATTTTATGTTCATAATTGTAAATATTGCTTATGTTTATGTTTAAGTCTTGGCGTTTCTGTTTATTAATCGGTCCGTTTTCTGGTACAATATAGGCTCTCGAATCAGGTGATCTAGCTCCCGGAGGAGTTGTCACCGAAGGGAGTGCGGGGAGTACCGCCATTAGCCTCGCAACGGTGGCTCCTGCCTTTGGATGCAAATGTCATGTAGTCATCCCTGACGATGCTGCTATCGAAAAGGTGTGTGTAAAATACATTGTGGATGAGTATATCCATAGTTTCTTCTCTATATTTTCTGACATTGCAGCATAACTTGAATTTATTTCCTCTTGCAAACTTCTCTTAGTCTCAAATACTTGAAGCATTGGGAGCTAATGTTGAAAGAGTAAGACCGGTATCGATTACGCATAAAGACCATTATGTTAATATCGCTAGGAGGCGTGCAGTAGAGGCAAATGAGTTAGCAGCGAAGCATAAAAAGCCCAGCCAAGTTGATGGAAAAACCCGGGATCAAATGGATGATTGCCCTCCTGATCAGGAGAAAGAAAATCCGAGTTTCTTGAGTCTTTGTAATGGTGGTTTCTTTGCTGATCAATTCGAAAACTTGGCAAACTTCAGGGCCCACTACGAGGGTACTGGACCAGAGATTTGGGAGCAGACTGGTGGCAGTCTAGATGCATTTGTTGCTGCTGCAGGCACTGGTGGTACTGTGGCTGGTGTTTCGAAGTTTCTCCTGGTAGAAATTTTAGCTTCATTTCAATCACTTGTACATATTTATAGAGGGATTAATGGAATTCAAATGTTGGACAGGAAAAGAGTCCAAAAATCAAGTGTTTTTTGATAGATCCTCCTGGTTCTGGTTTGTTCAATAAGGTAACCAGGGGAGTCATGTACACTAAAGAGGAAGCAGAAGGACGAAGGCTTAAGAATCCATTCGACACCATAACAGAAGGGATCGGAATCAACAGATTGACTAAAAATTTCGTGATGGCAAAGCTTGATGGGGCCTTCCGTGGCACGGATAAGGAGGCTGTTGAAATGTCAAGGTCTATCTGTCATCTTTTATATTTGCTCTAGCTGTTGCATTTTCATTCCCAAACGTACAAACTGATTTATTCAGTTTCATGGATATCTGCTTAGACTTATTTATGTTGAATCTGATAGGAAATGATGAGAAAACCGTCTTCGCTGGCACTTTGCACGAATTCTTTTGTGGTTAATATATGCTTGGATTGTGAGCTGTAATCTTTTATCTGCTTGGCATTTCAGGTTCCTTATGAAGAACGATGGGCTCTTTCTCGGAAGTTCTTCATCCATGAACTGCATTGGAGCTGTTCGAGTGGCAAAGGCTCTAGGCCCTGGCCACACCATTGTAACCATTTTATGTGACAGTGGGATGAGGCATTTAAGCAAATTTTACGATGCCAAGTATCTGTCACAGCATGGATTGACACCCACGGCATCTGGATTAGAGTTCATGAGCATCAAATGAGCCCTGCAAAGATTTTGACTCCGACGCAAACATTCTTCATCAAATTGGTTGGCATATTGAGTCGTGTTCGTCGATGGAAATTTCAGAAGTTACTCAGACGAGTTGACCTTAACTTTTGGGGAACGAGCATCCTAAATGATTCATTTAGCTAGGATTGGAACTTAGCATTTTTTTAGTTTTTACACTTGGTGCTTAAGTTGGTTATCATTATTTTGTCCAAAGATAAGAAGAAAGATTAGGTCCATTTAAACTACTTTTAGAAAATTTGGGAAACCCAATTTATACCGAATATTAACACATATACTGCTGTTTTGTTACTTGCATTTAGATTCCTTTGGGAACCGCGAAATTTGGAGGCCTTTTGATGGATACTTACACCGCAAAAATCGGTGTACGTTGTTCAAGTATGACTTGAAACTTCAATTTTGTACAATATAACCAACAGAATAAGCATCTACCCTTAAAGATGAGTGAAAATAAGAGAATTTCCGAGTGGCTAAGCAATGATGCATGTTCATGCTGTTATGGTGAAATCATGAGTTCCGAAGTGTACCAAGGTGCATGTATATGCAAAGAAGGTTGGAGTAAAAATAACTTTAAAATATGACATTCAATGTCTTCTCATTAGTACTAAAACCAAATGGCTTGGTTGATGGATTATTGTCAAACTACATAAGCTCAGTAATTAGCTTGCATACAAGATAGAGACTTATAGTAATGGTATCAGTATGTTGAACTTTGCACCGATTTAAGTATCTTACGACACATAAAGCTTTGATTCTTTGATTCACTGGGGGTATGACTTCTCGAATTGTGACTCGTCGCAATGTGGGTCTAGCCAATCCCTGGGGGAACCCCTGGACATGTTGGGGCTTGCTTTCCCACCACCTACAAGCTCTTTCAAATTTTCTACCTTGTTCTCCCGCCCTGCCCCGCTGATCCTTCTATCAGCTTCTTTTAGTTTTTGTTTAAACCGCTGCTTCCGACTGGACAGATTCAGGTCCTGCCGCCTTGATTGTGATGGCGGTGCACCGTGTGGTCCCAAGTAAATGTTATCTTCTTTTTTGGTCTGCACAAGCCGAAATATATACATGTCTACATATTAGCACCTATGCGTCAACAAGACAAAAAGCTTCAAATAAATGAGTATCGACTCTTGACATCTACAGGTATAGATATTTGCAATTGACCTGCTTCCAATGAGGTTTTGATGTTTCTACATCCAAAGTATAAGCTCTACATTTTTCCGGCTCTTCAATTCCCAAACTAGGAATCACGAATCCATCAGTGTCTGATGAAAAACAAAAAGCAAATCGATTAAAATAAGAAATCTAAGGTTAATCAATTTCAATGATACTTTTTTCTCTCTAAAACAAAGGAATTAAATATAAACAATGTTCCAGCAAATTAACATGTAACTTCATAAGATTTTTATCAAAGCAAAAAACCGAAAGACAATAAATCACCATGTTCATTGGAGACATGGAAACTTTCACCCTCTACTGATAAAGATCAGAATTGCAAACTTGAAAGATAGGAGTTAAACAAAAATGCATCTGGTTTTACTATCATCTTGCTGCAGAACCAAAGGCAATAAAAGAACAACGAACAACAAAAGCTTCATGAACTTAGGCAAGGTAACCAACTGCAAATGCAGACAGGATTTCTTTTTCCAGTTAATAAGTTTATCCAAGAGATGCCAAGTTATCGATTCTTTCACTTATCCATCACATTGATATCCTCCACAAAGTAGAGCTTAATGAATTTATGCATAAGATGTTCTCACATTCGATACAAAGGCAACCAAATACCAACTAAAACAATAAAGAATAATACAAGATACTATAATAGCATGGTAATGAAGGGAAACGCATGAGCCTCAACTTAATGTAGCTCGACATGGATACCATCATGATCCACCAATCAAGAGAAAATCAAAAAAAAATAGGATTAAAATAGATAATTAAAAATACCAAATACCGCCCAATGTTCATAGTTAATGATACCCAGAAAAACAACTCTTCATTGATAATCGATTCAAAGACCCACTTCTCTTAAATATATCAGTAGAATCTAAAAAAACCCACATCTAGAAATTTAAAATAAACAAAACCAAAATTATAAAAAATTGATTTTTAGCTAAAGATCCAAAATTCTTCCATTTATCAGAATTTTCCCGAAAAACAACCAGAGAGAGAGAGAGAGCCAATATACCCCACTCATCTTCCTGTTCATGGAGTGAAGTGGTGTAAACTGGAGATGAGTCCATGAATACTGAAGATCATGGATTTCAACGGCGAAAGGGCAACAAAGCCCGGAAAATGAAAGAGAGACCAACAAAAACCAACAGAACGAATCCAAAACAAAAATATAAAAGGAGAAAGATACGCAATAGCCAATGGTTTTTTTTTTTTTGGTGGGGGGGGGGGTTTGGACTTTAACCCCTCAAAAATAGTTTTAGGGTGACAAATTTCAAAAACTACTAAGTTACTTATATACGATAGGTTAAATTATAGTTTTGGTCCTCTAATAATAAGTTAACTATTTACAAGGTGCCAAATTATAATTTAAGTCATTTATCATATTTAAGTTTAAGATTTAATTATATACTTTAATTTATCAAAATTTAACTAATTTATTAGTATAATTTGTAAATCCAAATAATTTATGTTTGGCACTGGTTTTGGTTATCCAAAAATACTTATTAACCACAAAAACAAACATTAGAAACCTAATTTTAAAAATACAATATTAATCGGATTGAATGTTTGTTTTTAAAAACTTTAGGAAAAGACTCTCTTAGCGCGCCATAAGAATTCTCTTGGCGTACAATAGCTACCATGGTTTTCAGAATCGGATCGGTTAGCGAACCGACTATGTTACCGGTTCACTGGATTAATCGGTTCGACCGATCGGAAGAATCAGGGTGTTTTTTGAAAAATCACCGGTAATCGGTATATTTACCGATCTAACACCGGTCATATTATATTTCTCGATTTAACACCCGTAGCAGTAAACAGCGCTATATGCTGATTTGGCGCCACGTGGAGTATAGCGTGCCCCCTGTACTGCGCTATACATTGACTGGGTTACACATGGGGTATAGCGCGCCCCTTCTCCGCGCTATACGTCACGTAGGGGTATAGCACGGATCAGGGGGCGCGCTATACGCCGTACCAAAATTATATTTAACGTTGTCCCTGGTCCGCGCTATATAATAATTACATATGACGCGGTGCAGGTACCGCGCCTTATATGTTTATAAATACACTCCTCCGGTTCTCACATCTCCTCGCATCTCTCCTATCTTATAAATTAATACAACAATTCCGTCAACGAGTAATAATTCTGGCAATCTTCTCATATTTGATTTAGAAGTTCGTGCGATTTTTCGTTATAAGGTAATTTTGTTATAATTTTTTAATTATACTTATTGTTTATTATTATTATTTGAAAAATATTATACTAATTATTTTCAATTAATTTTTATGTTTGTAAAATTGAAAAGCGGGAGCATACGTCGAAATAGTTTTGCGGTGCAGGTAATAATATAAAATTATATTATTTAAATTATTTACGTTGATGTGTAAAAAAAATTTGTGTTATATTTTCGTTCATATATAATTTATTTAATCAGGTTTGTTTCAGTTATTTTTTTTGCAGATATAATATTGCCGCACTTTTAAACTCAAAGAATGGCGCGACTTTCAGCTATTGTTTATTATGATGGTGAAATTCGAGAAGATGAAATCGACATTGTTTTCGTATCAAATGAGCGTGTTAAAATATCATTCAAGAGAAACATAACTCTTGAGGAGCTGATAACGAAGATTTCGAGGAAGATTCATGTTGGAAGTAGTAGAAGAATGTCATCGTTGCAGTACAGATTTCCAACATCATTGTTGTCATTAACTTATACAACGTTCGAACTTTCGAACAATGATGATGTTCAAATGATGGTTGAAGCTCAAAGTAATTATTCAGACGCCGCTATTGAGATGTATGCATATTTTGTTCAAGTGAGTGCTGTTCGGGGTCAATCTTTAAGCTCACACTATGGGCTGGCTGAACAAGTTGATCAAGTTTACAGCCCGACTACAGTAATGTGTAATGATTTTAATGCCATAATGGGGAGACATTCATCCGTAACTCCTTACGATATGTACCGAGGTGGGTCGACGAACAATCCGTATGGCAACATTGGGTCCAGTTCAAGGGGAAGACATTCATCTGCAAATCCCTTTGACCTTAATATGGAGATGCCATCGACGCAACCATCTGTGCAGTTTCCATTTGACACGATGGCTTCAAGCTCCAGGGGGAGGCATTCGACTGCGAGTTTTTTCGATCTCAATGTCGATATGCCTTCCAGTTCAAGGGGAAGGCGTGCAAGTAGTAGGTTCTTCGACCTAAATGTGGAGAGCATGGAGGAACCATCATCTCCACCAGAAGAACCGCTTCGTGAGCCTGGTGCGGATGGTACTGAGACTATACTATTCATTCACCCAGAATCACCGCAATTCAACTCCGATGATGATGAAGTTCCAAGAAATGTGGCACAAACTGACCCTCCTGCACACATGTATAAAGCTGATTATGGTGCAATGTATGGGCCAGAATTTGCGATATGCCTCATCTCGGTGAATATGGACATTACTCATCAATAAATAATGATGAGTTATCTTTAGGCATGGAGTTTTCAAGCAAAGAAAAAGCGATGATGGCTATCAAAAATTACAATATCCGTAATTTTGTTCAGTCCAGAGTCAACCGATCGACGATCGAAAAATATGTATGCTAATGTGCCCGACGCAAAAACGGATGCAATTGGATGGTTCGTGTATCGAAAATGAAGAGGAAAAACAACATATGGGAACTAACAGTATACAACGGTCCTCACACATGTTGTGCTGGAGGGGTCAACCAAGATCATCCCAACTTGGACTCTGAAGTGATATGCCAAGTCATCATGCCCATGGTAAAAGCAAGCTCTCATATAGCTGTTGCAGTGTTGATTTCAGTTATACAATCGCAGTATGGGTACACTGTCTCCTATAAAAAAGCTTGGTTGGCAAAACAAAATGCCATTGTCAAACTTCATGGCGAATAGGATGCATCTTACAACGAACTTCCAGGTTGGTTTAGGCTGGTACGGACGTTGAATCCTGGGACAATTGTGGACTTTGAAACCTCCTATGCATACCATAATGATCGAGTTCTTCGCGATCGATGCCAATTTACCGGGTTTTTTGGAGTTACCCACAGTGCATCAATGCTGCCAAATACTGCAAGCCTGTGGTCCAGATCGACGGGACTTTCTTGTATGGAAAATACAAGCAAGTTTTATTATTGGCAGTTATCCAAGATGGCAATCGCAACATTCTTCCAGTTGCTTTTTCTCTTGTCGAAGGAGAAGATACAAATTCTTGGGCTTTTTTCCTCCGAAATTTACGTGCATATGTTATCACGAGGGAAAAATCTGTGTCATTTCAGATCGCGGAGCTAGGATCAAAGCAGCAATGGAGTCTTTGGGTCCAATGTAGCAACCACCCTTTGTCCAACATAGGTATTGTCTCTGACACATTGCTGCGAACTATCATGGAAAGTACAAGAAGAATGATGAGCGTCAATTAATTGTGCGCATGGGTAAGTAAAAGCAAGTTAGTAAGTTATACATTTTTTGATCATTTTAATTTTGCAAAGAAAGCAAGTTTGTAAGTTATACATTTTTTGATCAGGTTACGAACTACTTCCTCGAACGTTTGAATCAATGCTTCAAGATTTGCGGGTGAAGAACGAGGAAGGATACGATTACATCAGCCTCATCGATAAAGAAATGTGGACGAACGCATATGATGGTGGATATCGATATGGACACATAGCGGCTTTGGTAAAAACTATATATTTTCGTTTGGGGGCGCTTTTTGCGAAGCTCGGGGGACAAGCTCAAACATGAATGCAAGGCGATCATGTCTATCACCCTAGATTAGTTGCAGATCTACAGAAAAAAATTGTTGCATCAAATGGAATGTCTGTAACAAGCTTCTCTAGAAGGCATGAAATGTTTCGTGTCATAGAGTTGTCGCGACCTCTTCAAGGGATTGAAGCTGTGTCGTTAAGAGTAAATCTAAGGGATAGAACGTGCGACTGCAGGTTTTTTCAAGCTCTGAAGTATCCATGCTCTCATGTGATAGCAGCTTGCTCGCATACACGTCAAGACAATAACCATTTTGTGGATCCTGTATACCTACTATCTGAAGTTTTTAAGGTTTATGAATTTGAGTTTCCCCCCATAGGTAATGACAAAGACCCTGATGAGGTTCAAGATTGGCTTCCAATTATACCAAATCTGAGTTTATTGAGGGAGCGCGGTCGTCCAAAATCCAATCGAATTTATTGCGATATAGATATTCGAGAAAGATATAGATAAGATAGAATATGTGTCCATTGTAGAAACCCAGGACACACTAGAAAAACATGTCCACTTCTGTTGTCATCAAGTAACAATTGATAAGGAAATGATGCATTTGTTTATCAAATAATAATTCTTGTATTTTAATTTGCATTTACTTCAAGTTAATGTCATTCGATAATCGCTGATGAAGATTAAAAAAACGAACACAATCATTAAATTTTATCAAACTAATAACAATTTGGTATTTAAATACAACAAACTTACAATAAGAATTAAATGGTAAATGATAACCAAATTACAATAACTGATATTAAATGGTAATAAACAAAATTAACTGAAATATATTAAAAAAAAGTCCAACAAATTTAACAAAATAAAGTAAGTATTAAATGAGAAATAATAAAAAATTACAATTAAACAAAATAAAGTAAATACAAATATAAAAAAAATCTATCGATGCTTGCATCGCGAATGTGTTCCGCAAGGCGGTGGCTGTCGGTCTCGAGAAGGATTTCTTCGTATCACTGGTTCTGACTTGTCGCTGTCATCGTCGTCGTCGTCATCGTCGTCGTCGTCCTGAGCATGTATATTAGGTTGATGAGGAGCTGATGACGATGAAGCACCTCCATAGAATAAGGACCCTGGAGGTGTATGACTGACTATTCCACCGGCCTGCGAAAACTGGGAAAAAAACTGGGAAAACCCAGACATCACTGAGTGTGAAAACTGTACATGAGGTGTATGTGCTGCGACCATGGGTGATGAGGCTGAACCCGCCAAATATCTAGCATATGAACCCCAAGTTGGATATGCAAACATAGACCCATAATAGCCTCCAGGAGGGGTCATCTGTGACGGTGGCGGGGTTAGAAAACCAGGTGAAGGCGGCGACATCTGGTAATGGAAAGGCGATGGCGGCATCATATATGGTTGCGGCATCATATATGGCTGCGGTGGCTGCTGGGAAGGTCCTGCTGGTGTAGCTGAGGATGAACCGAAAGCACCTGATCTCCGTCCACGAGTCGGGGGACGATGGTGTTGTGTCGGTGAACGTCTCTGTTGACGTCGTGGAAAGGTCTGTCGTCGTGCATCCTCGGGAAGTAGAAACGGTTTTCCGTTACTATTGAACCGCTCATAATAATCCTCAGCATATATCAAGAAGTCAGTAAAAATGGGCTCTCTACGTGAAGGCACCGATGTCGATCCTCCCACAACATGACCCACTCATGATGCCTCACCAGCCAATCTGTATCTGTCTTGCCACGTCTATCTAAGCTATGCAACTCGTCCATATTGCAAGGTGCTTCCGAAATTGGTTGAAAACAACTAAACTGCCGGAGCACGCGATCAGTGGAGTACCACTCGACGGTCGCATAACATATCAGAGGGACCATCGCCATCCAAACATCTGATGGACCCCTCAACTCAGGTGGGATCACCGCCCTCACATCATCAGTAGAATATGGCACCCATTCAAACTAAAACAAATAATATATAATTTTTATCAAAATAATAATCTAATTATATAACTATAATCTAAAATCGATTTTTAAACATTAAAATTCATACCTGTATGACACCTTCTGATCGATTAGCACCCTAATTTTTTCTAAATCATCAGGTAGCTCCTAATGATTTTTCCTATCAGTAGACCACCTATTCAAGGAAACAATTTGTTATACGCTGTATAAAATTATTAATATACAAAATCAATTTTATAATTACCTCAGAAGTAGTGGAAATACGAATGGGTTCTTCACAACGGGACATAAAAAGGACAATCGATACCATGCCCAAGACTGCAGCAGCGCCGATAGCATTACGCCTATAGTCAGTGGCTCCACACATCTCCCTGTACAGCAAAGCCAAAACTGCCGAGCCCCAACTGAATGATCCGGCGAGACGAAAGTCGCTAAGATGTCGCAACCACATGCAGTGAATTAGGTTGCACGATTTGTCCAGCATCAGCAACCCTCCTATCAGCTGCAGTATGTATGCCCGTGCATACATCTTAACCTCATCCTCAGAGGCGTCTGCGCTCAACTCTCGAAAATTGGCATCTAACCAATTTAACGGTATCCTACCTCCGATAAAATTTTCCGGACACGTCCTAGACTATCCCGACACAAAGTAGTCCAAGAACCGGAAGCTATCCCCGATATCACATCTCCATCAACGAAGCCCCAGGTGCATAGAAATATCCTCAAGTGTGATCGTGCACTCTCCGCACGGAAGATGGAATGTGTGGGTCTCCGGCCTCCACCGCTCTACTAAGGCAGAAATCAGGTCTGGCTCTATCTTACAGTGACCCTGATATCTCCCTATGTAACCAAATCCAGCCTCTTCTAAATACGGCAAGACACGGCTGGGTATCACTAACTTAAGATTCCTAATAAAAGGATCTAATACACGGTCCTTCTCCTAAAAATAAATAATTACAAAAATTAATTCTTAATCTAATAATCATGCATTAAATAAATCAACTAATTATTACTAATAATTTAAATTAAATTAAAATGTTAAAATGTTATCGTATCAGCAAAGTGTCGAGATATTTAATTCTTAATCTAATAATCATGCATTAAATAAATCAACTAATTATGACTAATAATTTAAATTAAATTAAAACGTTAAAATGTTACCGTATCAGCAAAGTGTCAAGATATTTAATTCTTAATCTAATAATCATGCATTAAATAAATCAACTAAATAATACTAATAATTTAAATTAAATTAAAATGTTAAAATGTTACCGTATCAGCAAAGTGTAGAGATATATGATTTCATCCGAACGAAGTAGACTGTCTTCCATTATATATCTTCAAAAGAATTATATTAGTAAAATATTAAATAAAGTAAAATACTTAAATAAATTAAATACATAATAGTAAAAATATTATAAAATATACCTTAAAAAGAGAGTATTTGAGAGAAATTTAGAGAAATTGAGAGAATTTGGTGTGATAAAAGTGATTGAGGATGGGGGTATTTATAGAGAGGATTGGGATGTGGAGGGGCGGGTATTTAGGGGTATAGCGCGCCCCCTGCACCGCGCTATACCCCACGTGTCAGATACTAGGTATAGCGCGGATCAGGGGGCGCGCTATACCCACGTGGCACCAAATCAGCGTATAGCGTGGTTCAGGGGGCGCTTTACTGCTATGGGTGTAAGATCGAGAAATATAATCTGACCGTGTTAGATCGGTAAATATACCGATCACCGGTGATTTATTGGGAAAAACATCAAGAATCGGACGTCGTCATAATTATTTAAAAAATTAAATAAAAATACCAAAAATATTTAATAAAAAATAATTTTTTATATCACAAGTCATATTCAAAGCAACTCATAACATATATAAGTTAAAACCCATAAAATCAAGTGAAACAAAATGATTCAAATTAACTACAATATAATATTTAAGGTAAAACATATTAAATAATAAATATAATTATATAACTATAATTAAAAAATAAATTTGGGGCTAAAAAATCATAACAAAATGATATTGTTTTGTTTAATTTTTTTTAAAACAATCCCACATGGCTAAGAAACATAAAAGAGCATCCCAAAAGTCTAAAGAGTAAAAATATGAGAACAAAACAATCACACATGGCTAAGAAATATTGAAGAGCATCCCAACTAAGTTCTATAAATAATAGAGGTAATTTGACATTCAAAATCATGGAGCCTTTTGGTGAGCATTGAGTGAACTATTCTTTCACTTCAATCAAGCTCAAATTTTAGGCTTCAATCGAGCTTCTAATTTTTTTTTTTGAGTTCAAGCCTTTTCGAGTTCAAGTTTCAATATTATATTTGAGTTCGAGTTGAACTTTATAATTTTTAGCTCGTGAGTTTGAGTCGAGTTGAGCTTACTTTTAAAGTTTTCAAGTTCGAGTCGAGCTCAGCAATACTTGAGTTCGACTTGGCTTGTTTAACAAACGACGTCGTTTAATTTAATTTTTTTAAAAAAAACAAAATTGGCGGTTTTTTTCGGTTTTCAGCCGGTCCGGTTCGAACGGTTCAGCGATTTGGCCAGTTTACTAGTAGCGGTTTAACCGGTGGAGATTGAACTGGACTAGGCAGTGATTCTCGATTGAACCAGTTGAACCGGTCGATCCGGTCCAGTTTTCAAAACACTGATAGCTAGGCTATGGCGGTTGTTTTTTTTAGGTACGAGTGAGCTTGTCTTGCTGGTTTTTGCTTGCTCTTATTCTCTGTGGGGTTACTGGTTCGATGGACTGGTGTGATCTCTTTAAAGCTTCGCAAGAGCATTCGTTAACGGTTTTTCAACCGGAGATTCGTGAGGGTTCTGTGATGATACGGTCGCCGACGGAAGTGATAAATGAGGGCATTTCTTCTTGGAAGCACCCTCTCGCTGCTCAATTTCTTGGGCGTCCTCCTAATTTTGGAATTCTGCAGCAAATGGTTAAATCTTTGTAGGGGAAATAGGAGTGGTGGAGGTGAGGGTTACGGCGGCAATCTCTTTGTTTTTCAGTTTTTCAGAGGATTTCCTATGCTAAGGTATATGTCAAAATTGATTCTAGCTTTCGATGTCTGAAGTTTATTGATGTTGCTCTTAGTGATAGTGTGGTGGGATCTTTCTTAATCATTTTTATGTGGAACGATTATTTATTGTTTTTTTTTAAATAATTATGATTTTAATTTAAAAAACTTGGTGGTTTGAAATTAATTTGAATAAAATTAAAAAGAGTCGCCATCGATTTTTGGGTTAGATATGTCCAATACTTAAAAAAGTCTTTTAAAAATTTTTTTTTAAGAAAAATCATTTTAAGAAAAAAAATGGTTTGCGTTTACAAAGATTCGATTAAAACGGGTTCAGGAGTCTATTACGCGTGGGGAATGATTAGCACCCCACAACGCCCAAAATTGGTATTGTGTCGCTTACACGTTGTCGTGAATGGTGAAAATCGTGAATCGAATACAAAGTTAAACTATGATCCGTTTATTGAAATTTAATTAATTTGTTTCGAATTAGTAATTTAAAGAAAATCCTTTAACTCGATAAGAAATCTTGAAATTTGCTATCCTCCGTCGGGAAAGTTATTTCAATTATTCTCATTCATAAAGAATATTCCTCCTCAGTGATAAAACGTGAATCGAATATAAATTGAAAATTGACACTTTGCATAAAAATAAATTAATAGAACCACATTGACTCATTCACAAAAAAATATTTAATTAATAATATATATATATATATATATATATATAATGAATAAAGAGTATGAAACTTTATATTTCGAAATAATGATATATATATATATATATATTATTTAGAACCAAAACATATCAAGCCAACATATATAAAACATGAAATATGCTTGTAGTGTAGATATAATTAAGTGCGTAACATATTTATATATATATATATACATAAGTATACACCATAGTCGTAAAATATTAATTAAACACATATCAATGGTAATATATTATAATCTTAACATAAAATGAATATTTAAAATATAATGCGTTCATACATAAAATATAAATGGTGAAATACATATATATATATATATATATATATATAAAAGACTAAAGAAAATGAAACACATGTAACAACTTCACGGATTAAAAATAAGAAGAAACATAACAACGAGAATCTAATGGGCAGTAAATCCCAAACACTAAGGTGGCGTTTGGTTGGATGGAATCCTTTGAATTAGGGGGAATTGGAATCCAATTCCACCACTTTCCCATGTTTGGTTCAAATTTTCCAAGGGAAATTATAATCCCTCCTGGCTTCAACTTTCCATCAAATGAGGGAAAGTGAATTCCATCCAAGAATGGATGGAATTTAATTCCCTTGTTAGAGGGAATTGAAATTTGATCATACTACCCTCATCAATCTTTTGGTAACTTATTCATATATTGAATAAAAATATTTTTTATTATTTTGGGTCGGGTCGGGTGAAACTTTATTTTGGTCAGGTCTGGTCGAGTTCGGGTTTAGGGTGAAAAATACCCGACCCAAAAATATATATAATTTTACCTTATATATTTAGGAATAATTACAATAATACCCCTCTCTATATATTTTTTTCAATTAAGTCACTGTTTTTATTGAATAAAAATATTTTTTTATTATTTCGGGTCGGGTCGAGTCGTATTTCTAATTCATATATTCGGGTTAGGTCGGGTGAAACTTTATTTTGTTCGGGTCTGGTTTTTTAAGTGTGATATTGGGTCGAGTCGGGTCGGGTTTTTTTAAGTGTGATATTCGGGTCGGGTCGGGTTTGGGTTTAGGGTGAAATAACCGGACCGACCCGAAAAAAATATATAATTTTACCTTATATATTTAGAAATAATTACAATAATACCCCTTTATATATAATTTTTTCAATTAAGTCAAAGTTTTTATTGAATAAAAATATTTTTTTTTATTTTGTGTCTTGTCGGGTCGGGTTTCTAATTCATATATTGAATAAAAATAGTTTTTGGTATATTTTTTTGTAACTAATTAACATATTCCGATTGGAATGTATCGAAATATTGCTCTATCTTTTGGTAACTTATTAACATATTTTGATTGCGATGATTTTAACTTATGATGTTTATTAGCATGATTTTTATAATTTATTGAAATGAATAATCAATCAATAAAATGAAAATTTAATATTTTTTTAATTTTTTTATAATATATTACTACATGTAAGTTGTAAAACAAACTAAAATAAAGCAAAAAAACAAGAAGGGAAATTCTATCATTTTACATTACTAAAATCAAATTCATCTGACATGTCTGAGAACCAAACAGAATATGGAATTGGATTCCAATTTTCGAACATATTTCAATTCCTTCACAGATTCCAATTCCCTCATAAACATTCCAGCAAACCAAATGTCACCTAAATTACTAAAGATAGTGACTAAAATAAATATGGAGCTAAACATAATATTCAAAACATAAATTGCATAAAGCTATATTTCAGTAATCACGAGGGACCAAAATATGAATATTCAAAATTAGCAGCCAAGAAACTGAACATGAAAACAAATAATGGCATATAGTAGAGGACTAAAATAAAACACGAAACGAATAAAGAGCTTAAAATGGAATGTTGAACTTTCATTATATGACCTGATTGCAGTGGTTGCAAAACTTGAGGGACCCTAAGTGCTATTCTCCCATAGGTGTAACGCATGGAACCCCTCCCCCTTTTTCTGGTCGTTTTACAAGCCAACTACAATTCTCCTTATTCGTATGATTGTTGCATGTATTTATAATGGATTTTGGTTTTTTTTTTATTATTATTATTATTATTATTATTATTATTATTGTAGTGGTGGATTAGGTTAGATTTTGGTGGGTTTTAATTTATTGATTAGTGGATTTAGGTTGGATTTTGAATGGATTTAATATTTAGTGGTTTAAGTGGATTTTTGGGTGGGATTTAGAGGTGGATTTTTTTATTGAACTTGTTTGCAGGTAGATGATGACGATGGTGGCTCGGCGACGACTGGAACGTTGGCTCGTCGGTGGCTCGGTGACGACTGGAACGTGGGCTCGTGGAACTGAGCGGTGATGTGCAAGCGCGCCAATGGAAGCTAGATCCGAATTTGGGTTGAAACCGGGTCTTCGGGCTAGCTGTTGGGTCTTGTAAATTTGGGTCCAACTTCGGGCCTACAAAACATAAATATAAAACACAATAATTAATAATAATAATAATAATAAATATAATTAATAAGAATTTTTTCGACCCCTGACAAAAACAAGTGTCTACAGCTTCCCCTCTTTGCACATTCTTATGTTAACAAGAATAGGGCAAAGACGAAAAAGACAACCAGTTTTTATCCGATTTTTTTTAGATTTGTTGTTTGTTGTTCTGAGATGACATTGCTCATATGTGATGAAGAGTTTGGGTCGTCTAAGGTTGACATGGCTCCTACGTGATGAAGAGATCTGGTCAGGGGATGACACTGCTCAATGTGATAAAGAGTTCTTGGTCATCTTTAGGAAGAGTGATAACACAGCTCATACGTGTTGAAGAGTTCTGGTTATCAAGGATTGACACGGCTCTTACATAATGAGGAGATCTGGTCGGGTGATGACACAACTTATACGCGATGAAGAGTTCTGGCCATCTAAAGGTGATAATAAGGTTCCTACGTGATGAGGATGGTTGGTTATCTGGGGTGACACGGTTCTACGCGATGAGGACGGCTGGTCGGGGATGACACTACTCATACTATGATGAATCTTGGCCATCTAAGAATGATAATATTGCGCATACTATGATGAATCTTGGTTATCTAGGGTTGAACGACTCCTATGTGATGAGGAGATCTGATCAGGGATGATACTGCTCATACTATGATGAATCTTGGCCATCTAAAAGTGATAACACTGCTCATACTAAGATGAATCTTGGTTATCCAGGGTTTTTTTGGTTTCAAAAGAAACCGATTCAGAGATGATACTTCAAAAGAAGTTGTCTGAAAAGAGACAAAATTTTGTTTCCAAAGAAACAAACTCAAAGATTTTTCTTAAAAAGAAATTGTCTAAAAAGACAAAATTCTATTTTTAGAAAACACCATCAAAGGTGATAGACAATCTGCTTGCTCCTTCATGTTGAGGAAATATTTTTCAAAGATCTGTTTTTCATTTCTGACATTGATTTCTTGAAAGATAAAAACAATGCATTTTTGACTGGCTATTTTGGATATCATGATGGATGTCAAAATTGCACATGACGATGAATGTAAAGATGCAAATTTCATGCATCATGTATGTATGTGTTGATGTATGTATTCTTTCTTGGTGAGAATGATTACATAAACAGGCTTCATTTTATCCCTGATTCAGTTTATCTTCATTTCCATAGGGTGTACTCTTGTAAACCTCAACTTAAAACAATTTATTTTCCATGCCCCATCAAATTTTTGCCCCAATAATTTTGGGTTCCCTTGCCCCAGCTTCAAAATCTTGAGCTTTGGAAAGATATTCGTTGAATTCCAAGATATTTCCAGAGAACTTATCTTGTTTTAAAATGCTTTCTTCCTTTGAATTTTCAAAATCTTGAAAATATCAAAAGGAATTTTGAAAATGTTACCTTCTTCTAGGTTTCACAATTGAAGCAAATCATAAAACAGGAGTTCATTGGATATCAAAGAATTAACTGCTCTTTTAATCTTTGATAGCTGCAAATCTTTGACAAATATCAAGATCGAAAAGTTGGTTTAGAGGTGGGCTACCTAAATCAAAAGGTTTATTTCCTCAATTTGTTCATGACTTGCCCCTCTTTCTTGGTTTGGCATTTTAATCGGATACGAACAAAATGACATAACTAGCATAGTCATTAGCTAGACTTTTCAGAACAATTCTGTTTCAGTTCTCTGATATCTTCCATTTGTTCAAGCTTCGTAGATTCCTTTAGCCAAGGTAGTGCAAAAAATATCGATCTAAAAATAAGATTTCTGAGTGCTCGTATGAATTTGACTATAACAGGTGTTCCTCAACTCCCTAGTCCATATTCACCGAAACTCCTTATTTAGTAAACTTGATTTAATTTGCCATTATCTGGCTAGATGAATCTTATCTATAAAGCCGAGGCGTTCAACCAATTGTTCTAGAGGGATAGCTCAAGCTTTATTGTGCATATATCTTATAATCACCTTTATCAAGCTAGCTGAAGGATTCATGTCGTCACAAAGTCTTTGACTTGACAATCGTAGTGGAGCATACACCGAATTACCGAATACCCGATCAATGTCATGGTTTGAATATAATCTATTCATAAAGCTAGGGCTTTCAAGTTTCCTCTATAACCAATTGCTTTAGCAAATAGCTCAGCTTTATTGTATATATATATATATATGTTGGGTAAACAGATTCTATTTCTTAAGCTCATTGAGGAGAACCTGTTATAGTCTAGGTGTTTGTTGAAGGTCAGACAATCTCATCGTTAGAGTTCAATTCCCAAGAAAATGACCAAAACTAAATTCACCTACTTGACCATTCCGTCTGAGAGGATCATGATCATCATTGAACGTCATAAACAGAAATAAAAACTAATTAATTTTTTTATGTGCTAGATGCCCCATTTTGTTCGCTCTTGGCACATACCTAAATGTTAAAATGATGAACTCTTCATAAGAAGAGAAAACTAGCTCAATTTCTGCAAGAGAAGGGTATTTAGTCTGGTGTATGTTCTGGATCAATATTAGGATCAAGTGGTCCTTATTTTGCAGGGATTCAATCTTGTCATTTGTAAAAGATTTACAACCTCAATTATTAAAAAGCTTTTAATTAAAATGATATTCAAAGAATTTCAATATTGAAATTTGCTCATTGTTCATTTCCTAAGAAGGAAACATTTTATTTAAAATGTTTGATCATCAAATGACTTACAAACATTTAAACATAAATAGAAAAACATGTTTAAACAAGATAACATGCATTTGATGATGTAATAAAACTTCTAATGGATGCCCCAACCAACTCCTGATCAGAATGCCTCATTACACATTAAATGTCAATACCCCTGAATCGATCAGATCTTGGACGTTGCGCTTCAATACCCTACAATTCTCAGTGGTATGCCCTAAGCTCCCAATGTGATAGCTGTATGTAGCGTTAATATCATGGCCTTCAGGATATGAGTCCTCTCTTGGTTTGGATTTAACTAGAATCACCATGTTGTTTTCCACTAGCATTGAGAGAAATTCCTCATATGTAATCGGAATTGGATTGGTATGAGTCTTTTTACGAATAACATTATGAGACACTATCCCCAGACTAGCTAAATCTACTAGACTGATTTCAGCTCTTTCCTCAATGTTAGTATGACTAGTACCATCTATCTGGCCATTCTTGATAGCTCTTTCAATCATTTCTCCACATATGACGATGTCAGAGAAACTCTTAGTGGTAACCCCTAATGTATCTATGAATAGAGTGATGAACTCTCTTTCAGTCATTAGTGGATGCACTTGAGATGCGACATCCCTCAATTATTAAGCATATTGTCAAAACTCTCATAACTTTCATCTTCATATTCTGCAGCATTATTCGATTAGGTACCATATCAATCATGTGCTTGTATTGGTCCAGAAAGGACTAGCCAAATCCTTCCAGGAGCGAACTTGGGTACGACTTAATTGGTTATACCACCTAGAAGCGGCTCCATTCAAACTGTTTTGGAAACAGTGGATTAACAACCAATCATTTTTTGTATATCCAGTCATCCTTCGAATAAACATCGTGAGATGGGCATTAGGGTAACTGGTTCCACTGTACTTTTCAAACTCGGGCATTTGAATTTGGGCGGAAGCACCAAGTCAGGAACTAGTACTAGTTTTGTTGCATCCATTTCATTGTGAGAGCTCTGTCCTTTCATTCCCTTGAATATTTCTCTGCACCATTGTTTTAAATTCTCCGGGATCTCATTCTTGGCTCTTCTCATTGTCTTAGGAATGAAAATGTTATGATCTATAGAATTACACGAGGATTTAACACAGTTGTATGAATTTTAGTGGCAGAGAATTATGCTTGATGGCTTGGAAGCTTGTGGGGCGAAATGAGTATCCGTTGATTAACATGGGCTATCACACATTCGGAAGCTCCTCTGATCGAAGAAATCTTTTCCTTTCCTCTTTCTTGGTTGAGCCCAGCCAATTTTTCTACTATTTGGTCTGCTAGGTCCTTTTGGTTTTGCAAGATACACTTCATGGTGGCCTTTTGTTCCTGCTCTATTTTAGATTCTCACTCTACTTGCATCTTTTGTAAACTCTCTTCCAATTCTTTCTTCAATTGCTCAAATTTGGCTTCCATTCTTAGTACTGTGTGAATGCAGTTACCGTTAGAAGCACTTCTTCAAAGTTTCCTACAATATATGATTAATTTATGTAAAAATGCTTAAATGAATGCCATGCAAAATGCAAATGCAAATGCAAAAGGTATCGATTTCCAAAAGTAACCATTCTTAGAAAGAGTTTCATTTATAAAAAAAATTTCATGTTTACAAGAAAGATCAATCTATGAATGTGGGTTGACCCTTTTCTTTAGCTTCATGATCTCAGTCATGATCCCAATAATTTTCTCCTCTTTCTAGAAATTATTCTGAATCCAGACGGTGAGTATTTAAGTGCAACATCTGAATCGCCTTCCCTCTAATCTATGACAATCATTTAGGGATGAAAAAGTCTCTGTCAAGATAGCCAGTGTAGGACTTATACCTTTCTCCAATTGTCCAAAAGATCTGCAAAAGCAGCCTCAACGTGTAGTACAGTCTTTGAGAATATCACTAGACCATGTATAGCCAGAGCAAATGTGTCTAATCCCTTATCTTTATCTGTGTGCTCTAGTATCACCTTCTTGAGGCAATGCCTCATAAAACACTCTCTTTCTCCCATTTATTGGATGTGTTCTACTATCAATAATCTTCAACTCTAATTGTAATCTTCACAAGCTTGCTTTTGAAGGATTGGACTTTCGGAAGCATATAATGAATTCTATCCACATGGAGGCTTTCAAAGTTAAATAGAGCAATACTCTTCTATTATTGGTGTGAAATCTTATCTTTTGAAAGTGAAGCAGTTATATGCGGAATTCCGGCATCAGAGCAGAGCTTTAAGCAACGACTCATCTATCTTTACGCAGAGGAGATAGACCATGTCACCATATTTCTTGTGAAATTTCTCCTTGGTAACTACTCTTTAAATATCTCAAATCTCTATCAGCTCTTGTAGATCAATATGATTGACACTGACGTTGACATCTGTGGACATCTGTGATACGTAATCCCCACGCAAATTGTCTGATTTCACCTTTTGTGTTTCTTCATACTAAGCTTGAACCGCCGGATCGGGTTCTTCCTTGTTATGAAAACTCTTTTCCATTTTAATGGTTACTCTTTTACTATAACGATTACTTAGTTAATAAACACTTTATTTTATTCATGATGATTATGCAAATGCGAAGATGCAAATATAGATGCAAAAGAGATGATACTTTGAAATGTAATGCAACAAGGATAAAAAAATGACACAAACAAAAAAAACAAAATAAGTTAGTGTCACAAACAAAAGAAAAAAATGGATTAGTACGAGCAAGATAATCAATAGAGTTAAAAGATGCTATCTACAGATAAATATAACACCTACCCAATCATGATATGTACCCGAAAATGATTAATTTCAATGAAATGATCCTAACCGCATGGTATCTAGTTCACATGCTTTTAATTGAAAATAAAAATTAAGCAAAAAAGAAAGGTTCAGAAAAGCTTCTCCTTTGTGTACACTTAATTTGGATACCTACTAATGGACAGAGGTTCGTTATGAATTTCATTGTGTGGATTACAAGGCTCACTATATGCAGTGTTTTAGCACTATGAGAAAAAGGGTACCCTAATTGTCCTTAATATCGGTGCCCCTTGGGCTACCAAACCCTCAATCCTGGCCCATTATAGGCTCATGTGGATCGAGTTCAATTCGAGAGGATACATTCTCTTATGTCCATGAGGAGAAACAATTTATCTCATATAGATATAAGGTATATGAACCCCAAAGATTACTTGCTAAAACCCAGGCAGAGAAACAATTTATCTCACGTAGGCTAAGCTTTCACATCAACTCAAAAAAGACAAAGCTCATAAGTGAGCTTATGATATATAAATGCACGTGTTGTGTGTGAGAAGAAACTTTCAACCTTTTGACTCAAAAGGAAAGCGAAACCACTCGACAAAACTTGGACATATCTGAAAGCAAATATTCAAATGTTAGTATGACAAAAAAATGAAGCAATTAAAAAATTCAATAAATGAATCATAAGTTAACTAAAGACTTGAACTCATAATTTCCACTAAACGACAATGTGTAAACGATTGACAGCCTGACTCTCTAAGAAAAGTCTCCAGCAGAGTTGCCAAGTTGTCATAACCATTTTTAGGTGGAACAATTATTTATTGTTTTTTAAAAACAGTTACGATTTTAATTTGGAAAATTCAGTGATTTGGAATTAATTTGGATAAAATTGAAAAGAGTCGTCATCGACCTTTGGGTTAGGTAGGTTGAGTACCTAAAACGTCTTTTAAAAAATAGTTTTAAGACAAAAAGTTGGTATGCGTTTACAAAGATTCGATTAAAATGGGTTCGAGAGTCGATTACGCATGGGGAAGGATTAGCACCCCCACAGCACCCAAAATTGGTATTGTGTCGCTTACACGTCGTGAATGGTGGAAATCATGAATCGAATACAAAGTTAAACTATGATCAGTTTATTGAAATTTAATTAATTTGTTTTGAATTAGCAATTTAAAGAAAATCCTTTAACTCGATAAGAAATCTTGAAATTTGCTATCCTCCGTCGGGAAAGCTATTTTAACTATTTTTCATTCGCAAAGAATATTCCTCCTCAGTGATAAAACGCGAATCGAATATAAATTGAAAATTGACACTTTGCATAAAAATAAAAATAAAATTATA
Organism: Hibiscus syriacus; assembly: GCF_006381635.1. Lineage (NCBI taxonomy): Eukaryota > Viridiplantae > Streptophyta > Magnoliopsida > Malvales > Malvaceae > Hibiscus > Hibiscus syriacus. Next base: position 215,343 of record NW_024062906.1, read on the forward strand.
GAACAATATTGACTCATTCACATAAAAATATTTAATTAATAAAATAATATATATATATATATATATATTTATTTATTTATTTATTTATTTATTAATGAATAAAGAGTATGAAATTTTATATTTCGAAATAATGATATATATAAATATTATTTAGAACCAAAACATATCAAGCCAACATATATAAAACATGAAATATGCTTGTAGTGTAGATATAATTAAGTGCATAACATATTTATATATATACATATATACATAAGTATACACCATAGTCATAAAATATTAATTAAACACATATCAATGGTAATATATTATAATCTTAACATAAAATGAATATTTAAAATACAATGCGTTCATACATAAAATATAAATGGTGAAAAATACATATATATATATATATATATATATATATATATATATAGACTAAAGAAAATGAAACACCTAAACATATCATGTAACAACTTCATGGATTAAAAATAAGAAGAAACAGAACAACGAAAATCTAATGGGCAGTAAATCCCAAACACTAAAATACTAAAGATAGTGACTAAAATAAATATGGAGCTAAACATCATATTCAAAACATAAATTACATAAAGTTATATTTCAGTAATCATGAGGGATCAAAAACGAATATTCAAAATTAGCAGCCAAGAAATTGAACATGAAAACAAATAATGGCATATAGTAGAGGACTAAAATAAAACACGAAACGAATAAAGAGCTTAAATTGGAATGTTGAACTTTCATTATATGACCTGATTGCAGTGATTACAAAAGTTGAGGGGCCCTAAGTGTTATTCTCCCATAGGTGTAACGCATAGAAACCCTCTCCTCTTTTTCTGGTCGTTTTACAAGTCAACTCCAATTCTCCTTATCCGTATGATTGATGCATGTATTTATAATGGATTTTGGTTTATTATTTTTTTGTAGTGGTGGATTAGGTTAGATTTTAGTGTGTTTTAATTTATTGATTAATGGATTTAGGTTGGATTTTGAAGGGATTTAATATTTAGTGGTTTAAGTGGATTTTTGGGTGGGATTTACTGGTGGATTTTTTATTGAACTTGTTTGCAGGTAGATGATAACGATGGTGGCTCGACGACGACTGGAACGTTGGCTCGTCGGTGGCTCGGCGACGACTGGAACGTGGGCTCAGGTGGAATTGAGCGGTGATGTGCACGCGCGCCTATAGAAGTTGGATCCAAATTTGGGTTGAAACCGGGTCTTCGGGTTAGCTGTTGGGTCTTGTAAATTTGGGTCCAACTTCGGGCCTACAAAACATAAATGTAAAACACAATAATTAATAATAATAATAATAATAATAATAATAATAATAATTAATAAGAATTTTTTCGATCCGTACAAAAACGGGTGTCTACAGTGCCTATTAGAGTTTATGTTCCTTGGTTATCAGATTGTTGCATTACTTGTAAGACATTTTCTCATGGGGTGAAAAATTGTTCTAATAGACCTAAATTGGTTTGGCAGTAGAGAAAACGTGATGTAGGGGCTGTTGAATTTGTTGGTACGATTTTAAAGGATGAGTGTGGTGCGGTTGAGGTCATGGCTAAAAGTTGTAACACTGTTATACCTTTGAAGGTTGATGAATTAAAGGATATGCCAAGGTGGTTGATAGTGTTCAAGTTGTTGGAGGGGATGATTCTTCTAGTTCGAAAGGTATTTGTGTTGTGGGGGTTGAGGATGACTGTTTTTCTTCGGTTCAAAAGTCTGGTAATAAGTATAAGTTGAAGGGAAAAACCTATTGTGGAGGCTATGAATAGGTTCAATCTCTTGTTATCATTGAGAGTGGTTTAGCTCCTCTTGAACGTTGACCTAGAGCTACTGCTATGAGGGTTACACATCTATTGAATAAGCTAAAGTCAAAAAAGAAGGATAAAGTTTAGAGGGGTAAGCATTTTGTTGAAAGTGGGGGTGGTTCCTCAGTTTTTCCCCAATGCAAGTTTGCTTTTGGAATGTACGGGGCTTTAATGCTCCTGCAAAGCAGTGCTCAATTTTGAGAAGGTGAATCGTATTCGAGCTGATATTTTATGTTTTACGGATACTAGGGTAAAGGAAGATAAGGCCTCAACTATTATCTCTAGCATTTTTATGGTTGGTTGTTTGCTGAAAATTATATGTGTGTTACTAATGGTAGAATTTGGGTCTTGTTCTTTTAAGGGTGTTTTTCAGGGTGTGTAGTTTTGTCTTACTACGGTTTATAGTACGAATGAGGGAGTTTCTAGGAGAGCTCTTTGAACTCAATTAAGGGGGTGAAGGTATTGGTTTATATTGATCCTCGGTTTGTTGGGGGATTTCAACGTGTCATTGCGTCCTTCAAAAAGCTTGAGGCTTAGAGAGAGGCCTTCAATGGATATGAGTGAGTTTAATGAGTGTATATAGGAGCTTGAGTTAGCGGACCATCTTTTTTCTGGTCCTTTATATTCTTGGTTCAATTGGGAGGATTTTGGTTTCATTGTGAGGAAGCTTGATTAGGTTTTAGTGAATTCTACCTGGTATGATGCTTTTCCATCGTCGTTTGTAGAGTTTCAAGCTCTTGGTGTTTATAACAATTGCTCAGATTCTGTTTGAATGGAAAATTATGTTCCTGTAAATAAACCTAAAGCGTTCAAGTTCTTTAACTTTTGGACTGCGTATCTAGAATTTTTTAAACTGGTTCAGAAGTTTTGGGATGTTCATGTGGTAGGTGATCCAATGCTTATTCTTTTTAGGAATCTTAAAGGGGTTTTAAAAAGGCTGAATAAGCAATGTTATGTGAGTATTTCTTTGCATGTTGCAGAGGCGAGAGTGCTTCTTAAGGACAAGCAAGTCTGTAACCTCTCAGGAAGGGGAGGTGATGAGGGTACTGCCAGAGAGAGGGCTTGTAACACCCTAGACCAGTACAACACACAGTCGACTAATTTAGTATGCCACACGGAACCACCAGAGTGGCTGACCAACCCTTTACTCATTTCTTGTACTTTAAAATGACCATTTTAGTAATATAAAAAATCCATAAAATAAAATATACTTTAAAACTTTACATCGAGGAGCTCTCAAGTAAATATACATTTAAAAAATATATAGATTATCTCTTGACTAACTTTACAACTCAACTTTGCATCAGAATTTATAAATATACATGCCCTTTCAAAATCTTGAGACATACTCTGATCTGCTCTGGACCTCTTTTTCTTTAGGTCTCCTCAAAAGTTCCACCTAATCTGCGTAAGGAAACAAATTCCAAACACTGAGCTAACTAGCTCAGTGCCACACTAACAACTGACTCATACTAAAAGTGTATCAGGAAAATACATCAAGCTATCTTATCTCAATCATTAGTGAGTATCCTCGTGATACTCAATCTCTACTTTAAGGTAGACATCATGGTAAGACTGAGGGATATCTGCATCTCAGAGCTTACACACCCCTCTAGTCTACCGAGGATGGTGCATATAATTTCTGCATTGGTCAACACCCTCTACTAACCCACCCCTCGCGGGTGTCAGACCTCACGCCCTAGTTAGTTAGTTTAAAGTGTCCCATGCACTACCTAAGTATATCTTAACTTCATATATACTTTCGACATCCGTTACTCTTTTAAAGGAACTCGAGTATCCTGGTCATTTCACGAGCATTCAAACAAGGCTAGTCTTGTTTGATCATACTTTATCTCGTTTCTACATTTAATTAACCATAATTATTATTCTCGCTTGTAATCTTATTAGAAGTAATTATATACATTTTGGGAAAACCTCATCTCATCTCAACTCTCTTATAATTAAAATCCCTAAAATCTGACAGTTGGTATCGATACTAAGCATATTAGTATCGATACTAACTCTAGAGTACCGATTCTCCTTATTGGGTATCGATACTCAAGGCAAAACTTTACTAAAAGCTGAAGGGTAGTATCGATACTTCTACACCAGTATCGATACTCCCATGCCATAGTATCGATACTGAAATGACATATTGGAATCTGAAATGTTATCTTGGTATCGATACCACCCCATGGGTATCGATACCAACACATATGTATCGATACCAAACCTATAGTATCTCTCTGCATGAGTATCGATACTAACCCTGATACTTAAGCACATTCTTATCTTGCTAAAGTATAGTATCAGTACTAAGTCATCCAGTACCGATACCCTTACTAAAAAAATACCATATTTGGGCTCGAAAATCCCACTCAAACTCTTTTAAATCTTTATCTTGAGGTTTCCCAAAACTTATCAAGTATTATTTGAATATTAAGGATCATAAATAAAGCTTTAAAACATCTTATAACTCTGAAACATACATCTCACTATAGAAATCTACGCAACATGCTTAATCTCATCTCATAAGCTCTCTTGCATTTCATGACCCACTAAGGGTATAAAGGAGTTGTGAGTGTATTACCTGGCTTCTTTAACTACTCAAAACTCTCTTGCATTCCAAAGCTCTCTTGCATTCTTTAACTACTCACAACTCTCTTGCATTCCAATGCTCACATCCTTATGAAATTCCCTTCAAATCAAGTCGGCTTCACTTTCTCTTTACCTCTAGCTTTGGAATTTTCTCTCACCTCTTTGGCTAATCACAACTAAAATTAGAAGTTACTAACTTGTTTAAGGCTTAAAACAGAGTTAGAAACACTCCAACCAACTTATATTTACTAAAACTAGCTTGAATCCTTTGATTCCTTTAACTTTCATAAAAACCCATTTTTGAAAACCTTAACAAAAACTTAAGATTAAAGGCTCAAATTGAAGCTTGAAGGAAGAAGAATAAGTTTCTTACCTTGGTTTCTTCAATCTTGGTTTGGAACTCTTAAAGTTTCCACTTTTATCTCGCTCTTGGGAGGAAAGTAAGAGATAAAAGGAAGATATTTTGGGAGTTTTGTGTTTTACGTGAAAAACTATTGGCTTAAGGGGCTTTTATAATTTAAACCAAGTTATAGGTAAACTACACATTTGATTCATCTCCTTTTTACCTCTTTTTAAAACCATCACTATCATATGCTCTTGGGCCAAACTTAGGCCCAATACTCTCATAAATTGGTCTATAAAATCTAATAGGCTCAATTTATGGGTCTCGGGTTGACCCAAACTACTGACCCAAGATTCGAGGTATTACAAGTCTCTTACTCGTGAGCTAGGTGAGCTTAAAAAGGTTGGGAATTCCTTTTATAGGCAGAAAACTAAGATACGTTGGTTGCAAGAGAGTGATTTGGGTACACGTTTCTTTCACTCCTCGGTTGCAATGAAAAAGAAGTGTGAAACCATTTGAGTTCTCCATGATGACATAGGGCATAAATGTAACATCCCAAAACAGGACTGGTGACTAAAATGTAAATTTTGAAAACTTTATGCTCAATTTTGAAATAAGTTAAAAGTTTAAGGACTTAAATAGAGAATTTTTTGTTAGATTGATTAGCAAAGTTGGAAAGAAAATAGGGTAAAATGGTCATTTCATAAGGAAAAGTTTTATTTTCCTTTATATAGGATATAAAGATGGGATAAAAGGAAAGAAGAGTCTGGAGACTTGGTTCTCTTCTTCTCCCTCATTGCTGTGAGCTTCATTTGAAATGTGAGTTTTGGTAAAATGATTATTTCTTGAGTTTTAAGCTTAGTTTTGATTATTGGTGTGTTAATTAAGATTAATTAGAGATTAAAATGTGTTGAAACTCCAAGATGAATGAGTTATGAAAGATTAAATATGAAGAGTTTTTAAGTGAAATGATAAAGAAGAAGTTATAAATGGATTTTTAAGTCATATTTAACTTATCAAGAATCTAATTAAGAAATTGAAAGTAATATAAGTGAATTAATAACATGTTGGAAATTTAATAAAATTATTGGTTTCAAGAATTAAGATGAGTTATTAAAGATGATGATATGTTATATGGATATAAGATGATTTGAATAAGTGTAGTTAAGCTTAAAGGGTTAAAAGGATGTTATGGTAGCATAATTAAGTAAGTTTGGTAAGATTTTCGGGTTAAAGAAGTGTATTCTAAGCAAGGGGTATCTGTATTGTTCATCCAGTACCGATACTTCAAAGAAAAAATGAGTGTTAATTGAAGCATGGGTATCGATCGTGGTTGAGTGAGTATCGATACCATAAGGCACAAATTTATAAATTGTTCAGAGAGTATCGATACCAAATGAGCAGTATCGATAATGTGGTATCGATACCATCTAGCAGGTATCGATACCATTTTGAAATAAAGATGACAAAATTGAAATTAGGTATCAATACCGTGGAAGGGTATCGATACTACAAGCGTAGAGGTATTAGTATTATGCTTGTAGTACTGATACTACTTGAGCTGGAATTTAGAGATTAGTGCTTTGATTAGTTTGCAATAATAACAATCTTTACAAGTAATTCAAATTTTGATATTTATTGGATTGTGTATTCGTGTAGATAACGATCGAGAGCAAAGTCCGGACAAGTCGATCAAATAATAGTTAGCGAGAAAGAGATAATAGATCAACAATGACTAGTGAGGCCAGGTGAGTGCATACTAGTGATATATGATGTTTAATGGAAATAGGACTTGTGACGAGTCTATTTCTTATAGTAGAATGCATAAATTCATGAATGTAAACATATGTTTGATATGAGTGTATGTGTTATATGTTATTGCATGTGTTATATGATTTGTATGAATGTATGCTAGTGTAATAAGCCATATGAACCTGTATAAGTGATCTATGTGATTATATGAGTTATATGATATGGACATAAGGAATGATATGAACATGTGATATGTGAACATAAGAGATTAAGTGATATGAGCTATGTGAACATATGGGAATATGACATGAGATATGTGAATTATATAGAAATGTACGATGTGTAAGTGAACTACGTGCCTATGTGAATATGTGAAATGATATAAATGATAATGCCCATGTTATGTGTCATGAGAGCTAGAGGTATAGTTGGCATGCCAAGAGTCGATGGTTCTACATAGTCCTTTGGGACATATATGTAATCCTTTGGAATATATATGCGGTACTTCGGTACACTTATTTGATCTATTGGAATATGTATGTGGTCATTCGGGACATGTGTTATATGTGGTCCTTCAGGACAAATCCTATGTGCCCCTAGTGGGAATTATATGAGCTGTGGTGACAACATAAGCGCACAACCTCTATGTACTCGCATATCTTTAGTTCTCACATGTGTACATGGGCTAATAAAGAGATAACAATAAACATATTATATGTGATGTATATGCTTTTGTGATATGAAATGTGTTACAGAAATTATATAATGATGTGTACATTGTTTGGTTAATAATGTTAGGTACAAGAGCTTATAACTAAGAGATATGAATGATAATAATGTTAATAATGATAAGAATAATAATAAGAATAATGAACTGATATGTATATGTATGTATTTATGTTTTGATGCATAATGTGTTCTTTAGTTTAGTATGATTACATGAAGTGTGCATAGTAGGAATTAGTAATGAGATGTTATAGTTAAGTTTATTTATTCCTCACTAAGTCATCGACTTAGCGTGTGAGTGTTTCACACGTAGATTCCAGAAAGGAAAAAGAGGAGCCAAGAGGAGCAAGACAGGTCAGCCTCTCCTTTACGAAGTTCAGATTAGAAAAGAATTTTGAGTCATGTGTACTTTGTTATATTAAATTTAGTTGGCATGTACTAAGAAATTGGAGTTGAATATGCTTTGATATGTGTTGTAAAACCAATTGATTTTAGTTAATGCAAAATATTCGTTTTCTTGAATTATGGAGTTAAATTTTAGCCAATTTGTTAAGAAAAACATTTTGAAAAGTCAATGTGACACCTCAGACTTGGATCCAGGTCAGATATGGGTTGGGGTGTTATAGTAAACTTAAGTCTTTTGAGGAAATATCTTCGGAGGCAATGAGATTCTTTATAAGTATGATTGGGCAAGCGGACTTGGTTATGTTGGATTGTGATTTGGGGTTGCTTAAAATATTGTGAATTATTCTTTCATAGTGGATGCGGCCTCGTTGCTAACTAAGGAGGTCTCTAATGAAGAGATTCATCTTGTGATATTTCAACAGGGTGATGATAAGGCGTCAGAGCCTGATGGTTATTCCCCTTGTTATTTCAAGAAGGCTTGGGGGATTGTTGGGATTGATTTTATAGTAGCAATGCAATATTTCTTTAACTCTTCCTTGCTCTTGTCTGTGTTTAATTTTACAGATATTGTCTTTGTCCCTAAAGTTATAAATACGAGTCGAATAAAGGAGTTTAGGCTAATATCTTGTTGCAATGTAGTGTATCACACTATCACGAGGATTATGGTGAATAGGTTGTATGATTTCTTCTAGTTATGATTGCATCTAACCAGTTTGACTTTTATTAAGGGACGAAATATTATTGATAATATCATTTTAGCTCAAGAGTTGGTGAAGGGGTATGCTCGGACGTCTCTCTCTCCAAGCTATGCTATTAAGGTTGACTTGCAGAAGGCTTTTGACAACGTTGATTGGGGCTTTGTGCTTGCTGTTTTGAAAGCCATAAAGTTGTCTGATAGGTTTGTTGAGTAACTCCGAGTTTGCTTTACTTCTCCTCAGTTTTTCAGTGGTTTTTAATGACACATTGGTTGGCTTTTTTGAGGGCGCTAGAGGGTCAGGTAAAGGATCCCATATCGCCATACCTTTTTTTTAGTATTGAATGTGATGTATAGACTCTTGGATTTGACTGCGGAGAATGACATTTTTCGATATCATATGAAGTGCAGGAAGATTCCTTTAACTCATCTTTGTTTTATGGATGATCTCTTAATTTTTGTAAGGGTTTTCTTAACTCTATCTTGGGGATTTAGTGTGTTTTGGAGCAGTTTTATTTGTGGTGTGTCCTCAAGCTAAATTTTTTGAAATGTGAGATTTATGATTCGGGTATTCCCAATGATGAGTTGAACTAAATTGAGGAGTGCTCAGAGTTCAAAAAGGGGCAGCGTTCAGTTCGTTATTTGTGGGTTCCTCTTGTAATGAGGAAGCTTTCAGCGAGGACTGTCAAGACTTGGTTGCTAGCATTAAGAGTAAACTGGATACTTGGGCAAAAAGAAGACTTAGTTATGCAGGAAGGTTAGAATTAATTTGTTTGGTGTTATTTAGTATCACTAATTTTTGGTATCAGTTGCTACTATTGCTGAAGGTGGTGATTGATCGTGTAAATCAACTTGTATGTGTTTTCTTTGGATGGGGGATGACACAGTGGCATCTGGTGCTCAAGTTGGCTGATATCAAACTTGTTTACATAAATCAGAAGGGGTTTTGGGTTTAAAGGATTTGGCTAGTTGGAATAAGGCATGTTTTTTCCAATTGTTGAGGAAGTTATTTGCGATGGAGGACTCATTGTGGGTGGCTTGGGCGAAAGCATATGTTGTAAAACAATAGGATGTTGCGATATTCAAGCTGATAGGGATGATTACCTTGAGGAAAACTATTTCATTTCGTGAGGAGGCGACAATTATTTTTGATGGGATGGTTAACGATGAGTCTTTTCGAGTGAGGAGAATTTGGGATGAAATTAGAACTGAAAAGTAAAAAATAGCGTGGAAAAAACTAGTTTGGTTTTCGCTACATATTCTTATACATGCCATTATTGTTTGGATGACTCTATTTTATATGCTACCAACTTGTGATAAGCTTTTGCTTATAGGCATGACTGTTCCGGGTCATTGCCCCCTCTGCTCTGGTGTGGCAGAAACTTGCTCCCATGTTTTCTTTGGTTGTCCTTTTTCGGTTAGAATTTGGAAGAGTGTTCTTACCTTGAGTGGGGTCTCGTTCGATGTTGGGTTAGGATGGGGAGGTTGCTTGGGCTTGCTTTCATGCTCAAGGTAAATCCATTACTGCCACCATCTTTTTCCTTGCTTGGAATGCATTCATTTATTTTGTTTGGATGAAAAAGAATAGAAGATGCTTTAGGAATGTAAATGAATATGGTTATGTTATTGTTCAATCTATTAGGGAGGTTATAAAAGCTAGGGTCTATGAAAAGTGGAAGGGGCGACTTGATGCTCAGTTATGTGCAGATTGGGGAATTGAAGGGTGATTCGTTCATTTAATTTATTCTTTTGTTGATGAGTATCTTTGATTGTATACTCGTGTGATTGTAGTATTCCTTGCTTTAGATATAATATACGTTTTATTCAAAAAAATCATAGAATTTTGAATTTTAATGTAGTTATCATTAAATTAAATTCAAGATAATTTGTGTAATTTAAGATAATTTTATTATCATAAATTTACGAGTCAATTATCGTATAAAAATAAAGGTAAAATTCAAATCAAATTTGTATTAATTCAATCAAATATTTCAATCTAATTTATATTAAGAGTTAGATGTTGATGAAAGCTTGTAAAAATAATATTATGAAACCTCTAATCTCTAAAAAAAACCTAAACATCTATAATTTCTTGAAAACTATAAATCAATATTTTTCTAAACAAAATTTAAGTCCTCGACCTCGTCTCCCCACCCTAGATTTTTTTAAATAATTAAGTATACTATTATAATATTAAAAAAATATAATATAATATGATATTTATATATATATATATATATATATATATATTAAATATTTAATAATTAATAATTAATATTTTAATTTAACTAAGAAAATAAAACATATATTAATTAATAAACAAACAAGCCAAAGAACTTAAATTAATGAAAAATTCTACGACACACGAACACTACAACAATTTACTAAAGTGACAAATCGAAACACACTATTTGTTAAATTATCTTTATTAAATAAATATTAGAAGGATAAATTACATGATTTGTACCTAGATTATCACTTTTATTCCGTTGTAGTATCTAAACTTTATTTTTTTATATCACTAATGTCAATGCTTATGTGGCATTACATGTCAAATTTTTTATTTTTTAATTATCACATCACATTTTTCTTTATTTGTAAGTATTTTTTTAATTATTTTTATTAAAAAATAGAAATCATTTTTCCTCCTAGTATGAATTGAACTTATATAAGAAAAAAACCACTCAACCATTGAACTAAGCTAGTCAATTGGGTAAATTTCATCACATTCTATATTTAACTTATATAATAGTACCACCACAAAATCAAAAATTTTCGATGAATGTAAGATTCAAATATGAGACACTTTAAATTAATGATCGAAAGCTTAATCACTCAACTATAGTGTATTTTTTTATTATATCGAACTTAATACTTACTTATATCATTACTAAATTAAAAGAATAAATTTTCACTTTATTTAGAAATAAAAAATATAATTTATATATTTTTATAAAAATTACGTGAAATCATTATAAAAAAGTATATTTATAATATTATAAAAGTATTTACTTTTTTTTAAAAATCAAATTATTTTTTTTATTTGAAATAATATTATTTTTAAATTTTCTATTTAATTTCAAATAATTTAAAATTTAGGGTAAATTTTAGTATCCAACTATTACTTTGATTTTGTATAATATTATCTAAAATTAAATAGATAATTAAAATAAAATTATTTCAAATAAATAATGAATATTATTTCAAATAAATAAATAATATGATTTCAAAAATTAAATAAATATTTTAAAAATATTTTTATAATATTATAAATATATTTTTAGAATAATTTAATATGAAATTTTATAAATATATATAAATAATTATTTAATTAATTTTTTCCTAAATAAATAAAAATTATTCTTTAATTTAATAATGATATAAGTAAATATTAAGTTTGATATAATAAAAATAGATTCATATTATAGTTGAATGACTAAGCTTTTGATCATTAATTTAAAGTGTCATATATTCGAATTTCATAATCATCAGAAAATATTTATTTTGTGATGACACTATTATACAAGTTAAATACAAAAATGTGGTAAAATTATTATAAATGACTAGGTTAACTTTATGTTTGAGAGCCATGCATTTTATGTAAGAGGCTTAAGTTAAATTAATGCTAAGAGCAAGAATAATTTTTTTTATTTTATCCTCATAGTCAGTGATACATATCATAATTTAATTGATTGAATAAAATTAATTTAAAAATACTAAAAAATAGAAAGGTAATCTAGAAATTAAAAAATAAAAAATTGACATGTCATATCATACAACATTAATATTGTCTTTAATGATTTTAAGAAAAATAAAATTTATGTAATAAAACGAAATAAGAATATTAACATAAATACTAAACATATAATTTACTTTTTTTAATATTTACTTAATAAAAATAATTTAATTAATAATATACTTTATGTATTATTTTAAAAATATATTACCCTTAAACTCATAATTTTAGCTTTATAATACAGTAAGATTATTTTCGATAAAAAATTATCCTGGTATCAGCCCGCCAATTGCCTACACGAAATAGGCCCCACCAGCAAAGCCCTAAATTCGGGCCCACAACTTCGAAGATACCTCAAAGTGAAAATCTCAGCCCTTGGATTTACATGACGTAGAAGGACAAAGATCAGAGACGTTCATTACATCTCTCTCGAACGTCGCCCAATTTCTGACAAGATCGTGTCCTATGTGTAACTTAACTGCATTTGAAATCCGGGTTTCAAGTCCGGACTTTGAAAAAAATTGAAGCCAATTTAATAATTTTGTATCTCCAAATAAATAAAAAAACCAAATGAAGTTAAAAAATTCCTCACTTTAAACACTCTGCTCGCTCTCCAGCTTCTGAGTGATTATTATTAGTTCCTGAATCACTGTAAGTTTTCTCTCTCTCTTTTTCCATTTTCAGTTGATATCCGGTAATTAGTCCTAAATTCTTTTTAGTTTGGCTGCTTTAAATTTTTTAAATTTGATGAGATTTTCAATTTTTAGATTTAGTGTTGTTTCCTGTCCAAATCGAAAATCTTATTATGTTAAGCTTAACAGACTTGGTTTTAGGTTTGGTAAACTGTGATTTATGATTTGTACAGGTAGAGAAACAAAAGGGGAAAAAGATTGCGAGATTTAATTTTTTTTCTTTTTGTCCTCCCCAAGGAACCAAAAAGGGATCCTTGTTATTTGTTTTGAATCTTTAGTTCTCAGGGGTCAACTTTGAGGTTTTCTTCATTTTCAACATGTTTCAGTCTTTCGGATCTCTAATTTTGCAATTCAAGTCCGTTAATACTTTGTTTTTCTTTTGTGGTGTGAGGCTTTCTCTCCTGTTTGCTTCACTGTAGCTCATTTCAGTAAAGGATTTCTTTTCTTCTCTAAAATTAAATGTTCCTTGTAGCTCCCTCCAAATGGAGATTGGAGAGTGCAGTTCTTCTTGTTGGTTACATCTTTTTACTCATTCCATGGGAAGCTTAGGAGAACTTTATTGTGTGTGAAAAGAGATTTATTTTGTTATGCGAAAAGACTGCAGTGCAAAATTAGTATGGCCAGCCAATTGTTTCTTTATGTATTAATTATTATTTAGAGGGGGTATGGTGTTTGTTGCTGAGTGGTGTAGTGTCTGTTTAATGGTGTAATTAATTGTTTTATTTTGTCATTATTATTACTTTACCTTTTTTATTTGAAGCTATTTTTTTATTCCATCATACAGCTTTGGAAGACTAGAGAGACCATATTAAAGCATTTACTTTGAATTGGTTTGATTATGGGTGAAGAAGAAACGAAGACCGAAGTCCCTGACCCAGTGGCTAATGGGACTTCTCTTCCTGAGAAAACCGTTGAAGTTGTGTCTGAGAAAAGAGAGGAAGAAGATAATGGGGTAAAGGAAATGGAAGAAGATAAGAAAAATGAGGATAAAGTTGAGACAGAGAAGATGGATGAAGACCAAAAGATCAAGGAAGACAAGGAAAGCAAAGAAGTGGAAAGTGAAGCAAAGGAGGAACCTAAAGTTGATGCTATGGATGAAGAAACTGATGCAAAAGTTGATGTCAAGAAAGTTGAGGAGGAAAACAAAGATGAGGCGGATGAGTTGAACAAAGATGAAAAAGAGAAGGCTGAAGATGAATTGGAAGGAGAAGATGGAGAGGAACAAGAAGAGAAGGCTGAAGATGAATTGAAAGGAGAAGATGAAGAGGAACAAGAAGAGAACTCTGAAGAAAGTGAAGAGGAAAAAGGTTCAAAGAATCGAGGGAAAGTTAAAAAATCTGGGGAGAAAATTGGAGGGAAGACGAAAAAGTCGGAGGAGAAGAAGGAGCCAGAGCAAAGAACTCCTCTCACTGATCGACCTGTGCGTGAGCGGAAATCTGTTGAAAGACTGGTTGCATCTATTGAAAAAGGTTCTTCTAGGGAATTCCAAATTGAAAAGGTTCCCCCGCCCCTTTTTTCCTGGCTATCCTTTTTATTAAACAATTTAGATGTTTAAAATTTTGACGGTGCATCAGAGATTAATCGGTTGCTTGGAAATTGCAGGGAAAGGGTACTCCACTTAAAGATATTCCTAATGGTGTGTTCTCTAGTTCTTATATCACTCAAATTAGTGGGTTTGTTATAGAAAATATCCTAAAATGGCTTTGTATGATGCCATATTTGTAAACCTTAATCGGCTCATTTCTCCTAATGTTGTTCATCGATGATTTCATACTGTTTGCATTGTCAAGAAAACACTGAGGATGCTGCTTCTTTAGTTTAATTTTGTTCATTATTTGGCCATACATATTTCTACCAAGTTCCTTTAATGTGTATTGATATTTCCTTTCCTTTAAAATCAGATAAGTTATGGTATTTGATATTAGTTTAGAACCATAAGTTGAGTGAAATAACATCTGTTATGTCATCTTCTGCAGTGGCATTCAAGTTGTCTAGACGGAAGACTGATGACACTTTCAGGCTGCTTCATACTGTTCTCTTTGGAAGGAGAGGGAAGGTAATCTGATTGCTGTCAATTATTTTTATGATACTATCTAGCATTTCCGATGTGTTGTTTCATCCTCTTGCTTTAATGATAAGGGTTTATCGGCTTGCAAAAACACATAAACAGAGTCTATACTGATGCATGTGTGCATGAGTACGGCAGGAGTCATTGCAATAAACAATACTTGGATGGTTCTGGGTTGCTGCAGTAGTACTTCCCTGATTTTGCTTTCAGTTTACTCACATTCCTTGCGCTTTGCAGGCTGTTCAGATTAAGAGTAATATTTCCAGATTTTCTGGTTTCGTGTGGCATGATAATGAGGTAAGAGGATTATGAAACTATGAAGCTATATTTTTGTTACTCCTATAAAAAAAAAGCTATATTTTTGTTACGGATGATTGATTTTTCTGTAGGAGTTGGACTTCTGGGCTTTAAACCTTTTAGGAGGCCTGTAGCTTATCTACTTGTTTAAGTTGCTTATGTGGCTGATATTAGTGCACTATAGTAGGTTTTCTTGAGCTTATTCCATTCAAATGTTGTGCTAATTACAGGAAAAGCAAAAAAGTAAAGTAAAAGAGAAGTTAGACAAGTTTAATAAAGAGAAGTTATTGGAGTTCTGTGATGTGCTTGACATACCGGTTATGAAGGCTACTACAAGGAAGGTTTGTTGTGCTACTCTATTTCTTGCTTTAGTTCTGCCAGCTAGTCTGTTCGATTAGTTCAGAGCACTGTTTTACTAGGTTATTCAATATCATGCAAATTGATCAATAGGAACCCTATTAACACTTGTCTGGTGGGTTCTTTTCTCACCTAGTGTGCAGTAAAATGTTGGGTAGGCAAACCATTTATCTACATAAAGTTTCATAACTATGCTAATCTTTTCCTTTCTTTTTTTTCTTCTTTTAGAAAGCTAAGGTTTTGTTGCCTTCAGCTGAGAAACCCTCGTGTATGTGATTAGTTTTAATAGTTTTGAAAGTGCCTAGAAATATTTGGTCACTTTGCTTATGTTTACTTTAGATGCAACAGTTATATTAATAAGATCTTGATACTAGGATTGTGGTTCAATAAAAGGTAGGGGTGAAATTTTTGAGTAGTTCTCAAGACCTCGGGTTATTAGTAATATGAGAAGTAGTACCACTGGAGAAGTCAAGTGTAATTTATGTGAGAACTTATTAATAATTGGACTTTCACAATCCTTAACAAAGTGCTAGTTTTGTTACCGAAGAAATTGAATTTTTATAACTGCTGTTAATAAAGTCTAAAATGGACATGCAGGAAGATATTATTACAAAGCTGATAGACTTTTTGGTGGCCCCTCATTCTACCACTACTGTTCTACTTGCAGAAAAAGAAAAGGTGACATTTTTACCTAGTGCTTTTGCTAAAGTTCCATTTTTACATGCTGATTTTCTAACCTATAGTGTATATTTTTTTCCCAGTCAAGTAAGGGTACAAAGCGCAAAAGGGCTACAAAGTCTGGAACTACATCTAAACAATCAACAAAGGTATTAATCCTTCCTTGTTGACATCAGAAACCTGATGTTGTTTAACCATTGGAACTTTTTGTTAGGATAATCACCTCTGGTTACTGTGTTCAAGGAAATTCTGGTATACCATTCAGTTAGATCTCCTATCTGTAAATAACTTGTGCTATATGAATGCTTCCTATTATGTTTTTGGCCAAGGACTAAGGGGTCAGCATATGGTTTTACTTCTATTTTAAATTTATTTTTCTAGTTATTTTATTAGGTTTTAACCCTTATTGTATGTATTATACAGAGTCGGAAACAGAGCGACGATACTCCAAAATCAGGGAAAAAGAAAACTCCTGGTTCAGAGGATGAGTCTGAAGAAGAGGAGGAGGAAGAAGAAAAGGAAGAGGAACAGAATGTAGAAGAGAGAAATGAAAATGGTTTTGCCGAAAAATCTGAGGACGAGATGCCCGAGGATTCTGAAAGTGAGGAGAAAAATGAAACTGAAGACGATTCTGAAGAAGATGCAAAGATGAAGAAAAAGAGTTCAAAGGTATTATCCAGAAAGCAGGAATCAGCTGGAAAAGCTAAAACCAAGAAAGTCACAACTCCCAAAAGGTCAACCCCGCAGAAAAGAACCCTAAAAACATCGCCGGCAAAAAAGTCGAAGGCTGATGATGATAATGATGAAAGTCCTAAGGTGTCCTCAAGGAAGAAACCTCAAAAAATCACCAAGGAGAAGCCCTCTACACCAGCGAAATCTGCCTCCAAGGAGAAAACCAGTAAGATAGCAGCCTACTTTCTGTTTTGCCGATGCCTTTCATAAAGGAAATTGAATAATTGTCTCCCATGGCTGAATTTGTAAGATCAGCTTTAGCTTCTGACCATTTATGGTGACATCTTTTTTTTTTGTATCTTTTAAGGCAAAAGAGCTGGAATATCGAAGGACAAAGCTAAAGAGCAGAAACTGAAGCCAAGTGATGATGAACTGAGGGATACAATTTGTAAAATTCTAAAGGAGGTAGACTTCAATACGGTAAGATCTGCTATTAATATACTACTTCTAGAATAGCTGCATCCTTTACTAGACCTTTTTTGGGCTAGTCCTGACTACTAAGACTATTTTGGTTTCTGAATTAGGGAGTCAGTTTATCAGGACTTTTAAGTTCTGTGCTAAATGGGCTATCCATGGATAATAATTGTACTATCTGTAACCTTCATTGGGTGGAACTAGAAAGTTAGAATAACCTCCGAAGGTTATTGACTGCTAAGACTATATGGTCTCATTTTGTCACCTCAAAACCATTCTTAGCTGTTTCATTGAGTGCGATGCTGATGTTTTATTATGAATCATCTCACTGAAGATCTTATTTGTGTGGAAATGAGTTGTCCTCATTTCCATCATAGTTTTGGGAATTTTTTTTTTTGATAGGAAAGAAAGGCCTCATTAAAACACCCCTTCTTAACTAAGGACCTTATAGAAAGGTCATTAATCATAGGAAGGAGGGAAAGAGTGCCTTGGAACTTTTATAAATATTGAAAGTTACATAATAGTTAAAAATAACACTAAATTGCTTGACATAAGACTGAAACACTCCTCCCATCATAAAAACCTACACACAAAATGAAGAAAATCATAAAAAGACCCTTACAATCACCCAATCCCTTCCTTAGCTAAGATATCTGCCTCTCCATTACACTCCCTAGGAATCAACCTAACTGAATGAACCTTATCACTAATAAGCCTTGAAATCTGAAAAACAATAGGCAAGAAAAAAATAGGTGCCAGAACCAGAGAATGAATCCATTCCACTGCAGACGAGCAATCACTTTCGACGATCAACCTAGCTACTGAAGCCCACCTAGAAGACAGAAAAATATCCAAGCCTCTTTTTATAGCTTTTAATTCAGCCAGAGGGGGGATTGCTTGAGCAATACTCTCTGAGAAAGTCAAAAGAGTGCAACCATTCCAATCTCTTAATAAACCTCCAATACCTCCACCCGAATCAATCTGCCTAACGGCTCCATCTACATTCATCTTTAGGAAGTCTACTGGTGGGGGTAACCAGCGCAAAACAACACGATCAATAACATTACTAGAAGAAACACCATCTGCTAGAGATGGATTACCAATCAGCACATCCTCTTGTATAGTAATACCCGGAAATTTGGCTAGGAACCATTTAGCAATCCTGAATCTAACAATGAAGAATGGTGACACTTTGTCAATAGGAGTTCCTTCGAAAACCCTTGCATTCCTAAATTTCCATACAGACCAAAAGATGGCTCCCGGAATAAACTTCCAAATCGTAGATTTCGCCCTCAACTCACCCTAGGAACAAAGAAGAGAAGGAGGATCCTGTGGTAGAACCATGGCAATATCCCCAGAAATTAGCTACCTTATTCCATAATTCCCAAACCACCATACAAGAGATGAATAGATGCTGCATAGATTCCTCCTGATTCTTACAATAGGGACACAGAATATCATCCCCTAGGGGTAGTCCTCTCTTGACCAACTCGACTTTGACAGCTACTTTCTGATGAGCAAGTTGCCAAAGGAAAGCTTCCACCCGAGGTGGTGCAAAGCCCTGCCAAACCCCTTTCGTCCACACTGCAGTACCCCCAGACATAATACCAAGAGTATTCCTACAAGATTTAACTGAGAACAATCCATCTCCACTAGCAGTCCACGATAAAAAATCATCCACAAGTTCTGAAAGTTGAATATCCTTCAACTTAGACATCAACTCCAACCATTGGACCAATTCCCAATCACACAAATTTCTCCTGGTCTGGACAGTCCACACCCAACCACTCGATTCGAAGCTGCCAAACTCCTCAACTTTCCCCTCTTTATTAGGAGAGAGCACAAAAATTCTTGGAAAAAGGAATTTCAGAGGACAGTCATCCGCCCAAACGTCATTCCAAAAAGAAATAGACTTGCCATTTCCTACTTTCAATTTCGAATTTGACCTTAGACAATCTCCCACCGAATCATCCTTCAGATAATTATTAGCTACTCTCAAAATCCAAGATGAATGAGGATGAGAGACCTCCCTAATAGACAAAGAATTGCTACTGACCTTATGTCTGCTACACAACACGCCTTTCCAAATGGAATTTTTGTCATTGGCAAATTTCCACACCCACTTACCTAGAAGAGCCCGATTAGTGAGGTTCAAATCAAGAACACCTAATCCACCACAATTTATTGGTCTGCATACTAAGCTCCAATTCACCCAGTGGATTCTCCTCTTTCCCTCCTTATCACCCCATAGGAAATTGGCCATTAACGAGTTTAACTTCTTACCAATAATACATGGCATTCTATTTTTTTGATAGAAGTTGGAGGTCTCATTAAAAACTCTCTTCGTATTCTTCCACATACTTAGAAGTATGTTGAAGAACAAGGAAGGGAGAAAAGAGTGCCTCATATTTTATTAAATATAATACTAAGTACATGAGGTAACACCAAACCCACATGCGGGAATAAACACCAATACAACCCATATCACCTAGAAATCTTACATCGTCAACCAAAAAGCCCCTAAATCACCTCAAGATGTAAGATAACATAACAAAAAAACCAACAATTACAACCACAAACTTAAAAACGCCTCTGAATACAGCAGCCGAACAATCACAACCCAATTGGAGGATCAAGTTCTAAAGAAATATCGCAATCTTCAGGAACCCAAGAATTAGGTTTGAAGGAAGGATCAACTTCATGCACCAAGATTTTGAATAAATGATCCCCGACCTTCAACTCCAACAACTCATTAATTCTCACTTGAGCGTTTGTGAGTATTTGGATTTTAGCCCGATCAAAAGACGAAGGGAACTCACAACTGTTATCGATTGCTATTAACTTGCCCCACTTAGTAGCTATGTTTTTGAAAGTATCCCAATTCCAAGCGTGAAAGGGAATACCTTCGCAAACTAGCCAAACGCGCCGGCTCTCCACCACAAGGCTCTCAGACCAAGTTTCCACTCTGGAAAACCATTCTGCAAGAGTTTCTAACTTTTCATCCTTCACGCATCTCAACGAATTAGAATCTTCAAAAACCATTAGAACTACATTTCCAGCAGCTCTCATAAGCGTGAAACCCGCTAGTCCTTTGGCTTGTATTTGGTTAGCAAGATTACCAATCTTGATAAAGTTCTTGCACCACCCCACAAGACAGTTAGACAACACATGAAGTTTATCTGCGTCCACAACACCCTCAACTTCACAGTGTTTAATCGTCGGAAAAACTTCCAGCCCCGACTTACTATGAACAACTTTCGAGGACTTTCGCCAGTAAGACTGTCGGGGTTTATGTTTAGCCAAAGAGACTCTAATTTTGTTGTCGTAAATACGATAACCATTCATCTTAGAAATCGATGTCCTTGCTTCTTCAATTGTAGCAAAGCGAATAAACCCAAAACGAACCCCATTCGAGTTTCTTTTTTTGGGAATGAAGGCATCAATAACTTGACCATGTGAGCCAAATATGGATCCAAGTTTCTTCCAATGGATCTTCTCTGGAAGGTTTTCGATAAAAATCGTGTAACAATCCTTTTTGGACCCATTGCGAAAATCTGGTTGGCCTTCTTTCGACCGATTATAAAACCCATTTCTTCTTCTTCCCACCACTTCGGAAAATTTTGCATCGGAATACCCTTTCGAATAGATCTCCTTGGCACCACCATGATCAACATTAGCGACCGGAAGCGTTGGTGTTGCGTGAACAAAAGACAGCTTTCCGTTCCTATGTTTCCCTTCTTGTGAGCATTTCTTCAAAGGACTGGATGATAGTGGACTTTCACCCGACCTCGCCGAAACTGATCCCGAATTTTGTTGATTTTGGGTTGAAGGAGAGTGTCTGTAAGTGGTGCCGTCGGACTCAACTATCCAACCCGCCTCACGTGCCAAGGCTGCCAAAACATCGTTCTTAGCAGCATTCGGTGGAATAGAGAAGTTACCAAACTGTCTCAATCCGGCCAACAAGCGTCTGGTAAAAACTCTTCTTTGCGGTTTCCGTAACCTTGTCCTCTCCTTTTCATTCTCAATTTTACGATTGTCCTTACCGGAGTAAGATGAAGAGGCTGCACCAGCGGATCCAGATTTCTTGAGAAGACTGCCTCGTGGAACTGCATTTTCCTTCATTTTTAAATCATTAACCCGCTTATTCAACTCTGCCACTAATGCTTTAAGAGCCTTCACTTTCGCTTCTAATTCCTTGGCAGACTCCATGGGGAAATCACCAGCTGCAACACGGCAGTCTGATTCAAGCGGGAGATGAGAACTCCTAGACGAAGAAGGAGGAACTATAGGAGGCCTCACGGAGGAAGCAGCCACCGCACCAGCTGAGTCAAACCCTCGAAGTTGGCTGGGTTGAGACGTGGGTTGGGGTTCCATGGTGAATACTCAGCTGTACACCACTGCTCGACACAAGAGAAGACGGGATTAGGTCACGTTTAGGCACTGCGCTGGGTTGAGTGGCGGAGGCGAACTCGGACGGCTGGAGGCTTCGAAAATCTGCAGAGGGCGAGTGTAGATCTGCGACTAAAGACAGCGTTTTTCGCAAATGCAAGTCCAGATCTGTATTCACCGTGAGCAGACGACCATCCTAGGAAAAAGCGGCGTCAAACGGTGGTCAGAGTGTGGCGGCGGACGGCTGACGGCGGCGGCAGACGGCGGGCGGCGGCAGCGGCCAGCAGGCAACAGACGAATGAGACAACACTTTTAAATTTAAAAACACCTGGGCCCTAGAGAGAAGCGGGAACTTCTCTCACTAGATATTACAAAGCTATGAATCTTATAATACATGGCATTCTAAACAAAGAAAGGAAAAAAATTGGTAAGGAAGATAACACCGATTTCAGTAAAACAGTCCTACCGGCTAATGACAAACATGAGGCTTTCCACCCAGCAAGTTTAGCACTAAAGTTCCTAAAAACTGGATCCCAAAGAGCCTCTGAATTCTTCTTGGCACCCAAAGGAAGGCCCAAATATTCTGTTGGAAAGGAACCTACTGAGCAACCCACTTGTGATGCCCAATCTTTTAATTCATCGTCCTCCATGTTAATCCCAAACAGCTTACTCTTTACCAAATTTAAATGCAGACCTGCCATTATACTAAAAATCCTCAACACTCGTTTAACGTTCTTGAGCTGAGAAATTGAAGCTTGGCAAAAAATGATTAAGTCGTCAGCAAACTGAAGATGAGACAGCTTAGTAGTATTATCATTTTTGCCTATTGTAAACCCCTAGAATAGTCCCTTGTCCACTGCTTTAGAAAGCATCAAATGAAGCAACTCACCCACAATGTTAAACAATAATGGAGAGAGACTACAACCTTGTCGTAAACCTTTTTCCATTGGGAACTCATCCGAAGGAGACCCATTCACAAGAATTGAAATCGAAGCTATTGAAAGACATTGTGAAATCCAAGCAGACCATCTGTTACCAAAACCCATCTCTGTCATTGCTCTAAATAAAATAGGCCATTCCACAGAATCATAGGCTCTACGGAAATCAACTTTTAGCACTACTCCTCTCAACCCTTGTTTTCTTCAATAATCAATTCCCTCATTCGCAATGAAGGCACAATCCAGCAGCTGTCTCCCCGGTATAAAGGCGAACTGAGACTGACTAATAACGTCACCAACACAGCAGCTAAGTCTCTTAGATAGCACTTTAGAGAGAATCTTGTAAAGACTACCCACAAGACTAATTGGCCTAAAGTCCCCCACACTATCCGAAATAAGTTTCTTTGGAATGAGCGTAATAAACGCATGATTAACCCCATGTTCCCAATCCCTGCCCAAATAAAAATCTTGAAAAAACCTCAAAACATGCTCCTTTAGAGTCGGCCAGCATTTCTTGAAGAAGCCCATTGTGAAGCCATCCGGACCTGGAGCTTTAGAGCTGTCCGAATAGGCTATCGCTTGCCAGATTTCCTGTTCATTGAACTGCTCCTCAAGATTTGTAGATTGACTTTCTGTCAGCTGGGCGAAATCCAGAGATAAAGCTTCCACTTCCATTATAGACTTGTAGCTGTAAGCATTCTTAAAGTAGTTCGTAATATGTGCCTTTATCAAATCCGGATCTGAAACAACAGAACCATTGATCATCAGACTTGTAATTTCGTTCCTCTTGCTCCTGTTTAACGCAGACAGATGAAAGAATCTTGTATTTCTATCCCCATCCTTTATCCATTTTGTCCTAGACTTCTGAAACCAAATACTTTCTTCCACCCTATACAACCTCCAGAGATTCGTTCTGAACTGAGACAACTGATCCCATTCCTGCTGTACTTGCTTTTTGTACTTGCTTTTTGAAACACACTGACACCGCCCTTGATTTTTGTACTTGATTAATTTTGTTTCCATTTCTTTTTACTGAAAGAAATTTAAAAATTCTCTCCCATATTTTCATTTCATCATCGATATTGTTTCCATTGTTCTGGCTGACATAAAGTTGTATTACTTCATCTGCAGGCTACATTCACTGACATTCTGAAGCGTCTTGGTATGCATCTTTCACTTTGTACTTGGTTCTCCTAACTATGTTATAACAATTCTGTGGCTCAGTGTTGAATTATGAAATAACATGAAAGAAGTTTTGGTAATGGTTTGCCTTCCAAACTTCATTGTAAGTTTTGATGGGGCCACTCAAAGGCAAACTATGAAAACCAACAATGAAAGCCATCCTTTTCAATGGCTAATTTCAATCTGTCTTGCAAGGAAGTCATAGTAATGGTTTGGCTTCTAAATTTCGTTAAATTTTGAGGGCACCATGATGTGAAGCATGAAATGCTTGTTTTATGGGGGTGGTGGCCTAGTTTCTAGGATGTGTAGACTATTCTGATAAGCAATGTCCTAATGGAGAATTGACTTTCCTTTCAGCACAACATTTCAATACTGACCTCACACCGAGGAAGTCATCGATCAAGCTCATGATCCAGGAAGAGCTTACGAAACTAGCCGATGATGAAGATGAAGAGGGCGATGCGGAGAAAGATGAAACCCAGTCCACAGGGCAAGAGGTCCAAGCCTGACCTCTACAAGATGGAATAATAACTACACTGGAAAATGAAAACATGTAGGTATTGATGTCTTGTGCCAATATATACTTTTTAGCTATTACTTAGCAGGTTTGCTTGTAATCTATTGTTGCTTTTTTCGATGAGCAAATTAGCATGTATCGAATACTAGAGGGGAACTGGAGTCACCTATCTGTGTTGAAGGATTTGTACAATCAATTAACATAATCTGCAGGTACTTTACTATCAGAAAACCAAGTATTTTGATTTACAGACAGAACTGCGCGAGTTTTTTGTTTAATCCATGCTTTCTTTTTAGTGTTGAGAACTATATTGGTGTGCGTATCATCCTGTGATTTAGTACTGGAATGTACCGTTTAGAGTTTCTTTTATATTTTGGTTTTTAATATCATTAGAAAATATACAAATGGTTGATAAAGAATCTCCTAAATATTGATAATTTTTTTGGGAAAAGGGTACCTAACTCGGAGTTTAAAAAAAATCAATGTGGCTATATTTTGGCATCCAATGCAACTCTTCAAGTCTGGAAAAAAATTCAATGTCTCGTTCGATCAATGTTTTCCGTCATGTCATTTTGTGTTGACATGGAACGTTAAACAGGCTAATATCTTATTTTCTTTCAATGTAATCTTTTAATTTAAAAAAATAATTCAATGTGATTTTTTGACCATCTATTTAATGTTGTTATAAATGAGAAAATTATATTATTTATCACTCAATTATTTTTTCTCTTATATTTAGGTAATTAAATTTGTAATTAAATTAAAAAATTATTGTCTCTGCTTTATATATTTCCAAATTTTTGCCATATTCCTTTATCCTCTCATTTCATTTTTCTTCCTTCTCAATCAAAGAATTTTTCTCTTTCATTACCTCGTGAAGTAGCTCATCCTTAGTTTTTCTCAATTTTTTTACAAGTTCAATTTGGGTTCCTGAATCTGGATTCTTTAGTTCATCGCAATTCTTTCAATTTTTAATTATCCCCTGTTGCTTTTCTTCAACCTGTCAAAGCCATGTCTTTCACCATTTCCATGGAAACCCGAAAGCCCCATTTTTTTTTTTTTTTTGCAGAGATGGTAGATATTGGCTTGTACAAGTTATCTGGGGATATGTAAATTAATATAGCTAAATAATTTCACCATAGGGTACGTTCAAGAGTTATCTGGGGAGGCCATGACAGAAATATTCAAGAACCATGTTCATGAAGAGTACATTGGATGGACTGATTGATAGAGAAGGGTAGTTGCCGTGGAGTGGAGGCTTCGCTTTAAGCAATCTTTACTATGCCGAGCATATGAACACCGATGCCAAATCAAGTACCGGTGGTAGGGTAAAATGGGGTGGATATCGTGTAATAAGTGCAGTCGAAACCGGTAAATTTACAGTGGGGAACTTTTTGACCGGGAGTGCTTGGATTTCGGGCATCGGAGTGCCATTTGAAGCTGGACTGGACTGTGATAGTTTTTTCTTGATGGGGTTGATTTTCCAAAATGCAGATAGGATTTACATATATTTTTAAAAATTTAATTTAATTAATATTATTTTAACCAAAATTTTAATTTAATAAATATTATTTTAACCATATATTAATAAAATAATAATAATAAATGTCATATTATACATAATAATAATAATAATAATAACAATAATAATAATAAAATAAGATATGACGATTAAAATAGGATCAATTCAAAAGTGAGTGATTAAATTTAAAATTTTTCAAGTTTAGTGACCAAAATAAAATAAAGAAGATAATTAAATGATGAATGATATAATTTATTCAATTTATAACATCATTACACGGAGGGATGAACTACTTGACCTACTAAGTCGGCACAAAATAATAGAATCATTAATTAACGATAGAAAACGTTAGTTAAAATATCACATTGATTTTTTTTTACTAGTGTAAAAAAAGTGGAGGGTCAGATTGATTAAAATTATGAGGACCTTAAGTACCATTATTTTTATATGTCGAATTAATGATGACTCATTATTTTAATGAATCGTTTCTTCAGGCTATCTGAGTTGTTTGCACGATTAGTAAATCTAACAAAATCGATAGTTCTATCGGGTTGAATGGTTTTTAATATATATTTTTCTTAAAAAAAATGTTTATTCCTTTTAAATTTAATTAAGAATAGATTTTGAAATTTCGAAAAGTTTTGCAATTCTCAACGGTCGGATTTTGAAGACCAGACGGTTTTATAAATTTATCTCGAGACAGTAAAAAAAGAAGAAAATACCATTAAAAAATATGCAAATCGAAATGCCTAGATTCATTCTTCTCCCCATTTCTCTCCTCACTGTTCTGATTTCTAGAAATGCGGTGGGAGCCGGCAATGCACCTTCTCCGTCTCCAAAGCATCACTTCTCCGGCGAAATCTCCAACCACTTCATCCCCTCCACCGTTCATCGACTTCAGCAAGCTCTCCTCCTCCATCCCCCTGTTTCTGCTGATATTCCTTCAAGTTCAACAACACCTGCCGAGAGTCCAGGGATTCTCCCGTCGAGCAGTAGCCCTCCAAGTCCTACTCCGGTCAGTTTGTCCCCCGACAGTGCGGCCGGTCCTTCTGTTAATGACGAATCAGGTTTAAGATCCGGTTACCAAATCGGATCCGTTCTAAGTTTTGGTTTGGTTATTGCGGCAGCCTTGGCTATTTAGATTTTTTACATTTTTGGATTTCATTTTTTTTATTTACAACGCAGCTTTAATTCTGAATTTCAAATTCTATGTACAAATGTTGTAATAAAAAAACTAACTTAAGTTGTTTTTCTTTTACGTAATGCAGTTTAATTTATTAAAAAAATTATAAGATAATATCTATTCAGACTAAGATAATATATATTTAGAATTTTCTTAGTTTATAACAAAACGGGTATTTTGGCAAAACCTGACACAGTAGCATTATGTATATCCATAATACTAAATTACAGTTGCAGTGTATATCACGATTGCGGATGTTACGAACGAACATTTTAACACGTGAAAACTGTTACGAGCATGATGATGAAAATTCATTTAAAAACAGAAACTTGGTTGGCAAGTAATCAGCAGCCGTAGCCTTTGCGGCAGCTTAGAGTGCCAGCATACTGAACTGTCTTCGTTACAAGTGAAGTTGGTCTAGCCACCATGCTTGATGCTCTCATGTAGCTTTCTGGACCTTCTTCTCCAGATGGTGTAAAAAAAGCACCATTCACCATCATATCTCCTTCCGATCTCCAATTCCAACTCCTCCACTCGTCGAATGAACTTTCACGTTTCTTCACCTGATTTCGAGTAAAAAAAATGGAGTAATGTTATATATGGTAGGATGCTCTGCATTGTAATGGATGGAGTTAGTAGAGAAACTTGTCTCCTTTGCATAATTGTTATCTGATGCCGTGAACACATTCCCTTGGCTATTGATCGTCGGGTTCGCGCTTCCTCCGATCGCATACTGTTAGGTATGACTCATAAATATACCAGTAAAGAGGACAGGAGATGGAGCGGAGTGAGCGAAGCGAACATCAACTGTCCTTACAAAGAAAGTCTCGTTGTGGGGTTACAAATTATGTGGGTTGGGGGTGCGGGGGCGTAGCCCCCGTGGTACGGTACATGGTTGATTTTGTAATTATGTACCAGGGTTTTCTATTATAAATAGAGATGTAACCTAGACCTAAAATATTATTGAATAAAATTCTAGCGCCGCCTAGGCACCGAGGACGTAAGCACATTGCCGAACCTCGTAAAATTCTCGTGTTCTTTCGTTTTCTTTACCCGTTTTCGTCAACAATTGGTATCAGATGTCAGGAGCAAAATTCGAAGTCGCGAAATTCGATGGTCAGGGTAACTTCGGATTATGGCAAACGAGGGTGAAGGATCTATTGGCGCAGCAAGGGATCTTGAAGGCTTTGCGACCTACAAAGCCGGCGTCGATGGATGAGGAAGATTGGGAAGAATTGCAGCAGCGAGCGGCAGGAACCATACGATTATGCTTGGCGGACGAGGTCATGTATCACGTCATGCATCTATCGTCTCCAGACGAAATTTGGAGGAAGTTGGAAAGTCAGTTTATGTCCAAATCCTTAACGACAAAACTGTATCTGAAGCAGCGGCTGTATGGGCTGAAGATGCAGGACGATCACGATTTGGCGCAACACGTGAATGTCTTCAATCAAATCGTTTCTGATCTGGCTCGGCTTGATGTGAAAATTGAGGATGAAGACAGAGCGATGATTCTGTTGTGTTCGTTGCCTTCCTCTTACGAACACATGGTGACTACTCTTACATATGGGAAAGAGACTATCAACGTTGAGGAGATTACTGCAGCCTTGTTGGCTCACAACCAGTGGAAGCAGAATGCAGGGGAAAGCTCTCAAGCCGATAGCTTATATGTCAAGGGTAATCGAGATCGTGGACGGAAGCCAGAGAAGGCAGGGTCCGGGAAGCGGAATTCCAGATCCAAATCCAGGGATAAGAAGACGATTCACTGTTACAAGTGCAATGAGGCGGGACATATGAAGCGAGACTGTCCGAAGTTGAAAAAGCAGACTGATGAGAAGCGTGATGGCTCATCCAAGTCTGTGAACGTGGTCGAGGATGATACTTCTGATTGCAGTGAGGGTGATATGCTTTCTATTTCAACGACACAATTGACGGATGCTTGGATTCTTGATTCTGGATGTTCTTATCACATCACGCCAAATAGGGAATGGTTTTCGACATACAGGCCGGTTAATTCTGGTTCGGTTTATTTGGGTGATGATCGATGTTGCAATATTGTTGGTATTGGTGATGTCAGAATTAAGATGCACGATGGCTCCGTTCGGACGTTGAGTGGTGTTCGACATATCCCAGACTTGAAGAAGAATTTGATTTCCTTGGGCACTTTACACAAGAATGGTTTTATCCCTAAGGCTGACGAGGATAGGGAAACCATTCGGATTGTTAAAGGAGCATTGACTGTGATGAAAGGCAAGATGACTGCAGGGAATATCTACAGATTGTTAGGGAGTACCGTTGCAGGTGGAGTTCACTCTGTTGAGTCCTGTGATGATACGACAAAATTGTGGCATATGCGCCTTGCTCATCTTAGTGAACGTGGTATGGAAGAATTACACAAGAGAAACTTGTTGCATGGTGTCAAAAGCTGTAAGCTCGATTTTTGCAAGTATTGTGTTCTTGGTAAACAGACTAAAGTCCGTTTCAAGACTGCGAAGCACACAACTCAAGGGATTCTTGATTATGTGCATTCTGATGTATGGGGGCCTTCCACGACATCGTCTTTGGGTGGATCTAGGTACTATGTTACTTTTATTGATGATTTTTCACGGAAAGTTTGGGTGTATTTTTTGAAACAGAAATCTGAAGTTTTGAGAAGTTCAAGCTGTGGAAAGCTGAGGTAGAAAACCAAACAGGACGAAAAATCAAGTGTTTGCGGTCTGACAATGGTACGGAGTACACAGATTCACAGTTCCTACAATTTTGTAAGGAGCATGGGATTCAGAGGCATTTTACAGTGCGCAAGACACCACAACAGAATGGTGTTGCGGAACGAATGAACAGGTCGTTGAATGAAAGAGCCAGATGTTTGCGGTTCAATGCGGGGCTTCCCAAACACTTCTGGGCTGAGGCTGTTAACATGGCGTGTTACCTTATCAACAGATCGCCAAGGGCATCGCTGGCTGGGAAAGTTGCAGAAGAGGTATGGACTGGTCATGATGTTAGTTTTGATAACTTACGGATTTTTGGTTGTCCTGCTTATGTGCATGTACCTGCTGATGAGAGATCCAAACTTGATGCAAAATCGAAGGAGTGCATTTTTCTGGGTTACAAGAAAGGTGTCAAAGGATTCAAGTTCTGGGATCCAGTTGCGAAGAAAGTTGTGATTAGTAGAGATGTCGTTTTTGATGAACAGTCTATGTTGCAGCAGAAGCAAGACACGACAGTGGTAGATTTCGAGCAGTTTCCAGTTGAGAAACCAGAAACTTCTCAACCGACTTCTGGTGGTTCCACTACGGATGATTTGCAGGATTATAGTCTCACCAGAGACAGGGTGAGACGGACGAATATAAAGCCTCCGAACAGATTGGGTTTTGAAGACTTGGTATCTTTTGCACTTACTGTTAGCAGTGATGATCCAATTACTTTTCATGATGCCGTTACTAGTCAGGAAAATGACAAGTGGATGGCAGCCATGGTTGAGGAGATGGAGTCTTTGAATCACAATCGCACATGGGAGTTAGTTCCCCTTCCTGAGGGTAAGAAGCCGATTGGTTGCAAATGGGTGTATAAGAAGAAACCAGCAGTAACAGAAAAAGAGGGGGAGAAGTTCAAGGCTCGTTTGGTAGCGAAGGGTTTTTCACAGCAGAAAGGAGTTGATTATGATGAAATCTTTTCTCCTGTGGTCAGGCACACTTCAATCCGAGCAGTACTTGCATTGGTGGCTAGTTGGGATTTGCATTTAGAGCAGATGGATGTTAAAACTGCTTTTTTGCATGGTGATTTAGAGGAGCAGATCTACATGCGGCAACCTGAAGGTTTCACTCAACCTGGAAACGAGCATTTAGTTTGCAGATTGAAGAAATCTTTGTACGGGTTAAAACAGTCTCCGAGACAGTGGTATAAACGGTTTGACTCCTATATGATCAAGATTGGCTACAACCGATGTGAGTATGATTGTTGTGTCTATGTTAAGAGCCTTGATGATGGTTCTTTTATTTTTCTATTACTGTATGTTGATGATATGTTGATTGCTGCGAAGAACATGGATGATGTTATCGGTTTGAAAACTTTATTGAGTCAGGAATTTGATATGAAAGATTTAGGTGCTGCAAAGAAAATTCTTGGAATGGAAATTTGCAGGGACAGAGACTCAAGGAAACTGCGGCTATCTCAACGGGGTTATGTTGAGAAAATGCTAGAAAGGTTTGCGATGAGCAGCGCGAAACCAGTTAGCACTCCATTGGCGAATCACTTTAAGCTCTCATCAGAACAGTGCCCTAAGACAGATAAGGAAGCTGAAATATGACAAAGGTTCCGTATTCTAATGCTGTTGGCTGCTTGATGTATGCGATGGTATGTACTCGTCCTGATTTAGCTCATGCTGTTAGTCAAGTTTGTAAGTACATGTCTAAACCTGGTAAGCAACATTGGGATGCAGTCAAGTGGATCTTTCGGTACTTAAAGGGTACTGTGGGACATGGAATTGTTTTTGGGAGTCAGCGGGATAATCCTTTGGTTGTAGGATATGTGGATTCAGATTATGCAGGTGACTTGGATAATAGAAGATCTACGACAGGGTATGTGTTTACTCTTGGTGGAGGGCCTATTTGCTGGAAGTCTACTGTTCAATCTGTCGTGGCACTATCTACAACTGAAGCTGAATACATGGCAGCGGCTGAAGCTGCAAAAGAAGCTTTATGGCTTACTGGTTTAGTGAAGGAGTTGGGTGTTCAACAAGGTGGAGTTCAGTTGCTTTGTGATAATCAAAGTGCTATTCACTTGGCTAAGAATCAGGTGTATCGTGCTAGAACTAAACATATTGATGTAAGGTTCCACAAGATCAGAGAGTTGGTTGCATCTGGAGAGGTTTTGTTTCAGAAGGTACATACTGATGAGAATGCCGCTGATATGTTCACCAAGCCAGTTACGACAGACAAGTTCAAGCATTGCTTGGACTTGTTGAATGTTTCGAGTTGTTAAAGAAGCAAGGTAACCCAACCCACATTGAAGTTTCCAAGGGGCAGGATATTCGCCAAGGTGGAGATTTGTTAGGTATGGCTCATAAATATACCAGTAAAGAGGACAGGAGATGGAGCGGAGTGAGCGAAGCGAACATCAACTGTCCTTACAAAGAAAGTCTCGTTGTGGGGTTACAAATTATGTGGGTTGGGGGTGCGGGGGCGTAGCCCCCGTGGTACGGTACATGGTTGATTTTGTAATTATGTACCAGGGTTTTCTATTATAAATAGAGATGTAACCTAGACCTAAAATATTATTGAATAAAATTCTAGCGCCGCCTAGGCACCGAGGACGTAAGCACATTGCCGAACCTCGTAAAATTCTCGTGTTCTTTCATTTTCTTTACCCGTTTTCGTCAACACATACATTTCCCAACCGATGTATACATTGTTGACAATATGAAAGTAACCATGCCTGCACCTGCAACATTTTGACAGTATGTTTAGATGTCATGCTACTTATGTGTGTGTGCATACCGCTTTAGGCACCGGCTACCTCAGCATTCTCTGAACCAGGCCTTCCCCGAAGTTGTTGAATGCGATTGTTACTTGCATGTTCTTGTCATCGAGGAACTCATCACTATGCCCCATGAGCATGACTTCGTTATGATGTAGCATATAGTTGTTCGAGATTGTAATGGACGTAGAACCGTACGTTGCATCGATAAGACTGTCGTAACAGTTTTCTACTGTGCAGTGATAGATCCAGACATCCCTTGAGCCGAATATCGAGATCGCATCGCCGTCAGATTCACTGCTTATTGCATATTGGGGTAGCGGGTTCCACACCATCGCATCCCCTGAAGGTAAGCAGTCATGTATGTAGATGTTATGTATGATTACATTACTCACATTGCGTAAGGTTATGCACGGCCCGTTTGCTATTTGGATATCGTGTCCTATTCCGTCGATGGTCTTGTACGAGTTGACAAGGAGTTGTGCTCTTAGGCTTATGACCATGTCATGATCAAAGATGATCCATAGAGGTTCAGGTTGAATCGCTGCATGTCGTAGTGTACCCGGAGTCGGAGATATCAGATCATCATTGACCGAATCTGTGACAACATAAATTTCACCATCCTGAACCCCGATGGCATCTTTGCCGAACCCAACCGCACAGTCGGCTAGCTTTTTCCTGTTGGATTCCCATTCAGGGTCACACCTCCAGCAATCGTCTATAGGATTACCAGTTGCACGTTGTTCCGTGTCCAACTGCCTTCGTGTTGAGTGCCTATTTAGATGTGAGAAAATCATTAATAGGTCAAGAACAAAACACCGGAGAACCGGAGCGGAGCGGAGCGACTTACTCGAGTACGGCTTCGGACATTTTCCGAGGGGCATGTATCGAGAATGTTGATGAAGCATGTGAGCATAGGAGTAGGGAAAGTAGATAGAATATTGTCATCTAATGGAAGCTTTTAGTAAACAATACCAGAGACAGATGGCTCAAAGATGTGGGTATATATGTATAAATAACATGAACATTGCAGGATTTATATTGATATTATTATGCATGGTGTTAAAGGACATTGATTAGCAAATTCGGTATATCAACTTAGGAATTGAATGGTGCTGTGAAAAGCTGGTTAGTTTTCCCACTTGAATTATGGATCCAAAAGGATTTGCCCAGTAATGGAGACCGAATAGTTACGTTCATACCTGGAGGGCTAACCCTTTCTTTTCTTAAAAAAAAGAAAAAGAATTTTGTAGGCTTTATATGAATCCACGCGATGGTGTGTGCCTAAGGAAGCATTTGGTGTAGGAAATGTCGGGTGCAAAGGAGTCATAAACATGTATTATTTACGTCCATTACGGCTATAACCTAATTTGTAATTGATTATCAAAGGAACAATCTCGATGTGGCTAAAATAATTGTTGTTGTTAATTGAAGTCTCGAGTTTGAGCATCAGGAATGTCAGGGGTGTAAACATTTCATGTTAAATGATTGAGAGTTTATATTTGAATATATACTATCTTATACTTACCCTAGATTAATAAATATTATAATTGTTTCGGATTTGGAACTGTTTTTATGTTCTCAAGTATAATTATATTGTTAAATGTATGGTTGGATGGTTCATTTTTAATTTTTTTCTTTTCTTTCTTATGATATCAATTAAATGCATCTTTTTCAATTCACTAATCTTTCTTGAATGATTATAGTTACTCTTGTGACGTTTTTTTCTTCTCAAAAATGGATTTTTCGTTGCATCTTCAGACGACATTTATTTAATTATGTCGATTTATTCTTCTTTTACATCGTTAGAATATTGGTAGTCACTCATAATTAGAGGGGTTTAAAATCGGGTACCCGGTTCTCATGATAGTATATTTGGTGGCCCGTTAAGTCCGGATATCTATATTTTCGGGTAACATATATCCGATTCATCTATTTTTTAATTTACTTTTTTTTTAAAATCACAT
The DNA here is from genome assembly GCF_006381635.1 of Hibiscus syriacus. Taxonomy (NCBI): domain Eukaryota; kingdom Viridiplantae; phylum Streptophyta; class Magnoliopsida; order Malvales; family Malvaceae; genus Hibiscus; species Hibiscus syriacus. Next base: position 249,825 of record NW_024062906.1, read on the forward strand.
AGAAAATACATAAAATTTTAAAAAAGCTCATTATGCACAATCCATTCACAAAAATTAGTGATTTGAAGTTATTTTTAAGGATAAATATTTGGATATATATATTTAAGTTTATTTTCAAAAGAAAACCTTAAAGTTATTAATATCGATCCTAATTCGTTTCGAATGTCATATTGACAAATTAATAAAAACTTTTTGTAAAATTTAAAACTTAAAAGTATATAATACAAATCTAAGAAAGTTTTAAATTTAATTTTAAGGTAAAAATATTAAGGAACCTAAAATAAAAATATAATTTAAATTGAATATATATATATATATATATATTAATATTATAGTGTCGGGTCGGGTTCCCAGTTATAAAAAAATTCAGCCTAGACCCGACCCAACTACCCGGTAAAAATTACGAGTCGGGTACCCAGCCCGATTGGATAAATTTTTTTAGAGAATATCCAATTTTTTTATATTCGGATCAGCGGAACAACGGGCGGGTATTTTTGAACACCCCCTACTCACAATCATTGAATATGGTATACTCTTGAGTTATGATAAATTCACTTTATCATTAAGTCACCATTATATATATATATATATATATATATATATTAGGTATGACTCATAAATATACATAGAAAGTCTCGTAGTAGGGGTTACAATTATGTAGGTTGGAGGTGCGGGGGCTGCGGGCCCACGATATGGTACATGGTTTTTTTTGTAAATATGTACCAAAGTTTATTTATTATAAAAGGAAATATAACCTAAACCTATGAGATATTGAATTGAATAAAAATTATAGCGCCGCCTAAGGCACCGATGACGTAAGCACATTGTTGAATCTCGTTAAAATTCTTGTGTTCTTTCTGTTTTCTTTACCCGATTATTCAATAATTGGTATCAGATGTCAGGAGCCAAATTCGAAGTTGCGAAATTCGATGGTCGGGGTAACTTCGGATTATGGCAAAAAAGGGTGAAGGATCTGTTGGTACAGTAAGTGATCCTAAAGGCTTTGTGACATACAAAACCGGCGTCGATGGAGGAGGAAGATTGGGAAGAATTGTAGCAGCGAGCGGTAGAAACTATACGATTATGTTTAGCGGACAAGTTCATGTATCAGGCATGCATCTGTCGTCTCCAGATGAAATTTGGAAGAAGTTGGAAAGTCAGTTTATGTCCAAATCCTTAACGACTAAACTGTATCTAAAGCAGCAGCTGTATGGGCTGAAGATGCATGATGATTATGATTTGGCACAATATGTGAATGTCTTCAATCAAATCGTTTCTGATTTGGCTCGGCTTGATGTGAAAATTGAAGATGAAGACAAATCGATGATTCTGCTGTGTTCGTTGCCTCCCTCTTACGAACACATGGTGACTACTCTTACATATGGGAAAGAGATTATCAAAGTTGAGGAGATTACTGCAGCCTTGTTGGCTCACAACCAGCGGAAGCAGAATGCAGGGGAAATCTCTCAAGCTGATAGCTTATATGTCAAGGGTAATCAAGACCGTGGATGGAAGCCAGAGTCTGGAAAGCGGAATTTTAGATCCAAATCTAGGAATAAGAAGATAATTCACTGTTACAAGTGCAAGGAGACGGGACATATGAAGCGAGACTGTCCGAAGTTGAAAAAGAAAACTGATGAGAAGCGTGATGACTCATCCAAGTCTGTGAATGTGGTCGAGGATGACAATTCTGATTGCAGTGAGAGTGATATGCTCTCAATTTCAATGACTCAATTGACGGATGTTTGGATTCTTGATTCTGGATGTTCTTATCACATCACGCCAAATATGGAATAGTTTTCGACATACAGGTCGGTTAATTCTGGTTCTGTCTATTTGGGTGATGATAAATGTTGCAATATTGTTGGTATTGGTGATATCAGAATTAAGATGTATGATGGTTCTGTTCGGATGTTGTGTGGTGTTCGACATATCCCATATTTGAAGAAGAATTTGATTTCTCTGGGCATTTTGTACAAGAATGGTTTTATCCCTAAGGCTTATGAGGATAGGAAAACCATTCAGATTATTAAAGGAGCTTTGAATGTGATGAAAGGAAAGATGAATGCAGGGAATATTTACAAATTATTAGGGAGTACCATTGTAGGTGGAGTTCATTCTGTTGAGTACTGTGATGATACTACCAAACTGTGGCATATGCGTCTTGCTCATCTTAGTGAACGTGGTATAGCTGAATTACATAAAAGAAATCTATTGCATGGTGTTAAAAGTTGTAAGCTCGATTTTTGCAAGTATTGTGTTCTTAGTAAACAGACTAAAGTTTGTTTCAAGACTAGGAAGCACACAACTAAAGGGATTCTTGATTATGTGCATTCTGATGTATGGGGGCCTTCCACGACATTGTCTTTGGGTAGATCTAGGTATTATGTTACTTTTATTGACAATTTTTCAAGAAACGTTTGGGTGTATTTTTTGAAACAGAAGTCTGACGTTTTTTTAGAAGTTCGAGCTATGGAAAGCTGAGGTAGAAAACCAGACAGGGCGAAAAATCAAGTGTTTGCGGTCTGACAATGGTACGGAGTACACAGTTTCTAAACTTCTGTAAGGAGCATGGGATTAAGAGGCATTTTACAGTGCACAAGACACCACAACAGAATGGTGTTGCAGAATGGATAAACATGTCGTTGAATGAAAGAGCCAGATGTTTGTGGTTGAATGCGGGGCTTCCCAAACACTTCTGGGCCGAGGCTTTTAACATGGTGTGTTATCTTATCAATAGATCGCCAAGGGCATCATTGGCTAGGAAAGTTGCATAAGAGGTATGGACTGGTCATGATGTTACTTTTGATCACTTACAGATTTTTGGTTGTCCTGCTTATGTGCATGTATTGTTGATGAGAGATCCAAACTTGATGCAAAATCAAATGAGTGCATTTTTCTAGGTTACAAGACATGTGTCAAAGGATTCAAGTTATGGGATCCAGTTGCGAAGAAAATTGTGATCAGTAGAGATGTTGTTTTTGATGAACAACCCATGTTGCAGTAGAAGAAAGACACGACAGTGGTGGATTTCGAGCAGTTTACAGTTGAGAAAACAGAAACTTCTCAACCGACTTCTGGTGGTTCCACTACGGTTGATTTACAAGATTATAGTATCTCCAGAGACAGGGTGAAACGATGAATATAAAACCTCCGAACAGATTGGGTTTTTGAAGACTTTGTCTCTTTTGCACTTATTGTTAGCAGTGATGATCCGGTTACTTTCCATGATGATGTTACTAGTCAGGAAAATGACAAGTGGATGGCTGTCATGGTTGAGGAGATGGAGTCTTTGAATCATAATCGCACATGGGAGTTAGTTCGCCTTCCTGAGGGTAAGAAGCCTATTGGTTGCAAATGGGTGTATAAGAAGAAACCAGCAGTAACAGAAAAAGAGGGGGAGAAGTTCAAGGCTCGTTTGGTAGCAAAGGGTTTTTCACAGCAAAAAAGAGTTGATTATGATGAAATTTTTTCTCCTGTGGTCAGGCACACTTCAATCTGAGCATTACTTGCATTGGTGGCTAGTTGGGATTTGCATTTAGAGCAGATGGATGTGAAAACTGCTTTTTTGCATAGTGATTTAGAGGAGCAGATCTATATGCAGCAGCCTGAAGGTTTCACTCAACCTGGAAACGAACATTTAGTTTGCAGATTGAAGAAATCTTTGTACGGGTTGAAACAGTCTCCGAGATAATGATACAAACAATTTGACTCATATATGATCAAGATTGGCTACAAGCGATGTGAGTATCATTGTTGTGTCTATATTAAGAGCCTTGATGATGGTTCTTTTATTTTTCTGTTAGTGTATGTTGATGATATGTTAATTGCTGCGAAGAACATGGATGATTTTATCTGTTTGAAAACTTTATTGAGTCAGGAATTTGATATGAAATATTTAGGTGCTGTAAAGAAAATTCCTGGAATGGAAATTTGCAGGGACAGAGACTCAAGGAAACTGTGGCTATCTCAACGGAGTTATGTTAAGAAAATGCTAGAAAGGTTTGCGATGAGCAACGCAAAACCAGTGAGCACTCCATTGGCGAATCACTTTAAGCTCTCATCATAACAGTGCCCTAAGACATATAAAGAAACTGAAGATATGGCAAAAGTTTTGTATTCTAATGTTGTTGGCTGCTTGATGTATGCAATGGTATATACTCGTCCTGATTTAGCTCATGATGTTAGTCAAGTTTGTAAGTACATGTCTAAACTTGGTAAGCAACATTGGGAAGTAGTCAAGTGGATCTTTAGGTACTTAAAGGGTACTGTGGGGACATGGAATTGTTTTTGGTAATCAGCGGGATAATTCTTTGGTTGTAGGATATGTGGATTCAGACTATGCGGGTGACTTGGATAATAGAAGATCTACGACAGGGTATGTCTTTACTCTTGGTAGAGGGCCTATTTGTTGGAAGTCTACTGTTCAATATGTTGTGGCATTATCTACAACTGAAGCTGAATACATGGCAGCAGCTGAAGCTGCAAAAGAAGCTTTATGGCTTACTGGTTTAGTGAAGGAGTTGGGTGTTTAGCAAGGTGGAGTTCAGTTGCTTTGTGACAATCAAAAGTACTATTCACTTGGCTAAGAATCATGTATATTATACTAGAACTAAGCATATTGATGTAAGGTTTCATAAGATTAGAGAGTTGGTTGCATCTGGAGAGATTTTGTTTCAGAAGGTACATACTGATGAGAATACCGCTGATATGTTCACCAAGCCAGTTACGACAGACAAGTTCATGCATTTCTTGGACTTGTTGAGTGTTTCGAGTTGTTAAAGAAGTAAGGTAACCCAACCCACATTGAATGTTTCCTAAGGGGCAAGATATTCACCAAGGTGGAGATTTGTTAGGTATGACTCATAAATATACCGAGAAAGTCTCGTAGTGGGGGTTACGATTATGTGGGTTGGAGGTGCGGGGGCTACGACCCTATTTATTATAAAAGGAGATGTAACTTAAACCTATGAGATTAAATTGAATAAAAATTCTAGCGCTGCCTAAGGCACCGATGACATAAGTACATTGCTGAACCTCGTTAAAATTTTTGTGTTCTTTCTTTTTTCTTTATCTGATTATTCAACAATATATATATTAGTGCTTATTTTATCTATTATTCATCTTAGTTGTTTGGTTGAATTTTTAACTTTTTATATGATATTTTTTTTATTTTTAAGTGGTTAATTTGTGTATTTCAACTATTTTGAGAGAAATGTTTAACTTATGTGATGAATTTATTATTATTATTATTTACAAAATCGTTTTCGTAATTTTAAAGTATCTGCCTTTTATTTAATAAAATTAACTCTTATTATTAATTTAATATTTTTTTAAAAAATGAATCGTTTTTTAATGTGTTCAATCCAATTTGAGTAATAGTGATATATATTGGTGCATACTTGTTTCACGGGATTTGATATATATTGGTGTATAATAGTTCACGGCATAAAGGGTAAATTACAAATTTGATAATTAAATTTTACTCTCTTTTATTTCACTCATTGTACTTCAAATCTTTTTAATTTTATTAGCTTTATCGATCAACCGTAAACCGCCAAGAGGGGGTGAATTGGCCTTTAAAAATTCTTTACGGAAGCAATCGAAAAATTGAAAGAATTACACAACGATTTATAGTGGTTCAACTTTTAAACTAAGTCTACATCCACACTATGATTTTCTCAAATCCACTATATTTGCTTACCTTTAAGGACAATGTGTAATTTTATAAACTCTTTAAGGTTTATACCCAAAACCTTGAATACACACTCTCCCTAAGAGTAATTACAAATTTAGCAAACCAAAGAAAAACCTTACAAAAGTAAATTTGTTTGCACAATTTTAGCACTCACTTAATACATACTTGTGCAAAATAAACAATTGACTCACAAGTGTGTTTACAATAAAAAATTTGACAAATTAAGCACAAAACAAAACTTTTATATTGGTGGGTTGATTCAATATGATTCTTATTTTCCTTGGGAAGCTTTGACCTTCAATTTATACATTCTCTATCAATTCTAGCCATTTGTAGCCATTGAGGAACATTATAGTCGTTACCTACAACCAAAAACATCATTTAATGCATAAGGGATCAATCCTTTGGTAAAAGGGACCGATCTTTTGGTGAAAGGGATCGATCATTTTTCAAATAATTCGATCGTTGTAAGAAAGGGGAGTATGTTTTTGAAAATGTTCGACTAAATTGGAAAACATTTAAAACATATTTTTCAAGTAATTTGGACTTTGAATTATTTTTGATTTTTTGATAAGTTCGATTAAGTCCAAAATCAATTTTGTAATTTATTGTTACATAAAAATCTTAATTCAATAAATTTCCTCACTGAACTTAATACATTAGGCTTTTTTAGTCACTCAAATTTTCCTCACTGACGACATTATGACGTGACTTTTTTGTTGTTAACAGAGGAGTGACCAAAAAAATCCAATGCATAAAGTTCAGTGATTAAATTTAAAAATAATTAAAAGTATAATGGTGAAATAGGAGAGAGAGTAAAGTTTAATGATTAAATTTGTAATTTACCCATTAAAAAATAAAATAAAAAAATCCACGACATAAAGTCGTTAATGAAGAAACAACTAAGTTGGCAAAAAAACCTAATATATTAAGTTCAGTGATGAAATTGAAAAAGATTTAAAGTACAATGAGTGAAATAGGTTAGAGACTAAAATTTAGTTACTAAATTTATACTTTACCATGTATAAATTATTGTTTACGAAATAATAATGAACGCTGTTTTTTTAAAAATAATTTTTATTTATTAGAGGGATAAAAAAAGTACTCATAATGAAACCTATAACTTGTAGAGAAAAAAAATTGTCAATTGAAAGGTTTAACCATCTACTCTAAACAATCATAACTAAAAACACATCAGAAAATATAATAATATTATTTCCCTTGTTGAACTTTGAAGTATATCATGATCCAGTTAGTTAATTTGACTTAATACTCAGATGCAACACTTCTATTATGTGAAATAGATCGGGTACTACTTAAAGAATCTAATGCCTCATCTCACTAGACCAACTGATTGTTAGTAATATTTTAATATTTTAGAACTCAATATATGGTTTAACCTTTAAATTATATTTTTCTTACTTTGATTATCTTACCTTTGTTTTTTTTAGCCAGATTATTTTACCTTTGCTTTGAAATGTTATGTGATACATTTTAGGGTAAACTACATGTTTAGTACATAGACTACCAGTTTTGATCTGTTATAGTAACTAAATTTTATTTTATTTTTTCAAAATCATACGTAACGTTTAGTTTTTATTTCATTTTAGTACCTCGTTGTTAAAAACTTAACAGTTTTTTTATGGGTAAATTACATCCTTCATCACTCAACTATCTTTTCACTACTATTTTGGTACTAAAATTTTAAAAACGTTAATTTAACTAATCAACTTTTAAATTGCTCATATTTTAATCACTCTATTTTATTTTATTATTATCTTTCAAAAAAATAATTTATTTTATTAATAATTTTTTGACATGACCTATTTTATTAATATATAATTAGAAATAAAAAATTAAATTTGAAAGTTATAGTGATTAAATTAGGAGTAATCTGAAAGTTAAGTAATTAAATTAAAAAAGTAAACTTTAGTGTCCAAAATAGGAGTGAGAAGATGGTTGAGTGATGAATGATGTAATTTACCCATAAAAAAGGTGTCACGTGCAAAATTTTAATTGTGAGGTATTAAAACGAAACAAAAACTAAACGCTTGTTTTAATTTTGAAAAAAAAAATAAAAGTTTAGGTGCTAAAACGAACCAAAGCTGATAGTTTAGATACTAAACACGAAATTTACCCTACATTTTAACAGCATCACATGTCCACTAATTCTTTTAACAGCATTAACAATAGGAACTAGTCTGAGAAAAACAATATTAGGTTTTGATTTGTAAAAAGAATGGAAGGACTGAAGTGAAAAATAGTACATATTAAGAATTAATTCATGCATTAAGCCTTAACAATTGTTAATATACGACTATCTACTTTGGCAAGAAGAAGAAAACTTGTGTTGGCGCTATCCAGGGTATTAAGGAAATAAATACTATATGTATCCCATACAACTACTTTTTCAACCTATTAAATGTCTTTTTCTTTTCAAAAAGAAAAAGAAAAATCGTAGTTTGTGGTTGTTATAATCCCATTGATTTTTTTTATGTGCAAGAGATGGGTTGAATTTAGAGTTATGGTTTCATTTTGTTTGTTTTCGTATCTAAATAAGAAATATTTGTGTTTATAAAATATTTTGATTTAATTCACAATTTAAACTTATTTAGATTAGAACTTATCGAGTGGTCTCAATGATGAAAAAAAACATTGATTTTCCCAGAGGTCATGAGTTTGAAAACCAACATCTGTGAGTGTGTGTTGTCAATTAAATTGGTTTAAGTCACAATTGTTTAGATTTAATTCATAATTTGAATTCAATATCAAGTTTGACTTGAATTGGTAAATCTCTTCATTTGTGTTTATAAATTATTTGAATTCTTTTTAGAAAAAAAATTATATTAAAATTTCATTTGCAGAATCTCTTGATGGTACACTTGTAAACCTCTTCATTGCAGTTATCTAATTTTTCTTTGATTATTGAAATAGAATTTATATGTTTTCTTTTTAATCTAGAACTATGTTCACCAAATATTGTGATTAAAAAAGGATTTATTTGCCACATTCAAGTTTTACATCCACAAAAAAGTTTTAGATATGTGGATGTTTGGATTGTTTTTTCTTGATTCTAACCTTGGTGTAATTTGATGTTTAGTAATAAAAGGTTGGTCACTCTTTTCCTCCTTTCAATGTCCGTTGGGTTACTTATGTAGCTCGACAGTTATGAAGAGGCTTTTAACGAGACCCTTATTCTTATTAAAAAAACATCCACATAAAAGTGCTCCATTTTTCAGATTATACTATAAGTAGCCTTCTTTTTTTTACACTGAACACATAAACACGGTGAAAGAAGATAAATGTTCCGGCAGGTCCGAAACTCAAACGGCCGATTGACCCGAAACAGAGACAAGAATGTTCAACAGTATAATAAAACACATAAGAAATAAAATTTTAACCAATGAACCAAAAACATCACCCCCTCGGACTATTTAAGATTTGAAATCCCCCATAGGATGAAACAAACCATAATCATTGGCGTCTAATTAAGCTTCGAATCCACTTTGCCGGTTCAGGTATCATCAACTTGCGAATGAAAGACGAAGCTCGGGAATGTCGTGGTGATGTCCCTGTTTCAAGGATACAACAAAAGAATCATCAACGGTGAGAGCCAACTAGGTTTCGTGATAGGGAGCATGTTTGGGACTTACTTGAGGTATTGCAGGGTCATGTTTTTCAGAAGGGACGGATGTCGTAGAACAAGGCTTCTCCACTCTTCCTTGTCGATCTTCCCATCATGCTTGTATCAGCCTCCTCAAAGGTCTGTTGCAAAGCTCGAAAACTTAGCAAGCATAAACTAGAACCAAGGATAATGAAAGTTACTAGGCATATGTCTTCGATTGAATCAGATTCAAGTGACTGGTCACCTTGTCGATTATACATTCTATAACATCGTCTGAAAGGTTCATGCCTGATTCAGCAAGTGTAGCCACTACCATTTGCTTCACCTGTATGTAGAAATATATGATCGATGGGAAGAAGGATCAAAGAAATATAGAGAATAAAATATTGAAATTGGAAAACATATTACATACTTCCTGCCTCTCAATGAAGCCTTGTTGCTTGAGATCATATAGTTGAAAAGAGACTGCAAAGGGCATAAAAGAAATATGAGAAGGCAAGTACTCTGCAGATGAACAACTGAAAACCGAATAATTCTTAAGTTTTAAGGGATTATGATAAATGATGACCAAAGATATGCAAATAAAGATCTTGATTCAGACAACTTAAATATGGTTACATACACTCAATCTTATCATCAATTGGTGCATTTGGATGGAAGACAGAGAGAGCATGAGCAAACTCTTCAAAACCTAAAATTCCAGTATGCTTTGTATCAAATAAATCGAATACCTGCAGTGAAATATGAAATACATTGACAACAGCTCAGGCGAGATAATAATAACTGCAAATATCGGTATGATAAGACTTACGAGCATTCTTTATAGAGGATGGAAATATCATACTTAATTCATGATATTACGTAGTTAATGTAGGATATTACTTACATATTATAGGACCTTTATACTTGTATATATACCCATAATGTTGATGAATAAAATACAAGAAAGTATTCTCTTCCTACTATCTCGACAGAAACAATATTAATTAACATTAGATAAAATACCCTATCTGCAAACAAGCTCTCCTTTTTGTTTGTTTTGAACAAGGCCAATTGAAACTCCTCCTGCCAAATGGTAAAATAAAATAAATTCACATATGAAAAAGCATATGGAGTGATCATCAAAGCCCAAAACTCGAGAAATACCACAAAAATAATTAAAAAGCAAAGTAAAAAATAGAAAAAAGACCTTGTTAATCAGCCCGTCATATCACAGCACTACTTATCTTCTTGAAGAGCTCGTAAAGAGCTTCTATTTCACTTACACTAACTGCATCGAGGTGTACAATTAGGAAAAGTCTGAATAAGACATTAATTCATTCAAAAACTTAACAATATTATTAAAATAAAAGAAAAAAGGACGATAACATACACACAGTCTCTCTTGCGAGAAGTTCCGGATCATCTAGACCTCTAGATTGTTTGTACAAATCAATATCACAGCATTTCAGTGCAGAAGCAAATAAATGCTTCAATCCATCTGTGCACTGCGACATGATATTCTCTGCACATCAAAACACCCCATACCTACGTGACAGAGGACCGAGGTTGGAAAAATCCCATTCACATCAGTCTTTGTTAAAAACATAATCTGTCTCAAGACAAATAAATAACATGACATACCTTTTAACCATTTCCTGAACCTGCTGACTTGAGCTCAAAATGTAAGACTCCGAATTCTTAAAAAAAGTCCTCAAAATCAAATCATTATCTGTTTTACCAATGAAACCACAATCCCATTAGTGTCTGCTTGATGCTATTCTCCTAGCAACCTCAAATGCAATGATATTTTCCCTCATTTTGTGCATGGAGGTATATTCATGAATAAGAAATAACTCATATGTATTCATTTTTCATACATTGAGTAATACGCAAACAAGCAGGCAATGCACAACAGATGAACGATGAAATGCCAACAGATTAATAAAATAAAGAACTGCGATCCCATGAAACAAAAAAATTGTCAAATTTATCCACTTTACAAAGATTGCAGGTTGTCGACAACATACCAGGCTTTGTCATCCCACTAATATCAAGAACCTTTAATTATAACAGACACTGAAGCTATAAAAGCATGTGTAGACAGAAATTCCGATGAAGGAAATAGTTCAAAAACAAATCTCCATCAAAACAAAACACATTAAAAAGCTAAATTCAAACCCAAAAATCATACCTTTTGTAACAAATTAAACCTGATCAGATCCAACCTAATCAGTCCCACAAAATATTATAAAAAAATTAAAATAGCAAACACAACGTGAATAGATCTATCGAAGATTGGAAAGTTTGATTGAAGATGTTTAATTTAACCTCACATAGATTAAAAAAAATCATGATAGTTTCTTCATAATTTTTTTCTCGGGAAACAAACAGAGAAACACAATTGAAGGAGAAAATTGTTAATAATACCTTCGAAGAGTGGTTTGGGGTAGTATGAAAATTTTACGAAACCGGCTGTGAGCTAGTTGGGGATGAAAGGGCGGAAATGTTTCATGAGCTGGAGATTTCAATCATTCATGAAAAATTATAATAACTTTTTTAATTGAATTAAAATATAAAATGGTAAATAATACTATAAAGTAAATAAAAATATATGAATTAGTGACGGTTCATGACACGTGATGCTGGCGCTACTTTGGTTTTTATAGTTCAATAATTTGGTTTTTATAGTGCATTATAAGGTATTAACCAATCCACGGGGATGTCTCAGGAATATACGGTTAATATACGGCGTTACCAGATACATTAAAAGATATTTAATAAATTTAGTTTAGCGCTATCGGAAATATTAAGTAATAATAAATATAACAGGAAAATATGACAAAACCGGTCACGAAAAGACAAAATCGGTAAAGTGCTACCGGATATATTGAAAGTGTCGATACTTTAATATAAGTACCGACACATTATGAATTTAAAAGAGAAGCAGTTTTAGCGCCTATAAAGTGTCGATACTTTATAAATATATATCGATCCACAACTATATAACAGGTAAAAATATGACAAAACCGATCTCTAAAGGACAAACCCGGTATAGAGCGACTGAATATATTGAAAGTGTTGATACTTTAATATAAGTATCGACACTTTGTGAATTTAAAAGAGAAGCAGTTTAGCGCTATAAAGTGTCGATACTTTATAAAAATATATCGATCCATAACGATATAACAGGTTAAAAATATGAGAAAACGGGTAAAGCGCTACCGGATATATTGAAAGTGACGATACTTTAATAAGTACGCGAAATAAATTATCGATACTTTCAAAAAAATAGGTAATTATACTATCGAAAGTATCAACACGTGACATAAAAGTATCGATATTTTTGTAGTTGTATCGATTAAATATAAATAATATATCCGGTGAAAATATAAAGGGCATAATTAAATATCCTCTGAAAAATAGATAGAACGAACGAGTTTTTGAAATCGAAGCGTAATTGTTGTTGCATTTTAGAAGGCGTTTCTAAAGCGAAGTTTATTTGTTTGTTGCTGCAGTCGAATCGAAAAGTACGTTGTAGAAACCCTAGTTTTTTATTATTACAGTAATCGGAAATAGGGTTTTTGTGTGTTGTTTGGGGTTTTAGAGTAAAGAAGCATTTGAGACCAATTATAGGTAGAAAGTGATATTCTAGGTAAAATATAAATATCGATACTTTATTAAATATTATAGGTAGAAAATGATATTATAAGTTGTATAAATGTGCCGATACTTAGAGTATTGAGTGTTCTTATTCGTTGAAGGAAATAAGGATTAAGATTTTTAGGTTTAGTTGGGGATTTCGAATTGAAGCCAAGAAGGATTTGTGACCAATTATATAATATTATAGGTAGAAAATAATATGGATACCTGTATATAATATTATAGGTAGAAATGATATTTTAGGTTGTATAAATGTGCCGACACATTTTGTAGTGGCCATTCAAATTCTTTTGAAGAAAACCATTTTACCACAAGAGTAATTATCTATATTTGTATATTAAATAAAGTGTATCTAACAAGTATTTGATTTGATTTGCGTAAACTGATATATGAAGGAAAAATGGAGTCAATGGGTGGAAATATTGTGGTGGCGCAGATGACTTTGAAATTGAGGCCGAGACTTGAAAGCAACCAAAGGGTGGATATAGTACTTCTAGTAAGTATCAATGTCTTTTTGTTATTATTGTTGAAATGGTAATGGATTAAAGTATTTAAGAATTTTAAATTGATGACAAATTTAAATGTTGACAGTATGACTGAATGCAAAAGGATGAATGAAGGTGCGAACACATCGGTTCGGTATGTAAATTGAAATTGACATTGAGTATTATTAGCGTTAATGTATTGATTAAAAAACGTTTATGCTTAATATTAGGTGAGAAATGATGTGTTGGAGAAATTGAATTCGATGAGTGATGTTGAGAAGGAACCTTACATCGCACAATCAAAGATGGATAATGAAGAATACAAGAATGAAGGAAAACACATGAAAAGAAGGTATTCATTAAACTTGTAAATACGTGATACAAAATATATAAGAACTATAACATTATATATTGTTAAAAAATGTGCTAAATATGGTGATTTTTCATTTCCTATCGGGATCCCATGTGCTACAGCCGTCTTGGGGGTATGAAATGAAGATAAAAGTGTTGTAGAAGTCTCTAAGAGTAAGAACTGGAAAGCCACTTGCCTCCAAATATAGTTTGAAGCAGAAGGTGACATATGCTGAACTTGAAGAGGAAATCAAAAGTGGATCTTACGGGGGTGAACTGAAGGCCCGAGTTCTATTGTACCTGTCGGATTTCTTTGTCCAACGGGTGATACGTCAACGAACAAGGACTATATGAAGCTCATTTGCGATGAAGGCTTGAAGGGTGAATTCAATTGGGCTGATATGTCCTTTCGAGATTGATTGAGTTAATAATCACCTTTAAAAAGGGAAAACCAGAGATACCTCAAAGGGTGCATAGCAATTTATAGGTAAATGAATTGAAGAACGTTTTTGTTTTTATATAAAATGATAGTATAATTATTATATTAAAATTATAAATTTTATTATAAATGCAGGTTGCACTGTTTAATTTTTGGTCGGGCTGTGAGGCAATGCTGGCTTATGAAAGAACTGGAATGTCACGCATTCATGCATGGTGGAAGGAAGAGGTGGTTACAGTGATGGCGAAGTTAAGTTGGATAGACGAGGAAGCAAGAAAGGGTAATAAAGGTAATTAAATAATATTAAGAATATAATCAATGTCTTAATATTGTAATTTAATTTTGAAGGTTATTGGCAAGGAGGTAGTGGAGGCAGGGGGAGGAAGAAGAAGAGGTTGTATTGGGGATGACAATGAGGGGGATGACGGTGAGGGAAAACAGAGTAAATTCGACATTTTGATGTCAGAATTGGCTGATATAAAAAAAATCTAATTTGATATCATGCAAAACAACAAGAGTCGAAGAGAAACTTAAGAGAGTCGAAGAAGACACTTGAGAGGCTAAGGGGAAAATGGAAGGAAAAATAGATGGAGTGGTGAAAGAAGTTGGGGGTGTTGAGGGGTGAAGTGGTTGAAAGAAGTTGGGTGTTGAGGGGTGAAGTGGTGAAAAGAAGTTGAGTGTTGAGGGGTGAAAAATTTGGAGTGGCGAAGGAGGTTGTGGAATTGAGGAGTGAACTACGGGGGTGTAGAGAAAAAATACGATGAACTGAAAAAATATGAAGAAGAAAAGAGGGAGGAAAGAAAAGAGATGGAAATGAGGAGGATGATGTCGATGTGATCTATACACCAGAGAGTGTTATATATGCCAGATTTGGATTCGGAATGTCCTGCACCCCAGAAGAAGAAGCAGAAGGTAGTTGAATAAAAGAAAACTTAATTTGATCTTTATCATATTGTTGTGACAAAAATTGTATGAAAAATTGTAGGTTGAAAAAGCAGATATTCCAAGCTGAATTGATGCATCGAAGCTGCAATTTGTGATTATTTATGGAATAGTGATGGTTAGAATCGGGGTAAGTGAAATATTGCTTTGTGAGGATATTTAAATATTTCATGAGAAGATATTAATCCTAATGATTCATACAGATATTCTGTAATCTCAATGGGAAATCAATTCGCTAATGTATCCGATGTTGCAACGTTGAAGCCTACGGAATGGGTTGGCGGTTGTGTAATTAATTTTGTTAGGTGTATTAAATTATGCTCTCTTAAAAAGTATGCTATGATTCGAAAAAGTCACTCCGGAGATTGGCTACCTTCCATACCACTTAGCGGTGAGTTAAATTAATAAATGTTGAAAGTAGTGTATAGACGGTACACGTAATTGCAGCAACATGTGTTGGATGCCAACAACAAAGTAAGTGTTGAGAGTATTGCTACATTTTGGGGTCCCATATTGGGTAACTATGTGAAATTCACCGACTGTGAGAAGATAAGACACCATAAGAATTGTAAATATGTTTTCGGATATAGAATGTTAAATTTTGTCAAATTGGGTATGAAATTTGTTGCAGATCATGATCACAATAAACTACCTTAATTCACATTGGTATCTGTTGGTGTTGGATATGATAGATATTGTTGCAACAATATATGATAGTTTGTTTACATCTGAAGCAGCTAAAAAGAGAGTGAATGATGCTAAGAGATTGGTATGTATAAAAGGACATTATGTAAATTATAATGCATAATTTGTTTGGATTATAACTTCATATTTTTTAATGCAGATGAAAATATTAGATAGGTATAATAAGAAACACAATTGGGTAGAAGAATGTGGATCTCTAGGAAAGTTCTCCTTGAAAAATTTCAAATTTGAGGAGCATAAGAAGAATGAGCAATTGAATGGGTATGAGATGTTATCATAAATAGAAAGCTTAATTTATGCAGGTTTCATAATTGACATGTGTGGTTTTCAAATTTTATTACAGATATGATTACGACATGTATGTGATGATGTGGATGGAATCGATCGGTTCTACAGGGGCAACTGGTGATTTTGTAAGTGGAATTAAAAATCCGTTTGCGTTTAAATTGTTAATAGTCATAGATTGAATGATGTGGTTTACAATACTTAACGTACTGACAATTTGAATATAGGTTATTGGAGAGTGAGATCGATCACGAATATTAAACGATCTTGTAAGCCATAATCAAAATCAACGAAGACAGGAGATAACAAAAGATGCCATGAGACACAAGAATAACAAAAGGAAGCGATGATCTAAATGTAGGGTTAATTTTGTATAAGATTTATAATTTTTTATGTGGATGTAATTATGTATGAGATAAGAAAAGTTAGCAGTAGGTTGTTGTACATGTTTCTTATACACAGTAAGAGTCATGTTGATACTTACGATATATGGAGATCGTTGTCTGCATTATTCCAAATGTCATCATAATTGTCATCATGTGCGGGACTGAATGACCATTCCATATTGAGTGTATGTACAATAACTACAAAGTTCAATAACTTTAAAGTAAAAGGTAAATTTACAATGTAGTTGGTAAAAATAGACTTTTTTAATGAAAAATTAATAAACACAAAGATTTGTTTCCAACATTTTGTCCAGTATGGTTCCCAAACGTTAAGTTTCCAAAAAAATAGGTAAGAATATGTGTCGATACATTTATAAAAAGCGTCGATCCCAAAAACATCGAAACCCATAATTATAATGTAATAGGTAATTTTATAATATAACTGGTATAAATATACCAGTTTTATGTGAGAATAGGTCTACATAATGTATCAACACTTTTTCATAATGTGTCGATACTTTTTGTCCAGAATTAATGTCCAAAATGATGAACGCATAAAGTGTCGATACATTTATTGAAAGTGTCGATCCCAGAAACATCGAAACCCATAAATATAATGTAATAGGTAAATTTACAATGTAACCAGTATAACTAAACCGGTTTTATGAGAGAATAGATGTACATAATGTATCGACACTTCTAGAATTTGTGTCGATACTGTTTGTCCAAAAGGAATGCCCAAAAAGGGTGCACGCAAAAAGTGTCGATACATTTATAAACAAGTATCGATCCCAAAAACATCGAAACCCATAATTATAATTTAATAGGTAATTTTTCAATGTAATCGGTATATATATAACGGTTTTATGAGAGAATATGTCTACAATATGTATCGACACTTGTGTAATTTGTGTCGATACTTTTGGTCCAGAAGGAATGCCCAAAAAGGGTGCACCATTAAGTGTCGATACATTTATAAAAACTGTCGATCCCAAAAACAACGAAACTCATAATTATAATGTAATAGGTAATTTTTTAATATAACCGGTATAAATATACTGGTTTTATGTGAGAATAGGTCTACATAATGTATCGACACTTTTTTATTTTGTGTCGATACCTTTTGTCCAGAATGAATGCCCAAAATGATGAACGCATACAGTGTCGATACATTTATTGAAAGTGTCGATACCAGAAACATCGAAACCCATAAATATAATGTAATACATAAATTTACAATGTAACCGATATAACTATATCGGTTTTATAAGAGAATAGGTCTACAACATGTATCAACACTTGTGGAATTTGTGTCGATACTTTTTATCCAGAAGGAATGCCAAAAAGGGTTGTACGCATAAAGTGTCGATACATTTTTAAAAAGTGTCGATCTCAAAAACATCGAAACCGATAATTATAATGCAATAGGTAAATTTTCAATGTGACCGGTATAAATATACCGGTTTTATGAGAAAATAGGTCATTATAAAGTATCGACAATTGTTAAATTTGTGTCGATACCATTTTAAATATCGCGTGTTTTCCCCCTTCATTATTTATAGATTATAATCAATACAAACTCTAAATCAACAAACCCTAAACCTAAAGGCAGAAGAGAACTCTTCATCTCCGACGAATACTAGTGTTATCATAACAGTGACGATCAGATATTCAGGTAAATTTATCGATATTTTATGGGTTTGATTGATTTCCACATTGGAGTTTTTTTTCCTGAATGTGTTTGTGTTCCAATGTAATAGCATCCACACCCAAAATGGCTCCAAAACGTCAGCGTTAGAAGCGCGGTCTTTCTCAAAGCTCTTCTCAACCCAGGTCTTCTCAACCACAACCTCATTCTCAAACAATCGATTCTTCTGAAAAAATTAGGTCATTTGAAACTCTGAACTTTAGATCCGATACGGAGAAAGAAAGATACATCCGAGTTTTAAAGTAAGGAAGATTCGTCCCGAACGTGTCATTGAACTGGGTTTCTTGTTTGATGATAAATATGCATTTAGTTTTAAACATATTTATATCTTGGGGTTGGCTTGAATTCCTTGGTGTAGAACCAAAATATTACCCCAACCTAGTTAGAGTCTTCTACAACAATGCTTCCTTACAGCACGAGCCTAATAAGACTAATATAATAGGAATTAATACCCATGTCATGGGGAAGGATATATATATATATCTCCGGAAACTATTACGGAGGGTCTAGGTGTCGAGAATAAAGGGGATTCAAATGAAGATAATTTAGATACTACAATACAACGGGTTGCTAGAAATAGCCCAATTCACTTAAATGTAGAGTCGAGAGAGTTTCACAAAATGCTCACTTGGTATATCTGGCCTACTGGGGGAAAACATTCAACACTTCGAGACATCGATTATTGGTGGATAGCAAAGTATAAATACAAAAGGACTCCAAACATTGCTAAACTGATATTTAATACAATTGTATATATGGTCAAAAAGGGAGCAACAATTTCAACTTCACTACCATATGGATGTGTCATCACCCATCTTTTGAATAAGAAAGAATTTTATTTTTCGTATGATGCCTCTGTTCGATTAACCTGCAAGATTGACATGTTATTTATTAAAAAATGGGGATATGATTTTGTTGAAAAAGTCAGTTGGAAACGTGTCAAGGAGGTCGAATTAGATCAAGAGAGGGAGGAAATGGATCTCGTTGGCCATGAATACGACCAACCAATTGGTGACGCAATGATGGAAGAAGCTCTAGAAGCTCCAGTTGGAGAGGATGTCATAATTAAGACGGTGATGGAATACATGGTCAATTTTCGAGAGCATATTGATTCCCTTGTGAGTGGAATGCGAGCCGATATTTCATCATTGCACGATGAAGTCTCCATGTTACATGACGAATTACGTCAACGAAATCAAACGAGTTAGGCAATTAATTATTTATGTTTCTAAACATTTATACGTTATGAAATGTCTTTTATTTTCTTTTAACAGATGTGGACAACCAAGAGGTCAATAAAGATGAAGATGACGATGAACATGATGAAGATGATGATGATGATGATGATGATGATTATGATGATGATCTAAACAAGTATATCGTGTCTGCATCGCCGCCTGGAAGAAAACTTATAATTTTTGATGTCAATGGTGTCCTTGCCTATATCCCAAGACAACCAAAAGGTTTTAATTTTATTCTTTTGTATCCATTATTTTAACATATAAGCGTAGAACTTTAATCTCATTTTCTTCATGTTGTAGATGTTGTCCTCAGAAGAGGATTATATGAATTTATGCATTTTTGTGCAGACAATTTTTTATTGCCATTTGGTCTTCCAAGATGAGGTTAGAACTGTTGAGCAATTGAATTACTGCCAAAATGGTTAATATACAATTAAATGTTAACATTCAAACTTGATTACAATCTCGGGCATAACATCGACCCTGTACTTGAGAAACTACCTTTGTTGTCTGACCATTTTCTATTCACTTGGGTAAGATGAATCTCATTACAGTTTGTTTACTTTTATTTGTCTATGATTCTTACATATTTATGTTCGACTGTTTGTGAACAAGATCAAGAAAATTGTAAAACATACGATAATTTTACCTGCTGTAAAGACCTCAATGATGTTTGGAATGCGTTTCCTTATTTTAACGACCTAAATACACTGTTGGTCGATGATTCACCGGAAAAAATGATTTATAATCCGGTAAGTTACATTTATGCAATATGTTTTTCCAGTTAAAAAGTGTTCATACATTGATTGATTAACAATTTGTGTGTTTATATAGAAATAAAATTACATATGTCCACATTCCTTTGACGATGTTTCCCATTCAGGCGACAATGCTTTAGGTATGACACAAATTTATTCCTGCTTATGCGAATTTAGTAGTAAAATTGCACCTCATTAGTTTGATAATTGAAATTATTTATATATGTCCTCAGAAAAAGGCGGTATCATACGAGAGTATTTGGAAAATTTGTTGAAGACGCCTAATGTTCCGGACTTCGTTAGAAATAACCCTTTTTCATCGGATTAATTTCGTTATGGGTACATTATTTAAACATTATTTGAACATTGTTATGTATAAATTTCTTGTTTATATATGTTTTGGTTTGATTATATTGTGTGTATATCTTCATTCGGATGGGATGGGCTGTGCATAACAAAACAATCTATTTATCTCTTCCATGTGACAAGTGTGACAACCCCATCAACTCACAACTCAGCTTTGAACTCAATCAATAATGTCTTTTACCCGCTTGATGTTTCATAACGTATGTTACTTGAACAGTATGAATCAATTATACAATTTCATTTATAAGGTAACAACTTACCTTTTTCAAAACTTATTAACTTAACTAATATGCATGTTATCATTGATTATTCCATATTTGCTTCTCTGTATACATATACATTTAAGGATTGTTGAAATATCAATACTAGTTATTAATGTATTTTACATCTACGTGTAAATGTATCGAAACACATTATTAAAGAATCGTTTTCTATAATCTCCACAACAAAGTTTTCATACTTAGAAATATCGGTAACTTACAAACATAAAGTGTCGATACAATTTTAAAAAGTATCGATCCCATAAACATCGAAATTTATAAATATAATGTAATAGGTAAATTTACAATGTAACCGGTATAACTAAACCAGTTTTATGAGAGAATAGATCTACATAATGTATCGACACTTTTGGAATTTGTGTCGATACTATTTGTCCAGAAGGAATGCCCAAAAAGGTGTACCCATAAAGTGTCGATACATGTTTAAAAAGAATCGATCCCAAAAACATCGAAACCCATAATTATAATGTAATAGGTAATTTTGTAATATAGCCGGTATAAATATACCAGTTTTATATGAGAATAGGTCTACATAATGTGTCGACACTTTTGAATGTTGTGTCGATACTGTTTGTCCAAAATAAATTCCCAAAATGGTGAACGCATAGAGTGTCGATACATTTATAAAAAGTATCGATCCCAAAAATATTGAAACCGATAATTATAATGTAATACGTAAATTTACAATGTAACCGGTATAAATAAACCGATTTTTTTGAGAAAATAGATATACATAATGTATCGACACTTGTGGAATTTATGTCGATACTTTTAGTCCACAAGGAAAATCCAAAAAGGGTGCACCCATAAAGTGTCGATACATTTTTAAAAAGTATCGATCCCTAAAACATTAAAACCAATAAATATAATGTAATAGGTAATTTTGTAATATAACTGATATAAATATAACAGTTTTATGTGAGAATAGGTCTACATAATGTGTCGACACTTTTGAATGTTGTGTCGATAATTTTTGTCCAGAATGAATTCCCAAAAGGGTGAACGAATAAAGTGTCAATACATTTATAAAACGTATCGATCCCAAAAACATCGAAACCGATAATTATAATGTAATAGGTAAATTTACAATGTAACCGGTATAAATATACCAGTTTTATGTTAAAATAGGTGAACATATTGTATCGACACGTTTTAGATTTGTGTCGATACTTTTTGTCCAAAATGAATGCCAAAAGGGTTGCACGCATAAAGTGTCGATATATTTTGTAAAAAGTATCGATCCTAAAAACATCAAAACCGATAATTATAATGTAATAGGTAAATTTACAATGTAACTGGTATAAATGTACCAGTTTTATGAGAAAATATATGAACATAATGTATCGACACGTTTTAGATTTGTGTCGATACTTGTAAATAATGCGTTTTTTCTTCCTTCATTATTTATATGTAATGCTACAAACCCTAAATCGACAAACCCTAAAGACAATTCTTTTCTCTTCCTCTCTGATGAATTTCAGCATTCATAATAGTTACGATCAGTTATTCATGTAAATTTCTCGATATTATGGTATTTATTTCCATATTGGACATTTTTTCCCTTCTTGTGTTCGATAGGTATGTTGTCGAAACCTTAAGTTTTTAGAAAATCTTCAGAAAGAGGGGTTAGGTTTTAAAGTTTGTTGTTTATGAATGGTTATAGGTTGCAAGTTCAATATTTGTTCTCGAAGATGATGACCTTTAAATGGAGCCCTAGCGTATCAATATTGAAGAAAATCGAAAGTGACCAGTGAGTATCAATGTATTCATGTAATTGTTCTTGAAATGGTAATTGGATTAAAATATTTAATCCAATTTAATTGATTCAAATCTCTACAGTCTTACTTGCGAAAGAATAAAGGAAGCTCATAATCATGTTGACAACATAGCCAATAAAACCCCTTGTAGGGTCCAAATGGTAAGCTAGGAATTGGTAAGGCAAGCTTCCTTTTAGGGTTTAGGGTTTAGAGCCCTCCAACTTAAAGAGTGCATGATTGAACATTACGTATAATAGTTGTATTTATTTGTTGAAGAATTGTTCTTAATTTTATATAAGGATAGTTGTTATGATATACGTTCACATTTCGGGACCAATTAGTTAGATGCGTGAAGTAGCCTATATCCTCGAGGCAGAGCATAAGAAATCTGGCACTTAAAGATTTACCAAGAGCGGTAGCTTTTGTTCTGCATGAAGACCGAACCTAGAATTAACTTTGCAATTATGCCTATCATGCTAAAGAGAACCTGCTGAATAATAGGATTTGCACATAATTGCAAGCATTTTAAACCTTAAACCCAACTACTCACATAGAAAATTATGCAACAGATATGTCAATCATTTTATGGGAAATCCTGACATCTCTGTTGTATAATTTTCCATGTGAGGAGTTGGGTTTAACGTTTAAAATGCTTGTAGTTGTGTGCAAATCCTATTTTTTAGCAGGTTCTCTTCAGCATGATAGGCATAATTGCAAAGTTGATTCTAGGTTCGGTCTTCATGCAGAGCAAAAGCTACCGCTCTTGGTAAATCGTTAAGTGCCAGATTTCTTGTGCTCTGCCTCGAGGATATAGGCTACTTCACCCATCTAACTAATTGGTCCCGAAACGTGAACGTATATCATAACAACAATCCTTATATAAAATTAAGAACAATTCTTCAACAACTAAATACAACTATTATACGTAATGTTCAATCATACACTCCTTACGTTGGAGGGCTCTAAACCCTAAACCCTCAAAAGAAGTTTGCCTTGCCAATTCCTAGCTTACAATTTGGACCCCCAGGTTTTATTGGCTATGCAGTCAACATGATTAACCTGGATAATCCTAGTTACAGAACTGATTCTGGCCGTGATTACGGGAGACTATAGTTTACAGATTGTTTGGCATTTATGTAATGATGCGGATGAAATATTAAACGGTCTCGTAAGCCACAATCAAAATAGACTAAGAGAGGAAATTTTGTTAATTTAGGGTTAATTTTGTATAAGTTACATACGATTTATAATTTTGTATGTGAATGTAATTATATATGAGATGAGAAAAGTTAGCAATAGGTTGTTGTACATGTTTCTTATACACAATAGGAGTCATGTTGATACTTACGATATATGAAGATCATTGTCATCACGTGTGGGACTAAATGGCCATTCCATTCCGTCTTCGAAAAAATTAGTTGATGTAGGTTGTGTGCTTATATTTAAACTGAGCTTGACTTGAGGACATGTTATTTTTTTATGTCCCTCATTGTTGCAGTACCAACATCACCTAATTTTCTTCTTGACCTTGTTCTTTGGTACTTCTTTTGGCTGCGTTGTTTTCGTTGAAGGCCGCGAACGTTGTTTACTACACTGCTCTGGTTGACTGAATCATTCAAACCAAACGATTTTTCAAATTCTTCTATTAGTCTTTTTATCTCATCTCTTGCAGTTTTGAAAGGCGCGTCTGTCTTTGATGCAATGTAGCATAACCTACTTGACGTTGAATATAGAGCAGCGAACCTTGCCATTTGCATCACTTCTGGAGGCACATTCAAGTCAACATAACTGGGGGCAGAAGCCTTTGCATTATTAGTCCACCTATTTTGAATCAAAGTCCCGGGAAAAAATGTGTAAACCAAGTGCTTCAAAATGTGATGTTGATGGCGATACGGAAGTCCAACGGTCTCAAATTTTTTGTAGGAGCAAATTAGGGTTTACTTCTAATAATCAAAACTAATTTCAAATGTCCTATTTTTTCTTTGTACTTTGTCAAAATATAATGTTGACATTCATCTGATAAGGACTGAATCTCTTCCTCAATCCGGTACAATGTCTCCCGTTGAAGTTCATCTTGGAACGCACGAAAAGATTCACGGGTAAAAATCTCAGCAGCATGGCTTTCAAGTTCGACCAGTTTTGTGATCTGGAAGGGCTTCGTCTGGGAGCTTAAGTAATCCGCTTTCAACTCGTTCATACGCATTCTACTAATTCCATCTTCAATTGCACGAACAACATCTAAATATGTCTTCTTGTGTTTCAGTGCAATCGCTAGTGAAGCATTCATAGACTCGCACCTTTGTGTTAAGAGAATATTGGCAAAGAAATGACCGGTTAGATATGCTTGTGCCCATACGTGCCGAGTATTTCCCTTCTCAATCACCCATGGATACTTTTCGACGTTGAATTCTAAAACAACCGAACGCCATTGAATATCGAATTCCTCGGTTGTCCACCAGGAAGCCATGCATTTTGAGAATACTGCAGTAAATTTTGGGTCACCAATGTTAGCTTGTGCATTGCGAGAAAAATGGAAAGAACATAATTTGTGCTTAGCATAAGGGAAACCAGATTTGATAGCCCTCTGCATTGCCCTATCCCCATCGGTAACAACTGAAATAGGTGATTTATTCATCATGGCTTCTAAAAATTTTTATAGCACCCACTCGAAAGATTGGGACGTCTCGTCAGCGATTATGGTAGTGGCAAACAAAATTGTGTTATGCTGATGATTGACACCGAAAATAGGCATAATTGTTCGACCATACAAATTATCTTTGTACGTTGTGTCGAACGTAATTACATCACCGAAGCATGTGTAATTTGATATCGATGTAGAATCCAACCAAATAAGATTATGCAATGAGTCTGATTCATCTACCGAGTATGTCATAAAAAACCCAGGATCATCATGTTTCTTATAATCAAAGTAAGCAATAAGCGCATTCAAATCCCCATCGATGATTTCCTTTGCTTTATCTCTTTGAAGTGCATTGTAGAGGTCTTTATGTGTAAATCAAACATTATGATAGCCCTCTGCCTGCTGCGTTAAATAGTTCATTACTTGTGACGTGCCAACACCGACCTCTTTCAATGCTGTTTCCTCATCGATATCAGCCTTACTTACAGCTCTATTAGAACGCATAAATGGTGTCATAGCAGGTGTGCACAATGCATGATTATGTTTCTGATAAGACTTACTTATAACCCAGTGATCGTTTGTATTTGTTGCTGTAACTACGACTCTATCCTTGCATCCTGTTCTTGTGACTGGCGTATGAGCACGTTGACGATCAACAATATTGCCTTTTGATACTAATAACCCTTATTTGGAACAACAAAATTCTTGTGTCTTCAGATTCCCTTCCACGTCAAGCCATGTTGTTCCCTTACGTGCACTAAACCCATGTTTCCGTGCGAATCCCTTGTAAAAGTACCAAGCTTGATCACGTGAAGAGAAGAGCTGACCAACCACTCTGTCAGATTCATAAACATTATGTACTTCATGGCATTCCTCGGTTGGCTTAACATTGTCTGCATCAGTATGATCCATGGAAAAAATTTTGTTGTGTAAGTTCAGTGGTCCCGGAGTTGATGGAGATATAAGTAAAGGTTCATTCAACATGTTTCAGTCGTGCTTTCAATAGGATGTGGTATTGGTAGTGGTAGTTGAAGGGTGGGTACAACATTAAATTCGCATGACATATTTAGGTGTGTACAATAACTACTTAAATATGTGTCGATACATTTTCTAAAAGTATCGACCCAAAAAACATCGAAACCAATAATTATAATGTAATAGGTAAATTAACAATGTAACCGGTATAAATATATCGGTTAATTAGAAAACATGTCAACATAATGTACCGACACTTGTGTAATTTGTGTTGATACTTATTGTCCAGATGAATGCCCAAACGAGGTGCACGCATAAAGTGTCGATACAATTATTAAAAGTATCGATCCCAATAAAATCGAAACCGATAATTAGAATGTAATATGTAGATTTAAAATGTAACCGGTATAAATATACCAGTTTTATGAGAAAATAGGTCATCATAAAGTATCGACACTTATTAAATTTGTGTCAATACATTTTGTCCATAATGAATGCCAAACGGGTGCACGCATAAAGTGTCGATACATTTATTAAAAGTATAGATTCCAAAAACATCGAAATCGATAATTACAATGGGATATGTAAATTTATAATTTAACCAATAGAAATATATCGGTTTTATGAAAAAATAGGTCTAAATAATGTATCGACATTCTTTAAGTTTGTGTTGATACTTGTTTCCAGAATAAATGCCTAACGAGGTGCACGCATAAAGTGTCGATACATTTAAAATTGTATCGATCCAAAAAGCATAGAAACCAATAATTATAATGTAATAGGTAAATTTGCAATGTTACCGGTATAAATATATCGGTTTACTTATAAAATAGGTCAATATAAGCGCTACCTATTACATTATATAAACGCTACCTAATATGTTATTGTACTTGATAATATTTCCGGTTAAATGCTTATTTTATTATATAAGCGCTACCTATTACATTATATAAACGCTACCTAATATGTTATTGTACTTAATAATATTTTCGGTTAAATGATAACATAATCAGTCTAAATTTTAACAGGTCACGCTGTTTTTATCCGTTTTCTAGGCGTCGCAAAGCAAAAGTTCCCCCAATCCACTAATTATCAAAACTATTGTGTAAAAAGTCAATAAATTAATATTTTTTATAATTTTTAAAAAATAATTTTATTTATTAAATTTACTTCAAAACTATGATCATTATTTTACCTATCATAAATAATTTTTTATAATAATTATATTAAGAGATAAATATTTTTTTTGGATAATTCCATTTCATTACCCAAGAAAGCAGGAGACCTGCTACAAATTACAACATACATAAAGCGATTAATTACAAGGACAACCAGCAGAACTAAGCAATTAACGCAACATAAACAACAAGAAATTAAAAAACTCAGCTAAGGAATGCCCCAGCTTGCACATAGAGTGACATTCCTTTAATCGATTCTATTAATAGGCTTGCCAGCTAACCGGACGCGAACTGTCTCCTTGATATCCTACAAAACTATTTCCACCGACCTTTTTGCCCCCAAATAATCTGTTGTTCATTTCTTTCCAGGGGCAGTAAATATGACCGGTCCAAGCGAGCTTGAGAATTTTCACAATGAGTGACTTCCCCTTAAGACAATAGATCGTCCAAGCGTTCACCATCCCAATTACTGACCACACGAAACACCCAACAAAAAGTAAGGATAGATCCCCACAAACTCTTTACAAAGCTACATTCGAAAAATAAGTGCTCTCTAGATTCTGCCTCCCAACTTCACAACAAACAATTAACATCATCAATACTTAGACCTATTTTTTGAAGTCTAACCCGAGTAGGAAGCCTATTTAAAATGGCCATCCAAACAATAATGCTCTGTTTGGGAATACACCCCGGAAACCAGACTAGGTGCTGCCAAGGGACCTTTGCCTCTTTTATACGCATGTTATCCCAGATTCGTCTCGCACTAAGGTCAGAAGCCGGATCATCAAGAAGATGGAAAATAGAAGGTCTAGCTTTCAAGAGGCATTTGAAGCTCCAACTAACATTATTGGGAATATTCAATTGCTAGAAGTCACCATCTCTAATCACATAGGCTTGCAACCAAGCCACCCAAAGAGAACCCTTATTAGCTAACAACTTCCTGACTAAAAGCACGATACATGCCTTGTTCCAACCGCCAATATCTTGCACACCCAAGCCCCCTTCGGACTTCAATAAGCAAACTTTCCTCCAACTAACACGAGCGCCTCTCGCAAGCAAGTCAGACCCCTTCCAAAAGAACCTGGAACATAGCTGTTCGACAGTTCTAATAATCTCTTTTGGAAGAATTTGCTGCCTACACCAGAAATTAGCCATGCTGAATAAAACAACACGGATCAATTGTAATCTTCTAGCAAAGCTGAGGTGTTTGTTGGCCCAAAGATTCAATTTAGCTTTGATTTTATCAATGAGACTTCGATAGTCCTTCACAGTTAACTTTATTGACACTAGTGAAACACCCAAGTATCTCACCGGGAGACTACCCAAGTTAAAGCCAGTGATATTCCTGATGGCAGCATACTGTTGGGCAGAAGTTCCAGCAGGAAATAGTTTGCACTTATTAGCATTAAGCCTCAGGCCCGACGTAGTGTAAAAACGTCCAAGACAGCTTGCACCCCAATAATAGAATCCATTGACCCTTTGCAAAAGATGAGTAAATCGTCCGTGAAGCAAAGGTGGGTTAGCCCAATTTTTTTGCACTTAGGGTGGTAGTTAAAGACACCCTTTGTAGCGGCCAAATTCAGAAGTTTGGATAAAACATTCATTTCCAGCACAAAGATGTATGGTGAAAGGGGGTCCCCCTGCCTAACACGCCGAGCACCCTTAAAGTATCCAACTAGGCTGCCATTAAGAACAATAGAGTATCTACGATTCGTAATAAAATTCCAAATTCAACCAATAAATTTCTCAGGTAAGCCCATAGCATGCAAGATAATCCCCACAAACTCCCACTCTAAAGAATCAAAAGCCTTCTACAAATCGGTCTTAAGAGCACATCTAGGCGAGATATTATTTCTAGAATAACCTCTAACAAGCTCTTGAGCTAGTAGAGTATTATCTATAATGCTTCTCCCCTTCACGAAAGCAGATTGATTCATTGTGATCATGCTAGGGAAAACTACAGATAATCGATTCACCAAAATTCTAGTAGCAGTTTTATATATAACCGAACAGTAAGAGATGGACCTGTAATCTTTGACCACATTCGGATTGGGGACTTTAGGGACCAAGACCACATCAGTAGCATTGAAAGACGGGAGCATAAAGGAGTTTTCAAAGAAGTACTTGATAGCTGCCAAGAAATCATTCCCAGCTATAGGCCAAACAACCTTGAAGAAGTAAGAATTAAAGCCATCTGGACCAGGGGACTTGTTGTTCCCTTGTCCCCATATGGCATCTTTAATCTCAGCATCGGACACATCTTTGATTAAATCATCAGCTGCACCCCTCGACAAGGAATAATCTAGGAGGTCCTTAATGACGTTGATATTGCAACATTGGACATCAGGATCAACAACCCCTAGTTGTTTCTTAAAGAATCGAATTATCTCATTTGAAATACCTTCAAATGAATCCAGTTTGACCCCATCCTGGTCATACAGAGCAGGAATGTTATTGCACATTTTCCTACTAGCCACCATAGAGTGAAAGAAGTGGGTGCCCTAGTCGCCGTCCCTAATCCAATCAACTTTAGTCTTTTGCTTATAGAATAGTAGCTCCTCCTGCTCAAGGGACTGAAGCTCCCTTTCTGCCTCCAATTCATCTTTAATAAAACTTCCAGCAGGAGTAGCGCATAAGTTTGAAAGTTGGATATTTTTGAGCTCATCTCTCTTCTTTTGAACCTGCCCAGAAATATCACGAAAGTGGGACATGTTGAGTTCCTTAAGACAACGTTTTAATCTTTTCAACTTCAAGAATAACGCATGAGCAGGATTGCTAGTAACCGGGAACTGCCATGAATTTTTAACAATAGACATAAAGTCAGGGTACATTGCCTAGAAGTTAAAAAACTTGAAAGGCTTTGGCTTATCCTTGGGAGAATCCTTGTAAAGCCAGACTAAAGCTGGGCAGTGATCCGAATCACCAGGGGCGTGAAATTCCACCACTGAAGAAGGAAAAGCCATGATCCATCTAGGATTAATAAGCACACGGTCTAATTTACGAGCCAAGTAAATATCCCGTTTCTTGTTTGACCAGGTGAATAAAGGACCAGTAAACTGGTGGTCAAAGACTCCCAACTCCTAAACACATCTCTGGAAATCAGAAATATCAGAAGCAGTGGCAGAATTTACTGTATTCGAGATTTTCTTCATGTTTAAAATGACATTAAAGTCACCGCCGATTAACCAAGCATCACTTCCCACAACACTAGCCGTAGTACTAAGCTGACTCCTGAGCTGTCTACGAGCAAAACCGTCGTTTGAGCCATACACCTCATATAAAAAGAAACACTTATCACCAAAAGTACTCTTGATGGTGATACTTTGGTGAAAGATAAAACTAATGAAGCAACTCAAGTGATTTTGCCAAAGCACCCAAATTCGGCCGTTTTCAGCATGACTATAATTCCAGCAGAATTCCCAATCAACAAACTTTTTTGACAGAATACCCCTAGAATTACTCTCTTTAAATCTAGTTTCAAGAAGACATAAAATGTTAATTTGGCACTTAACAACCCATTTCAACATTGTACTTTGCTTCAGGGGACTGTTAAAACCCCTAATATTCCAAAAGCAAACTAACATGACAAAGTAGCAGAGGAAGAAGCACCACCTCTATCCTCAATATGTTTAACCTTGTCAGTATGTTCTTTCTTCTTCGACTTCAACTCTTGGATAATTGCTGACACACCCAAAGTAGTACCCTTATGCTTCTTACTAGAGTTACCAGAAGGCACATTCACCAAACTTTCAGAATCGATGGAATTAAGAATATCAAATTTATTCTTAGAACCACCCCCCGCAGACTTGCCATCCTTAGCTGGCCTGCCTCTGCCCCTCTTCACAGGAGGATTACGAACCTGCTCAGCTTCAGACATCTTAGAACCCAGACCAAATAATACATCACTCCCAACAATAGTCATATCCGAACTCCTGGAGTGAACTTCATTAGCCACCGATACAGTAACCGAATTTGTGCTAATTACATTAGACAAATTGTTGTCAGTAATAATAGTCAGGTTATCAACACTATCAGTAGGTCCAGCTGACTTTGAGACAATACCAGAGTTCCCAGAACTAATAAAATGAGCAACCAAGCTGTTACCAGCAACAATAGCCTGGTTATCAACACTATCAGTAGGCCCAGCTGGCTTCAAAATAATACCAGTGGTCCCAGAACTAACCACACTAGTCACTGTGTGGGCAACCGAGTCTGCTAGCAATAACATACTGGCTTTCCACTTTCTGATTAGTAGAAACATTATGTTTCATATCGGAACCAGTCACAACAGTAGACTTCTCAACACTTAAAGCCTTTGAAACCTCTCCAGTATTATCAGAACCAACCATCTTAGCTGATGGCACAGGTGCTTTGGCTCTCCAAACCTGATCTACTTTCTTACCTTGAGGACAAAACTTTGCAGTATGCCCAAATCGACTACAGTCCACACAGGAACTAGGTAGCCAAGGCATAAAAACCCTGATTCTAGCCAATGACTCATCGCACAGAACCACATCAATAAAATCAGGGATCTGAGTTCTAGCAGAAACCTCTACACAGACACGAGCATACTCAAGGCGCTCACGACTAGCAGTTATCGAATCCATATGAAGAGGTCTGCCAATCGCACTCGCGATATAACTGAGCTCTTTCTTCGAAAATAATTCCAAAGGCACATTATATAGTTGAATTCAAACAGGCATATAGATCAAATCAAAATGTAGTTCTTTCAAATTGGGTTCCTATTTCCTAAGGAAAACCGGCTTATATTGAACATGTCACGGACCATTATCTAAAACCCAGTCCCTAGCAGAAGAATTAACAAATGAAAAAATGAATAAGTTCGAACCAACTAGGCTTACCTTCACCGACGAATCCTTGCCCCACATCAGACTAACAGTTTTCTTAAGAGAAGAAAAATTAGGAGCCTGCCCAACGAATTGACCAACTAAGGAGGACCTCCATTCCAAAATACCTTCCTCAAACACAACACGAGGCGGCTTAACCACGCAAGAACCCTCAACCACCGAAGAGGAAAGAAATCTAACTCTTGATCAATCTCAGCCGCGAAGAGCTTTCTCTAATCAACGCCACCCTCACCAGCCATAAACGAACAAAACCCCCAAGAAAAGGTTCAGAGAAATAAGAAAATAAGCAAGAATCACAGAAAAAAGCTTCGCCTTCAATCGCTGTCAACCCGACTAACATGCACCGAGAGAAGACTTAACGTGCACCATTTTCTACATTAAGAGATAAATATTATCAAGTATTATTTAAAATAAAATTAATATTAATTTGAAAATAATTTAGCTGAATAAAATTATAAAAAATTATAAAATGAATTCTATTTATATTAAATTATCACTTAACTAATATTACGATTTTAAACCGATTAAATTATCATTAAAAATGATTTTAGTATTATTTAACAAGTTTTTTATCCCCTCATGTAACAGTCGGTTACTTTTAAATTTTATTTTTAATAGTTTAAAATAGTTATATGATAGAATATATTTATAATTTTTTTAATTTTTTTATAGTTTAAATTTTATTTATATCAAATCTTATAGATGTAATTACTTTAATTCAAAATTTTAAAAGAGAATAGCATTTTTTTATTGATCGAGATCACTCAATAGTTATGTTTCTTTTATTTATTTTGAAAAATTGAGAATTATTTTTATACGAAAAATATTAAAACATAATATATATTATAATATTTAAATTATTCATATCTACTGATATTTTATATTAGAAATAGATTCATTTAAATATGCATATATCACAATTAATTATACATAAATACACTTTAAATTATAATATTTCAAATAGGGTTAGAATCTAGTTACACTATATATTTTTTTAATTTTACGCATTTGAGATAGTTGAATAAGAATATTTTCTCATTTTCTGTCGTTAATATCAATAATCTATTTGGATATGTATTTTTAATTTCTCCAAATCAAAGAAGAAACCCTAGTAAATTTTTACGCACACAGAAGCATTGTCTTTGAACCGGAATTTACAACCAAATCCACGGGGAAGAGAAATGAGCGTCGCTTAGCTGCTATGAGCAACGCCGGCCGCCGCGTTAAGCTCGATCTCTTCGTGGAACCCCCTGGTAATCATTTTGTCTCTATTTATATATATATATATACCTTTGAAATTGTTGAGTGATTTACTTTAGTACCCTGGGGTCTAGAAATAGCAATATATATATTTCTTCGTTTGTTTTTGGTAGTTGATAAAGATTATGCTCTTAATATTTTCCATAAGCAACCGGATATCAGTTGAAGAAGTTATTTAGAGCTATTAAAAAGTGAATGAGAATATAAATTGATTATGTTTTAACTTTTGGTTTCATTTATTGTAACTTTTAGAAGATTTGGGTGGCTCCTCAGTACAAGGATATATTGACGGGGAACCGAAACATATTGCTGGGTTGCTCAATTCACAATCTTCTCCAGGTGGGTTCCGTCAGTTCTCTTCTAAAGGACTGTGTAGAGAGAGCACGAGTGGTCTACAATATTTTGGTGGAAATTGGAATTTATGCGAGACATATGTTGTTTGCCCCAGAATTTTTGTTTTCAGATTGTAGGTGTAAGCTGTGGTCTTGGGAACATTCATACGGAACTGATTGGGCCTGATCAATGTGATATTTTGAATAAGTCCAATTCTGTTATGCTCTATTTCGCTGCATCCAAGAATTTTGCAGATTTCTTCTGGAAAATTGTTATCTCGGTTCGTATGTCTCTTGGCTTTATTTCAATTAAACCTGCACTGACATATTTTCTCTGATTTGTAACAGGTTGCCAACATGAACTGCTCATGGAATGCTCCTAATGCATCTATAAAATTTATCATATGGATTTTTTTCAGCCTTGTTATTTACTTTTTCTTGTTTATGGAAGTTGTTACCTTGCTGAACTATCCTAAATGAATGTTTTCTCAGCCTATTTTTAGGGTTTAGATATAGCGAAACAAATAAGTATAGATTTTTGTTTAAAGATTTAACATATTAATGTCTGTCTCCAGCTCAGCAACCACCAAATCCTTTGCTATTGCTTGGCCAATATAGTGATGATGAGTTGGATGAGGAGTTGGATAAAAGACAAGGGCATGGCACTTTGAATGATTCTTTATCTGACCATGATGACAAGGTAATTTTGGATTCCCTCGAGTGCATTTTGTTCATGTAATATAAGATTACGGGTGTGATAGAAATATGGGGAATCTTACATTACCTTAGTTAATTTGACCGGAGTGGTTCAGTGAATGTAAGTTTACTTAGCAGTATATTTTATTAAATTTTCATTGTTAATTTTTTTAATAAAATTAGTTTTTTTAATATTTTCGCATATTTAAATTTATAAAATATAAAATATATTTTTTAAAAAAAGTGTAAGATAATTTATTAAAATTATAAAAAATGCAAAAAATGTAAAACTAAATTCAATACCAGAACCAAAGCCTATCATCAGTCATCACTTCAAAATCATTTTAACTCCAAAAAATAACTATAGTTTGATTATTCATTTTCATTATTCTAGCTCCCAACATAAACTAGTTAAATCAACCTATGTATTTAAGGTTTTTTCATATATATAAAATTTGATTTGTTAATATTAAAATTGTCTCTTGTTTCTAATATGTTTTATGTAGTGTCAA
The DNA here is from genome assembly GCF_006381635.1 of Hibiscus syriacus. Classification (NCBI taxonomy): domain Eukaryota; kingdom Viridiplantae; phylum Streptophyta; class Magnoliopsida; order Malvales; family Malvaceae; genus Hibiscus; species Hibiscus syriacus. The sequence continues at coordinate 284,956 of NW_024062906.1, forward strand.
ATTGATTAAAATAATAAAAATAAAGGGTAAATTGGACCAAAATCTAAGATTACGCTTGGAGTGTAATCTTAGATTATGGATGTAATACGCTGTTATTAGATTACACCCTATGTTACACCATGTCAGTAATCTTATATTATGGCTTGCCTGTAATGTTTGCAAACCAAACACCGTAATCTTATACTAGGATCTAAGATTACACTTATAATCTTAGATAACGTGAGCAACATGCCTCCTCATTATTGTTTCTGAAATTATCCTTTGTAGTAGGCCTAAGTGGGAAACTTTGGGTTGGATATCAGGTTATCTTGGTTGTGTTTGCTGCAGTTCGAGCTTTATTCTTTCTATTTTGTAAATCTATCATTTTTAACTGGAATTTTCTCATTTAACAAAAATAATGTGGGAGCATTGTGGGTTAGATTAGTAACTAGCTAATTTGAAAAGGCATATGGTTTTCATTCACATTCTCATTGCTTACTTTTGTTAGGTTAAGGGTCCTGTAAGTGAGACCTGGAAAAATACAGAAGCCGATGCAGGTGAAAGTCTGGTCAATCAGCTGAGCATAGAGAAAGATTCTACTCCAAACTCTATCCAGAATTTGGTTGGCATTGATAACAAAGGAGATATTTATGTCACAAATGAATCAGTCATGAATGGTTCTACTGAACAAGATTCTGTTGCTGGAGCTTCTGAAGTACAGGCCACTCGAGATGTGGGTTCAGGCTGGAGGATTGTAATGCATGAAGAGAGTAATCAGTATTACTACTGGAACACCGAAACTGGTGAAACTTCATGGGAGGTGCCTACTGTTTTGAATCAGATTAACCAATCTACATCTCAAGTGGATGCACATGATTTGAGTTCAACTGTAAGTGCGCAATCGGTTGGTGACAATGTAATTCTTCAGAGCAAGGTGTATGACAATGAGGCTGAGTTAGACGAGCATGATGGAGGATGCAAAAATGAAGCTATGAAGGATAAAATCTCTGATGTCATTGAAAGTGATTTTCAAAGTAGATTAGGGGCTGTCGATACTTGTTTGGTTGGTGGGAGTTTAGATCACTCTGGAAACTCTACACATGATGTGCTTGCTAATGATAATAAAACAGTGATTGATCTCTCTATTCATCTTTTAAGGCAAGGGGAGTGTTTACTAGAGAGACTGAAGTCACTAAAAGTGTAAAGAATATCTAATTGCCTTCATGCATCTGTTATTAGGTTATTTGCTATTACTTGTAGTCAATATATTTTGCTGTGTCTTTTGTTTAAGGTAGAAGACCATAATTTCTTTAGTTTTGATTGTTATTTGTGATTCTAATATGAAAATATTTTCATCTCTGAAGACTATCTGCAAGGTCAGGGCTGGATGTCTAAATGCATTTTAGAAGTTGAGAGAAAAGCTCGAGATAAAGGTTCATACAAAGAAGTTGAAGCAGATGGTGACGATATCAATACAATTGCTTATGCACCTGACACTTCTCATGTTTCTACTAGTGCTGCTGCATTAATAGTAGGCGGTAGTGATGTAAATAATCAAGTTTCCTCCAGCAATGCTACCCACGTGGTAGGTGTTCCTAGTTTTGGTTCACCTACTGAACGTTGTGAACATGAAATTGAAGAAGTGAACTGGTAGATGAAGATACTCTTTCTGGATAAAATTCTAAGATTGATATCCATGCCAGAGAGGAAGATGATATGGATGTGGATATGGAAGTTGAAGATGTAATACCACCTATCACAGTGGCACTCGGAGATGTGCCCCTCAACACTATAGGGAAACTAAATAATTCCACTGATTACTCGGCTGTTCCCCCACCTCCAAATGAGACGATACCTCTCACTTATGCAGAACAATACAACCTAACCTATTCTGATCCCAGTTATCAGTATTATGGACACACAGTTAATCAAATTCCTGTTGGTGGTTTCTATGGACTTGCTAATGGAACTCAAATTACTGTACCCCAAGCACCACTTTACTACCAAGCAGTTCCAAACACATACTCTGAAAGCGCATCAGTTTCCATTAATTCTGTTGAACCTGTAATATTTTATGATCTTCAAGGTAGGTGCGCATCTTCCGTGCCTGTAGCCGGTGGTACTGAATCATTTCTGTTGCATAGTGAAGTTGGTACTATCAGTAAAAATACCATTGCTTCAAATCAAGTTGGATCTAGTGGTGATATTGCTTTAGCAGGACATGATCCGAGGACCGGTGATCCTACTGTTAATGAGAAGACTGAGGTTGCATCAATGGGGAGCTCTTCTACTTTTGCTATCATTAGTAGTCTTTACTATTTTAGATTTTTATTTTAATTGTTCCAGTTATGATTTTTATTCAAGTTATGTAACCTTTATTTAAAGGCTGATTAGCATCAATGGAGTTCAGTAAGAATTTTAAAAAACCTAAAAGATCATAGTGCCCCATTTAACGAGTCATAAGGTTTCAATCTCCTTTTGATGAGTCGAGAGGTTTTGATCTCCTTTCGACAAGCTTAAGCTGAGTTCCAAGTGAACTCGATTTGTAATCGGGACCGTAACACACACTTCCAAGCGGCTTCAAATTTGTGGGATCAAAACGGTAGTTATCAACTAATGGCTGATGCTGTGTTCTCATTTTGCTAATCCAACTTCTGGGTTCATCCTTTATACTGTTTTCTCCAGGCATATTGGGATGAAGCTTCAAAACAGGTCTATTACGGAAACGTGAACACGTCGGAGACAACTTGGATTAGACCAGCAAAATAAGTTTGGAGACCAATTGTATCAGTATTTTTGAGTTGGATCTAAATATTTATTATAATTTAACGTTTCGTTTTCCCACATCATTTAATTTATACCCAAATAATTATTTTGATTCTTATTCTTTTATTTTAGAGTATTTTGACCTCCTAACATTCTATTTTAGGGTAAAAAAGTCTATTTTAAAGTGTTGATTGTTTGTTAACTAATAGTTTTTATCTATGGAAGAGTTTTGTTTTAAAATAAAGCATGGAATGTGAAAATGTTAAAAAAATTAGAAACTGAAATTATCATTTTAATTAACATTGGTGTTAATCTTGGTATTATGCCGAAAAGAACTAAAAGTCATCCTTTACAATGCAGACTTTCTGGTGTTGATACACAATGCTCTCAAGCAAGATATGAAAAAAGAACAATTCTTTTACCATATATTTGGGTTCAAATTTCAATATTTGCAATATGTTCATACATTCTATATCAGTGATTTCTTGCTATTTCAACTCCCTTTTGAGAAAAAAAGATGTACAATTGCACAATGATTTGCCATCTATTGTTTTTCAAGAGAGGATAACCGATGTCCTCGTTCCAATCTAAATAATAATTATCACAAAAATAAATAACTAAAATGAATAAAATAAAGTAGTGATGCAAGTTAAAGAAGCAGAGATGATGAACCCTTTCGTCTACTCTTCTTTCTTTGCTTCTTCCAGAACAAATTCAGCATAGAGATCCTTCAAAGCAATCACAACAGTGGTGATCAATGGCCCCATGATTGCTCCCTGTGCATTCAAATCCTATGACCAACACTGAAAACAAAAACAATCTGGAACCATAGTCTGTCATAACGTCTCCCCGAGGGATCTATTAGACTTAAAAAATTTAATTCAGGGGAGTCGATGAAATATATTTTGAAAACACAATTTGATTTTGGAGTCGCCACCAACCTTTAAGTTAGGTAGGTTGGAAATCTTAAACGACAAAAAATGATCTTTGTTTTACTAAAGATTCATTTTTAAGAGTTCTAGAGTTGATTACGTGTGGGGAAGGGTGAGCACCCACACAACGCCTAAATTTTGATACCAAACGATTATATGTTGTTTAAATATTAGAAATTACAAACTCGAAAATATATTTAAATTACGACCATTTTATTCATTTGACTTTATTCAAAAAAGTGTAAATTTTCCGATAATGAATGCCCTTTTGTGTGAACAATCTTCTGGAATGCACTTCTTTTATGTTAGGAGACTTTCCCATAGATTCCCCTCACAAAAGAAATTAGTTTGCAATTTTCAAAAAATAAAATAAAACAAAATAAAAAATAAAAATAGGTAAAAATAATAAAAATAAATAAATAAATGTAAAGCGAAGAAAACTATTGAATAAAAACATTTGTGAGAAAAATCCTCGAAAAGATACCTTCCCTTGTAGTTGGGAGATATCTTCGTAGATTTCTCTCACAATGAAAATTTTCATTTACATATTTTATAAAACAAAATGAAATATATATAAAAAAAGGTGGAAGCAATAATACCAATGTGCACCTAAATACAAGACCAAAATATAAACATGAAAAAAATGAGAGCCAATAACAAAAATATCAAATTTCACTTATAGTAGCAACAAGGACTAAAACAGAATGAAATATAAATTGCAGATCCTATTATGTAACAATTACAGGAATTAAAACTTAATGTGGTCAAAACAACAAGGACTAAACTGGAAATAAAAGCAAAGTCAACACAAAGATAAAATCAGTGGCCAAATGCATACAGAACCAAAGTACAGGGATTCCAAACATAAATAGAACATGCATATCCTTTACACAGTAACTAGTGACTAAAATGAACCAACAAGAAAATATATTGCATGTGTATAAAGAAACTAAAGTATGATGGCCTAGGCACAAATATAAACACAAAAATATTTGAAATCAAATAAGGACTAAATTACAACAAAAATAAAATAGGAACTAAAAATGGAATGATGAAATTTCATTACAGTGACCATATTATAAACATTAAAAAAGCTTGAGGGATCTAAAATGTAATTGTCCCCCAAAAGTGAGAAACATGGAGGAAGATTACGAAACTACGAGGACCTATACTACTATTAACCCTGAATACGAAAACACGTATGCCCTGACCCTATCGAACGATGTCGTTTTACATCAGAGATATAACCCACTTAAAGGGTTATTTGGAAACCCTAAATTCATTTCCCCTTCCCCTCCCAACCGCTCTTCTCATGCTCTCCATTTCTCTCTCCCTTTGTTTCCCCGCCGAGGAAAATGAACCCAAAATCTCGGCCACCATAGATCGGTGGCCACGGGTTAAAAAGCTCGACGAGCCTCTCAAACACACCCCTATAACCAAACCCTATAAACCCAATCCTCTCATGCACATAGATCTCAAAATAATACCCCAAACCCAAAAGGTAAAAAAATTACCTTTGACGTTGGTCGTATCCCTCCGACGAAGCCAAGGTGGACAGATCTCCACCAAAGGTAAGTTTTTCCCGAATATATTTGGGTTTTACTAGGTTCAAATATGTTTGAGTTTTTTTTTCCTGAAAGGTTTCTCCCCCATTTTTGTATTTTCTTTGTCTTTTTTTCCTCATTCCCTTGTCTGTATTTGGTTGCCTGTTTTTAATGGATGGTTTATAATGACGAGTTCTCTCATGGTAGGGCTTTGATTTCTTATTTGGTAATGAAATCCTGATTTTTCGGGATTTATTTTGTTTTTTAATGAATTTTGTGATTTGTTTAATGTGGATGACATTTGGGTTGATTTGGGGTACTATTTTGGTTGATTTGCTCGGTTTGGCTTACTGTAGATGACGGTGGAGAGATTGAAATGGTGGCTGGATCATCAGGAACGGGTCGAAACAGCGATGGCGGTGCGACTTTTCACCTACCGGGGCGACGACGGTTGGATGCTGAAGAGATGAAACCGTAAATGACTTGGGGTTACATCATGGTTTAGGTTTTGTTGTTGGGTCGGATTGAGTTGCTGTAATATGGGTGGGCTTCGAGTTTGTTGTGTATTGGGTTTCATACTGGTGGGCTGTTGGGCCTGCAAATTTTGTAATTAAATTTGGTTAATAAATAATAATAATAATAATAATAATAATATTTTTGTAGACCCGGACAAAAACGAGTGTCTACAGCTGCCCCTTTTTGCAAATTCTTGTGTTAACAAGAATAGGTCAAAGACGAAAAAGATAACCAGATTTTTTGTCCGATTATCTTTTTTTTGTTTAAAATTTGATGTGTTGTTGGGGACGACACTGCTCATACTCGATGAAGAGTTCTGGTCGTCTAAGGGTGATACAACTCCTACATGATGAGGAGGTCTGGTCGGTAGATGACACAGTTCCTACGTGATAAGGACGGCAATCCATCTTTAAGAAGGGTGATAACACGATTCCTACGCGATGAGAACGACTGGTTATCTACGGGTGACACGGCTCTTACATGATGAGAAGCTCTGGTCGGTAGATGACACGGTTCCTATGCGATAAGGACGACAAACCATATTTAGGAATGATAACACAATTTCTACCTGTTGAGGATGACTGGTTATATGAGGTTGACACAGCTCCTACGTGATGAGGAGGTCTAGTCGGTGGATGGTACAGTTCCTACGATGAGGATGACAGACCATATTTAGGGATTTTTTTCAAGGGAAACAGACTCAAAGATGATGTTTCAAGAGAAACTGTCTCAAGAGAGACAAAATTCAGTTTAAGGGAAATGATCTCACAGATGGGTGTTTCAAGAAAAACTGTCTCAAGGGAGACAAAACTTGTTGTAAGGGAAACAATCTCAAAGTTTGGTGTTTCACGAGAAACTATCTCGAGGGAGACAAAACTTGTTTCAAGGGAAACAATCTCAAAGGGTTTTTTCATTTTGTTTCAAGTGAAACAAATTTCAAATTTTGCGTTTTGAGGAAAAATATCTAAAGTGAGACAAATCTGTTTTGAAAGAAATAGTCTCAAGTGAGATCAATTTTGTTTCAAGTAAGACAAACTTTGAAATTTGTATTCCTAAGGAAACTGTCTCAAGCGAGACAATTTTTTTTAGAGAAATTGTCTCAAGTGAGACAAAAGTTGTTTCAAAATTTTCAAAATTTGTGGAAAAATGTCTCAAGCGAGACGAAATTTGTTTTGAGATAGACAGTTGTTGTGTGTTGTGAGTACTATAAAATTATACGCAAATAATGTGCAAGTATACACAATCTCTCAAGTAAAAAAGTGACGAGTGAGTATCGTATCCACAGGGATTGGTTGAAATTACAAAAGTCTAACCAAAGCTAAGAACTTCTCTATCTAAGTATAGTTAGTGTTGATATGTACATTGTCACGGCAATGGGAAGTGTATGTTGGTGGATATGGATTAATGATATGATGGTGTAGAAAATGGAAATGCAATGGCAAGAGCAGATGTTTAATATTGAAAATGATGAAATATCAAGGCAATGAAAAATGGTAATAACACCAAATAAATGATAAGTCGATAATCCTTACACGACAAGCTTCCACTGGAATGAATGGTAGGGATTGATTTAAGGATGCTAAACTTATCTCTCAGACATATTTAATCTATCTAAACTTTACTTACTCCACAGGGTTTGCTGAAAGTGCTCCCGCTATCTCTAGTCAAAGGAACCTAACAAAATAGAGTGCCACGACACCTCCTCTCAGTCTCAGCTATGGAAGCCTACACTATTGATAAAAACTACCCTTTTTAGTCGTTGAAATCCTATCTTAGTCTCTCTCAAGTACTAAGGGATTAAGATATAGTATTACTAGGCTGGTTTAAAGCTTATAAACATACTATAGCCCATTGCTTATGAGGATCTTGTCTTGTGTTTCTCTCGAATACTACAAGTATTTTTAGCTAGGTTTCTCTCAAACACCTAACCTTCATCTAAGAAATGGAAACTCTCATGCCTCTTACAAGCTTAGACGATGAAGCATATAAGCAAAGCAAGCAAATACCAAAGATAAACATAAATATACCATTAAAATAAAGTTAAACATCCATCAAACAACCCTACCAAATAGGGTTAGTTCATGGTGGGGTTCGAATCATCAATAGAACAAGCCATGAAATAGAAAAATAGCAGCAAAGGGAAGGGAGAAGAAGCCTTTGGCGCGCACCACTAGAGCTATCCTCTACCACCATGAATAGCCTTAGCTCACTAGCTCCTCTCGGACGCCTAGCTTGCCACTCCTTGGAGCTTATAAATGGAGGAACACCACTCAAGGAAGAAGAAAGGGAAATAGTGAAAAAGATAAGAAAATATTACTAAAAATCTTCATCCTCTCTCTCTTCTCTACCTTATTAGGTGTAATATATAATAAAAATATCTAGGGGTAATGATGATGTTGTTAGGTACAAAATACCCCTCACACCCCTAGAGTCACACCTTGTTCATGATCCTTATCCTTCAGGTGACAGTGGTCCTCCAGCAGGTGGTTACAACCATCATTCACGTGCAGTGCCAGCTGTCCTTGTACAAAAATATCTTTTTATCTTTTTTTGCACCAGAAATGCCAAGACATTTCAATCTGCTTCAGCAACGTGTGATGCCACGACATTCCTTCCTAGTGTGACCTTTTTCTTGTTATTTCCTACACACCACAACCAATCTACACATTTCTCTCATACAACACCCTTAAGAGATAAAATAGAAATACCACCACAAATGCAACTATATGAAACTACATGATCCTAAACTGACTAAAATGAGCTTTTAAACAAACAATAACTTAAGTGAAAAAGGTCTTAAAAGTAGCCTTTTTAGGAAGTTATCACACCCTTAAACTTAAGCTATTGCTTGTCCTTAAGCAATGGATAGCAATTACATAAGAAAAATGTCATGGAAATTTTCAACAATAGGACAAAAATTGAATTTTAACCCTAAAAAAAGTTGGCTTCAACATGCTAGACATATAAAAAATTCAAGTACTTTTCCCTAGGTCAAGATCCTTTGTGGTAGTATGTGTGTGTGATTGTATCCAACCTAACTCAGCAAATTTAGACGATTTCTAATCAAGTCCCCTAGTTTTTTCCAAGGCATTTACTCATTCATTAAGCAAATTTTTACTCCCTTTTTACTGAACTTTGTTTTATTACTGCTACGAAGGGAGTCAGTTCATCACACCTACTCTCCCACACTCTAGGTGAAAGAGAGCATAACTTCCACCCCTGAGCTAGTTAAGTTGAGTCATCCCGTGACTACTTTCATTCACTCATATGCACGTGGCTTCCATTTAGTAAAGAGAGTTCCAGGCAATGCCACAACAAAGAGGAGTGTCCCTCTACAGCTATGCCTAAGCATTTATTCATAGTCAGATATAAGGGAGTTATTTTTTTTTATCTTTCAAGCACAATACTAAATTTCAATGCCAAAACTAACTAAACTTCCTTCATAAATTTTTTCTAAATTTCCTAAGTATAGAGAACATACAAATCGTGTAAAAAAATTCACAAAGCATCAAGCCCTATAATCAGTTTTATCATTCTCAATAGTCATTTATATTCAATTTCTAGCCTAACAAGTTCATCATCATCGGGTATCCTCAAAACATTCTATCTATATGTCCTACTATTTACTGATGCCATGGCATAATGTTACACTAATGCTATCATGAATATGCTCTACCGAGAATACTACCTCCCCCAAACTTAAGGGAAACATTGTCCTCAATGCTTAAAGAGAACTAAACTAAATAAAAACTATATGTCATGCAATGAAATGCAAAATAAATGCAAATGTATGCAAGTGGAGGTACCTTATGTTTTGCGTGGTGGTGTTGCCTTGGAGGTGCTAGCAGCTCCTCGTCTGGTGCGCTTACGCAGTGGTGCCGGGATGGACTCTGAAGAGCTAGAGTAGTAATGAGCTATATTGATGCGTCCAGCTGAAGTTTTGGAACGTCGACCACTACGTGGTGTAGGAGATGGATCGGGCACAGGAACATGACTGGGTGTTTTTTCAGTAGAAGTAGTAGGTGATTCAGGGGTCTCGGAACGTTGCAGATCAGGAGTCAGTTCTTCAACTGGAGGATTGGCTTCATCTTGCTCTGGCTCAAGAGATGCCTCGGCATTGAATGTTGGCATAATTTTATTCGGAAAGATTGAAAAATTATGTTGAACGTGGGGAAGGATTTCTTGGAACATCGTTTCCACCACAACATCTCTCTGCTTAACATAACCAAAGAAATTATGAATATCACCTTGTAAAACATGTAAGTGAGTCAGAGTTTGCATCACAGCTTCTTCGAGAGCAAGCATCCTTGCCTCGACATTCAATTGTTTATCACCTGCAGACTTCTCATGAGCATGGGCCTTAGTTTTTTGGTTTTCAAGTCCCAATAACAATGGTAATCTAGCCCTAGTAATGGCCGAAACTCCAGATAAAATCTCATCAAAAGCATTTTCACTTACCTTTTTCTTTCGACACAAAGCAGTGATCAAATTGGGAAACACTAAAGCACTTACCTTTTTACCTAAACACTCATGCACTTGATGAACAATGATTCAACCCACATCAATAGGACATGCTACCATGATTGAATGTAAAAGTATTAAACGAGAAAGGGATACTGTCGTATTGTGAGATGTAGGCATGAGTTTATGCTTCAGAAAATGGTTCCACAACATGGCACGCGGTTGTAGATGCTCATGGTTGACCGAATAGCGGCTGGTTTGGCGACCATTCCACGCGGTGTTTGCGAAACATAAATCCTCCAAAATCTCATCATATGTGGTGCTATCAGCATCATTTTCGAACTTGGCATGTTGGTCCTCAACACCCTACAAATGAAAATATCTATTAATCGCATATGGTGTAAATCGAATTTGCTTACCTCGCACAAAAATAGAGTGTTGGTTTGGCTTGGAGATGTTGTCATAAAACTCTTTAACCAGTGAAGCATTCACTGAACTCGGATGTCTTGCAAAATATTTCCATTTGTGCGGCCAAAACCGCCATCACCTTCATCGGTAAAAATGAAACCCAACTAAAAGAAAAGTTTCTATTCTTGAAATTTTGAAACCGTACTTTGGCTTCATCATTTTCGAAATGTTGAAAAACAAGAACTTCGGCTTTGGTTGGGATTGTTCACACCATTTCTTTCAATATTTGTGAAGCAAGAAAAATGAAAAAGGAAGAATCTTTGAGAGCTTTGAAAGCTTGAAGAATTTCGGCTATGGGGAACATGAAAAAAGAAAATGAAGGAATGAGAGATAAAAAGAAAAAGTTAAAAATGAAATGAGTGATAGGACGGTTGAAAGAAATGAGTGGGTGGGGGTAAATGTGTATATGGGAAAATAAAAAAAGTAAACTGTAAAAGTAATGGTAATGGGACAAAATAGTGGAGAGAGAAAAGTTAAAATCAAAAATAAAATAAAAGAAAAAGGAATAAATCAAGAAAAAGCTTTTTCCCAATTGATTTCTTTGTCATTTCGTCCTTTGGTAACCGCTCCTTGCACGACTACAGTATTGTGGACCCCTACAAAACAAATAAAAAATTATTTATAAAATAAGAATAAAAATTAAAAATTAAAATAAAAGAAAGATAAAATTTATTATTTATGCACAGTCACGAAATTCAATGCCGTGGCAGATACAACATTGCCTTGTATATCCGAGCATTGTCATATGCTTGTGCTCTAAACTCTTCCATTTCATTAAGTTCCAGTAATCTACTCCCCAGCTAGTTGATCATCAAAATCCAACCGCTTAATGGCCCAATACACCTTATGTTCAAGTTCAACCGGGAGATGACAAGCTTTCCCATACACCAGCTTGAATGGTGACATTCCAAAGAAGTTTTGAACGTTGCTCTATACGCCCAAAGTGCTTCATCTAACTTTGGCGACCAATCCTTCCGCTTTGGGTTCACAACTTTCTTTAAAATCTGCTTGATCTCTCGATTGAATATCTCGGCTTGGCCATTTGTCTGCGAATGATATGCCGTAGCAATCTTATGTCGAACACCATATCTCCTTAATACCTTGGCAATTAACTTGTTATCAAAATAGCATTCTTCATCACTAATGATAGCACGAGGTACTCCAAACCGAGTGAAAATATACTTGTACAAAAACTTGAGTACGATTTTAGAGTCATTCCTTGATGATGCTATTGCTTCCACCCACTTGATACGTAATCCACAACAAGCAAGATATATAGATCTCCTCCAGAATATGGGAATGGTCCCATGAAATCGATGCCCCACACATCAAACAGCTCTATTTCCAAAATATTTTGCAGTGGCATTTCATGACGTCTGGATATGTTTCCAATCCGTTGGCATCGATCACAAGATTTGTAAAATGCTTGAGCATCTCTAAACAGAGTTGGCCAATAAAAGCCTAATTGCAGGACCTTAGCAGCAGTCCTTGCTCCACTAAAATTGCCTCCACTTGGGGCTAAATGACAATGGTATAGAATGTCATGTTCTTCTTCTTCAGGTACACATCGTCTAATAAGCTTATCAGCACAATGCTTAAACAAGTATGGCTCATCCCAAAAATAGTGCCTTACATCGTGCTTGAACTTCTTTTTACCATGGCTTTCTAAATAAAAAGACAATATTCCACTAACAAGAAAATTAACAAGGTCAACGTACCTCGGGATTTCCGTGGCATATAAAATTTTCTCATCAGGAAATTTCTCTTGAATATCTACGATGTCATGGCATTCAGAATTGTTATCTAACCTAGATAAGTGATCAGTAACTTGATTTTCAGTTCCCTTTCTAACTACACCTCTAAGTCGAATTCTTGCAAACGTAAGATCCACCTAACAAGTCTAGGCTTTGCATCTTTTTTGTTTACTAAGTATTTTATAGCCGAATGATCACAGTGAACAATAAATTTAATGCCTATTAGGTATGGTCTAAATTTATCAAAAGCAAATACCACGGCAAGTAATTCTTTCTCAGTGGTAGTGTAGTTCAATTGTACTTCATTCAAAGTGTGGCTAGAGTAATATATAACATGAAAAAGTTTACCTCAACGTTATCCCAAAATAACTTCTACGGTATAATCGATTGCATCACACATCAGCTCAAATGGTGATGTCCAATTGGGAGGAACTACAATAGGTGCCGAGATCAATCGTTGTTTCAGCTCAGTAAATATGTCGAGGTATAACACGTCAAACATAAAGGGTTAGTTTTGTTGAAGTAATGTGCATAAGGACTTAGAAATCTTGGAGAAGTCTTTAATAAATCTTCTATAGAATCCATCATGTCCAAGAAAACTTATTATACCCTTAACAGAAATTGGTGGTGGTAACTTTTCAATTACATCAATATTCATCTTATCTACCCCGATACCCTTGAGAGAAATTTTGTGGCCTAACACAATGCCTTCAGTCACTATGAAGTGACATTTTTCCCAATTTAAGACCAAATCAGCCTCCTCGCATCTTTTGAGAACTTTTATCAAATTGCTAAGGCATCGTTCAAAATCGTCTCCTTAAACAGAGAAGTCGTCCATGAATATCTCTAAAAAATCCTCAACCATGTATGAAAATATAGCTTCCATACAATGCTTACATGTTATCGGGGCATTACAGAGTCCAAAAGGCATCCTCCTAAAGGCAAAAGTGTCATAGGTACAAGTAAATGTAGTCTTTTCCTGGTCCTCTAGTGCGATGGCAATTTGATTGTACCCCGAGTACCCATCCAAAAAGCAATAGAATGCTTTTTCGGCCAATCGATCCAACATTTGGTCGATGAAAGGTAGAGGAAAATGGTCATTCTTTGTAGCTTTGTTGAGTTTTTTATAGTCCATGCATATCCTCCATCCGGTAACAGTGCGAGTGGGTAATAGCTCATTATCCTCATTAGTAACCACCGTCGTGCCTCCTTTTTTTGGAACACATTGTACAGGGCTCACCTATGAGCTATTTGAGATAGGGTAAATCACTTCAGCATCAAGCCATTTCAGAATTTCTTTCATTACCACTTTCTTCATAACATGGTTGAGTCTTCTTTGTGGTTCTATTGATTTGACATGGCAATCTTCGAGCAGAATCTTATGTATGCAGATTGTAGGACTAATTCCTTTCAATTCAGCCATAGTCCAACCAATTGCTTTCTTATGCTGCATCAAAACACTTAACAAACTTTGCTTTTGGTTATTAAGGTTAGCGAATATAATCACTGGTAAAGTTCTATCGCTACCCAAGTACACATATTTAAGATGCCCTGGCAAAGTCTTAAGGTCTAGAGTAGGTGCATGCAATAATGAAGGCTTAGGAGGAATGAATTCATCAAAATTCAGAGGTTCAAAAGTCATACCTGATCTAACTTGTACTAAGCTAGATTTCTCTTCCAAAATTGCGAAGTTGTCGTACTCCACTAAGCTTTCATCATCCACCTAATATTCCTTTTCTGCTAGCTGAATAAAATTGCTCTGGAAAAGCTCTTTTTCAATTACTGAGTTTAATTCATAAATGCCTTGGCATTCTTTAGTGTCATTGACATACTCGAGAGTTCGAAACACATTGATAGCCACACACTGATCAACCACTCTCATAGTGAGTTCACATTTTTTACAGTCTATCAAAATACGTCCAGTGGCTAGAAAAGGTTTTCCCAGAATAATGGGTGCCTTGGCAGTCCAGAATTAAGAAGTCGACTGGAAACACAAACTTATCCACCCTACTATGACATCTTCGACTCTCCCTTCAGGTTTAACATCGGATCTGTCGGCCATTTGTAAAATAACTGAGGTGGGTCTTGTATCTCCTATGCCAACCTTCAAGAATATAGATTTTGGAATTAAGTTGATACTTGAACTAATATCACATAGTGCCTTTCCAACGAAATTAGCTCAAATAGAACAAGGAATAACGAAACAGCCCGGATCATTTTGCTTTGGCGGTAAATTGCTCAATGAAGAACAAAATTTTGTTGCCGTGGCAACAGTCTCAAAGTCTCTACTTTCCTCTTCTTGGTACATATTTCTTTTAGAAATTTGGCATATGTCGACATCTGTTCAATAGCTTCCAAGAGAGGTACGTTAATATAGAGCTGATCAAGAATGTCTACGAACTTCTTAAACTGAACTTCATCATTATGCTTTTTCAATATTTGCGGAAAGGTTGGATGGCGCCTAGCTTCCTTAACTACAGGAATAGGATTTGCTTTTGCCTTGGCATCAGAATCTGGTGCCTTAGTAGAATGATTAGTAGAACCCTCCTCCTTTTCCTTCTCATAAATGATATGATCATGTAATTCAGCTTCACCATTATTAGTAGTGGGAGCAGAGTCATCATGTTGTGCCTCACTAGCCTTGACTTGTTGATTGATTTGTGTTCCACTCCTAAGAGTTAACATGTTACAATGCTCTTTTCCATGCATCTTAGTGAATTCAGTATCACATGGCAAACGTCCTTGCTTACTATCTTGAAATGCCATAATAATCTGACCAACTTGACCTTCCAAAGCTCTCAAAGACGAGCTATGGCTTTGAAGTAAGGAGCC
This sequence comes from Hibiscus syriacus, assembly GCF_006381635.1. Taxonomy (NCBI): domain Eukaryota; kingdom Viridiplantae; phylum Streptophyta; class Magnoliopsida; order Malvales; family Malvaceae; genus Hibiscus; species Hibiscus syriacus. The sequence goes on from NW_024062906.1 coordinate 300,208, forward strand.
TTGACTATGAAGTAAAGCTCATTGATTCTTAATTGAAGTTGAATGGTCTTACAGCATTGTCTTCATAGTAGATATGAACTCTTGAATTATAGCTTCCAATAAACTCATGCTCGCTGAAGATGAAGCTCATTTGTTGGTATTATGCCATGGCATAGCATTTTCCTTCAACCCCTACTCTCCCACACTCTAGGTGAAAGAGAGCATAACTTCCACCCCTGAGCTAGTTAAGTAGAGTCATCCCATGACTACTTTCATTCACTCATATGCACGTGGCTGCCATTTAGTAAAGAGAGTTCCAGGCAATGCCACAGCAAAGAGGAGTGTCCCTTTATAGCTATGCCTAAGCATTTATTCATAGTCAGATATAAGGGAGTTATTTTTTTTATCTTTCAAGCACAATACTAAATTTCAATGCCAAAACTAACTAAACTTCCTTCAAAATTTTTTCTAAATTTCCTAAGTATAGAGAACATACAAATCGTGTAAAAAAACTCACAAAGCATCAAGCCCTATAGTCAGTTTTATCATTCTCAATAGTCATTTATATTTAATTTCTAGCCTAACAAGTTCATCATCATCGGGCATCCTCAAAACATTCTATCTAACTGTCCTACTATTTACTGATGCCATGGCATAATGTTACACTAATACTATCATGTATATGCTCTACCGAGAATACTACCTCCCCCAAACTTAAGGGAAGCATTGTTCTCAATTCTTAAAGAGAACTAAACTAAATAAAAACTATATTTCATGCAATGAAATGCAAAATAAATGCAAATGTATGCAAGTGGAGGTACCTTATGTTTTGCATGGTGGTGTTGCCTTGGAGGTACTAGCAGCTCCTCGTCTGGTGTGCTTACGCAGTGGTGTCGGGCTGGACTCTGAAGAGCTAGAGTAGTAATGAGCTATATTGACGCGTCCAGCTGAAGTTTTGGTACGTCGGCCACTACATGGTGTAGGAGATGGATCAGGCACAGGAACATGACTGGGTGTTTTTTCAGTAGAAGCAGTAGGTGATTCAGGGGTCTCGGAACGTTGCAGATCAGGATCCAGTTCTTCAACTGGAGGATTGGCTTCATCTTGCTCTGGCTCAGGAGATGCCTCGGCATTGAATGTTGGCATAATTTTATTCGGAAAGATTGAAAAATTATGTTGAACGTGGGGAAGGATTTTTTGGAACATCGTTTCCACCACAACATCTCTCTGCTTAACATAACCAAAGAAATTATGAATATCACCTTGTAAAACATGTAAGTGAGTCAGAGTTTGCATCACAGCTTCTTCGAGAGCAAGCATCCTTGCCTCGGCATTCAATTGTTCATTACCTGCAGACTTTTCATGAGCAGGGGCCTTAGTTTTTTGGTTTTCAAGTCCCAATAACAATGGTAATCTAGCCCTAGTAATGGTCGAAACTCCAGATAAAATCTCATCAAAAGCATTTTCACTTACCTTTTTCTTTCGACACAAAGCAGTGATCAAATTGGGAAACGCTAAAGCACTTGCCTTTTTACCTAAACACTCATGCACTTGATGAACAATGATTCGACCCACATCAATAGGACATGCTACCATGATCGAATGTAAAAGTATTAAACGAGAAAGAGATACTGTCGTATTGTGAGATGAGGCATGAGTTTATGCTTCAGAAAATGGTTCCACAACTAGGCACGTAGTTGTAGATGCTCACGGTTGACCGAATAGCGGCTGGTTTGGCGACCATTCCATGCGGTGTTTGCGAAACATAAATCCTCCAAAATCTCATCATATGTGGCGCTATCAGTATCATTTTCGAACTTGGCATGTTGGTCCTCAACACCTGCAAATGAAAATATCTATTAATCGCATATGGTGTAAACCGGATGTGCTTACCTCACACAAAAATAGAGTGTTGGTTTTGCTTAGAGATGTTATCATAAAACTCTTTAACCAGTGAAGCATTCACTGAACTCGGATGCCTTGTAAACTATTTCCATTTGTGCAGCCAAAACCGCCATCACCTTCATCGGTAAAAATGAATCCCAACTCAAAGAAAAGTTTCATATTCTTGAAATTTTGAAACCGTACTTTGGCTTCATCATTTTTGAAATGTTGAAAAACAGGAACTTTGGCTTTGGTTGGTCTTGTTTGCACCATTTTCTTTCAATATTTGTGAAGAAAGAAAAATGAAAAAGGAAGAAGCTTTGAGATCTTTGAAAGCTTGAAGAATTTCGACTATGGGGAACATGAAAAAAGAAAATGAAGAAATGAGAGATAAAAAGAAAAACTTAAAAATGAAATGAGTGATAGGACGGTTGAAAGAAATGAGTGGGTGGGGGTAAATGTGTATATGGGAAAAGAAAAAAAGTAAACTGTAAAAGTAATGGTAATGGGACAAAACAGTGGAGAGAGAAAAGTTAAAATCAAAAATAAAATAAAAGAAAAAGGAATAAATCAAGAAAAATCTTTTCCCCAATTGATTTCTTTGTCCTTTCGTCCCTTGGTAACCGCTCTTTGCACGGCTACAGTACTATGGACCCCTACAAAACAAATAAAAAATTATTTATAAAATAAGAATAAAAATTAAAAATTAAAATAAAGGAAAGATAAAATTTATTATTTATGCACAGTCACAAAATTCAATGTTGTGGCATCAAAATTTGGTTCTCAGCTGGGCACTCTTCAGCATTGTGCAGATACAACATTACCTTGTTGTGCGGTGATGAAGCTCCATTATAGGCTTTCAGACGCTGGCTATTGACTTTGAAGATCGTCTCATCCTCTATATTCTTGATGTCAACTGCTCAATTGGGGTAGACATAGTCGACTGGAAACACAAACTTATCCACCCCTACTATGACATCTTCGACTCTCCCTTCAGGTTTAACATCGGATCTGTCGACCATTTGTAAAATAACTGAGGTGGGTCTTGCATCTCCTATGCCAACCTTCAAGAATATAGATTTCGGAATTAAGTTGACACTTGAACTAATATCACATAGTGCCTTTCCAACGAAATTAGCTCAAATAGAACAAGGAATAACGAAACTGCCCGGATCATTTTGCTTTGGCGGCAAATTGCTCAATGAAGAACAAAATTATGTTGTCGTGGCAACAGTCTCATAAGTCTCTACTTTCCTCTTCTTGGTACAGATTTCTTTTAGAAATTTGGCATACGTCGACATCTGTTCAATAGCTTCCAAGAGAGGTACGTTAATATAGAGCTGATCAAGAATGTCTACGAACTTCTTAAACTGAACTTCATCATTATCCTTTTTCAATCTTTGCGGAAAGGTTGGTTGGTGCCTAGCTTCCTTAACTGCAGGAATAGGATTTGCTTTTGCCTTGGCATTAGAATCTGGTGCCTTAGTAGAATCATTAGTAGAACCCTCCTCCTTTTCCTTCTCATAAATGATATCATCATGTAATTCAGCTTCACCATTATTAGTAGTGGGAATAGAGTCATCATATTGTGCCTCACTAGCCTTGACTTGTTGATTGATTTGTGTTCCACTCCAAAGAGTTAAATGTTACAATGCTCTTTTCCATGCATCTTAGTAACTTCAGTATCACATGGCAAATGTCCTTATTTACGCTCTTGCAATGCCATAATAATCTGACCAACTTGACCTTCCAAAGCTCTCAAAGACGAGCTATGGATTTGAAGTAAGGAGCCTTGACTATGAAGTAAAGCTCATTGATTCTTAATTGAAGTAGAATGGTCTTGCAGCACTGTCTTCATAGTAGATATGAACTCTTGAATTGTAGCTTCCAATAAACTCATGCTCGCTGAAGATGAAGCTCATTTGTTGGTATTATGCCATGACATAACATTTTGGTAACCTTGAGGCTCATTGTGATTCTGCTGCCAGTTGGACTGATTAACATTATGGGCTCATTGATTTCCCTATGAGAAATTGGGATACTAACGCCATCCAGCATTATAAGTGTTAGAGTAAGGATTGCTATTTCCTCGATTGAAATTACCTACAAAGTTGATGGTCTCATGGTTGGTCAGGCATTAACTCTCGTGATGATTGCCTTGGCATAACAGATATGCCAAGCTAGTTGTTTTCACTTCCTTCACATCAGTGGAACGTTGTAAAATTTTCAGCATATTAGTGATAGTTGAGAGTTGAGCGAACACCGAATCCTTGGTTCTAACTCAAATGCTCCAGGTGTTTTCCTCCCACTCCGAAGCCTTGAGGAAGGAAATTGAAAGTCATTATTAGCAATTCTGTCCAAGATAGAAAATGCCTCAGTAGGTGATTTATCCAGCAATGTCCCATTTGCCGAGGCATCCAACATCAACCTCTTTGGCGGCAAACTGTTGAAAACATTTTGACGTTTCGATATAACAAATAAAGTGCTAATTAATTTTAAGATTTTATATTCGATTTATATATTATATTCGATTCAATTATTCGAATATAAAAAATATTACTCATGGTTTTCAAATATCAAATTTACTCCTTACTTAAATGAAAAATTGTGTTTCACTCTTAAAATATTTTTGAAATAAGTTTTACAAAGTATTTCGAACCATAATCGAGTCAAAATTAAGTTTTTAATAGGGAGGTAGCGATACCACTTTAACGAGTATAGATACCCCTCAAACATCGAATGCAAAAGAGGTACTGATACCCTACAGGGTATCGATACCCCTTTATATAAAGGTACTGATACCTAGCCAAAAGGTACCAATACCCCTCAGTTGATTTTGACTTTGAGAAATAATATAATGCAAAATGGGTATCAATACCATGATAGGTATCGATACCTGTTTACATAGTAGTATCGATACCCCTTTGAGAGGTAGCGATACCATCAGTTTTGCAACAATAGAAATATTTAAATTTTATACAGGTAGTATCAATACCCCTATGAAGGAGTACTGATACCCATACGCTCCTAACAGATTTTTAAAGTGAAAAACATACCACAACGACTCTATTAACTTCATGATCATCCCCAATATTCAGAATTCATTCAATGGGTATTTAAACAAGTCTTGAAGTCATTGATGAAGAATAAGAAACACGTTTTGAGAAAAAATTCAAAGAGAGAAAGCATTAAACTAATTGTTTGAGGAATTCAAGCCAAAATCCTTTCAATATTCATTTGCTTTCAAGAACACACTTTGTACGCAATTGTATTCATCTTTGAGTGTTCTTTCTTTGTTCTAGAATTGTGCAAACATTCTACCTTGTGAGGTTTTTCTGTAAGTTTGCAAAGTTTGTATTTTTCTCTTTGAGAAGAGAGTGTCTCAAGAATTTGGGATATAATTCTTGAGGGAGTTGTAAGGTTACTCTTTGTCCTCAAAAGAAAGACACATTAGTTAATTTTTGGAAAATCCTTAGTGTGGATAGCTAAGGTAGTGGACGTAAACTTTAGTTGAGAAAGTCGAACCACTCTAAATCGATGTGCAAATCTTTTCAATTTTCTGTCAAAACTTCCACCAAAATTTTAATTGTCAATTCACCCCCTCTTGGCTATTTCATCAGATCGATTAACTCAACAATTGGTATCAGAGCTACACTCATTTGAAGGTTTTAGCATATTTTGAGAAGATTCAGGAAGAGTTTAATTGATATTCAAGTCATTAATGGCCTCTACATCAAACTTCGACTTCGTTCTTGATTCTCAGCCCGTTAACAAGCCTCCTTTCTTTAATGGAGCTAACTATGCCTATTGGAAGAATAAGATGAAGTTCTTCATTCAAGATAGTAACATGGGAGAATGGAAAATCATGATGAGAAGATACTTCAAACCATCCAAAGAAACAAAATGTGGAGTGAAGAAGAGACGAGATTATTCCAGCTTAACTCAAAAGCAGTCCATATTTTATTTTGTGCACTTGGATCAGATGAATACGGGAGAATTTCATCTTATTCAACCGCCAAAGAGATATGGGACAAACTCCAAGTCACACATGAAGGAACTGACGAGGTAAAAGAATCCAAAATTAGTCTTCTTACTCATAGCTATGAAAATTTCAGGATGAAACCAAATGAAGACGTCAAAGCTATGACGAATAGATTCTCCATTATTGTCAATGGTCTTAAGGCATTCGGAGAAATAATCCCAAATGAGACACTTGTGAGGAAGATAATTTATTCTCTTCCAAAAGCTTGGCAATCGAAGAAGACTGCGATTATCGAAGCTAAAGACCTAAAGTATTTAACTCTTGATGAACTCATTAGTTCTCTCCTAACTCATGAAATAATGATTCAAGATTAGGTAGATCATGAGAAGAAAGACGACGCAAAGAATGAGATAGAGAAAAAAAGAACGTTGGTGTTACTCTCAAATCCACCAAAGATGAGAGTGACTCTGATAATGACGATGATGAAGAAATGACATTATTTGCTAAACGATTCAGAAAATTAATGAAGCCAAATAGAGGAAGAAAATTCAAAGGAAATGAAGGCTTCAAAATTGAATCAAAAGGGAATGACCCAATCGTATGCTATGAATGAAAAAAGCCTGGGTATATGAAATATGATTGCCCATAATTAATGAAGAAGAGTCTTTCAAAAAAGAAGCACAAGGCACAAACAGCTACTTGGAGCGATGATGAAACATCCGATGAAGAGGAACAAGAAGTAGTTAACTTGTGCTTGATGGCTACTGAGGAGGATTCTCATGTAACCTCTAACTCATTTGATTTAGAATATTATTCTTTTGATGAGTTATTAGAGGAATATAATGGGTTGACTTCGGATTATGAGAAATTATTTACAAAATATAAGAAATATTTTTCAAAATTAAAAAATGAAAAAGATCTCATATCCAAAACCAATACCAAACTCGAAAGTAAGGTTGAAGAGTTGCAAATTAAAATAAAAGATTTTGAAAAACAAAATTCTGATTTGCAAAACTTACTTTCTAGAGTTAATGATGATCATCAAAAGAAAATTGATGATCTTAAAACTTCTTTCGATAGAGTTGGATTAAAACGTTTTGAAATAGGAGAAAATTCAAAATCCAAATATTAGAAAGAATTTTAAATCTTACAATCATAGAGGTCCCAAAAAAACCTCTAATGGTAAAATCATTAAGAGTATATGGGTTCCTAAAGGACTTAATACTACTAAAGATAATGATATCCTAAATAAATGGATACCCAAGGGGACTAGGATTTTAGGGACTAATGAATATGGACCCAAAAGAATTTGGGTATATAAAATCAAAAATTAATCTATGTTTGTAGGAAAACGAGCATTACTTGAAGGCACGAAATTCAAGCTCAAATTCATAGTACCTTGATAGTGGATGCTCAAGACACATGACCAGAGACAAGAGCCGGTTTACTGAGCTTAATGATAAAAATTGAGGAGTGGTAACCTTTGGTGACAACTCAAAAGGTTACATTGAAGTTATAGGTACTATAGATAATACCTCTTCCATAAAATCGAAAATGTACTTTATGTGAATGGGTTAAAGCATAATCTATTAAGTATTAGGAAATTATGTGATAAAGGATACAATGTCTTGGTTGAATCAAATGATTGTAAAGTTATTGACATTGCATCTAATAGGATTATGCTTATTGGTCATAGAATAGGAAACATATACATGGTGCATTTAGATTCTATTAATATGACTACTTTATGCCTAGTTGCCAAGGATGAGCATGATAGTTGGTTATAGCATAGGAGACTAGGACATACAAGCATGAGTGTTTTACAAAGACTAATTCAAGGTGATTTAGTTAGAGGGCTGCCAAAGCTAAAATTTGATAAAGATAAAATCTGTGATACATGTGTAAAAGGAAAACATAAGAAAGTTTCCTTTAAATCTATTAATGATGTATCAACTAGTAGAGTATTACAATTGATCCATATAGATCTTTTTGGGCCAATTAGAACTACTAGGTTGGGAGGAAAACAATATGGTTTTGTATTGGTAGATGACTATTCTAGATATACTTGGGTTCTATTCTTAAGTACTAAAGATGAAGCTTTAGAGAATTTTATCGCTCTTTCAAAAGTAATCCAAAATGAAAAATGTTACTCCATTTCAAGTGTTAGGAGTGATCATGGAACTGAATTCGAAAATATTAGATTTATTAATTTTTGTAATTCTAATAGGATTAGCCATAATTTTTCAACACCTAGAACCCCTCAACAAAATCTAGTTGTTGAGAGGAAATGGCTAGAACCATGCTTTGTGAAAACAATTTGCCAAAATATTTTTGGGCGAAAGCCATAAATACCGCTTGTTATGTAATTAATCTAGTAATGATTAGGACTATTTTAAAGAAAACTCCACATGAAATTTCAAAAATAAAAAGCCTATCATTAGTTATTTTCATCCTTTTGGATGCAAATGTTTTGTTTTAAACAACGGTAATGACAATCTTGGTAAATTTGATGCTAAAAGTGATGAAGGAATTTTTCTGGGTTATTCTTAAATTCTAAAGCTTATCGGGTTTTTAATAAAAGAACTTTAGTGGTAGAAGAGTTTATCCATGTTGTTTTCGATGATAATCCCCTTTAGAGGAAGGATTCTTGTGTTGATTATGACGTAGGTATTATAAATGTAAATAACGTGGGAGAACCATCATCAAATGAAGAAGTGAAGGATGAGGAGACTCAAGATGCCTTCAAGAATCTAACCATTGAAGAAAGGGAAGTCACATTCCCAAGAGAGTACAACTATGTCAAGGATGGTGAGATTTTATGCGATCCATCCAAAGGGGTAACTACTCGATTTCTCTTAGGGACATTTGTAATTACGTAGCATTTATCTCATGCATAGAGACTAAAAATGTTAAAGAAGTATTAACCGATGAAAATTGGATTATAGCTATGCAAGAAGAGTTAAATCAATGTGAGAGAAGTAAAGTATGGACATTAGTTGAAAGGCCTAGTAATAAATCTATTGTATGTACTAAAAGAGTGTTTAGGAATAAGCTTGATGAAAGTGGTAACATAGTGAGGAACAAGGCTAGACTTGTTGCTCAAGGCTATACTCAAGACGAGGGAATAGATTATGATGAAACATATGCTCCCGTAGCTAGGATGGAAGTTATTAGAATGTTGTTAGCATTTGCTTGTTTCAATGAATTTAAATTATATCAAATGGATGTTAAAAGTGAATTTTTAAATAGTTTTATAAAACAAGAAGTGTATGTGGAACAACTTCTGGTTTTGAAGATTCAAAATTTCCAAATCATGTTTTTAAATTGACAAAAGCACTATATAGTTTAAAACAAGATCCTAGAGCTTGGTACGAAATATTGTCAAAATTTTTAATTGAAAAAGGTTTTTCAAAAGGGAAGGTTAACACTACATTGCTTTTAAAACGAAAAGGTAAAGATTTATTAGTAGTTCAAATTTATGTTGATGATATAATATTTGGTTATACTAATGATGCTCTTTGCCAATAATTTCTAAGCTAATGCAAGGTGAATTTGAGATGAGCATGATGGAGGAGCTTTCATTTTTCTTGGGTCTCCAGATCAAGCAAAGGAAAGATGACATCTTCATCAATCAAGCAAAGTACGTCAAGGATATGCTCAAGAAGTTTGGAATTGGAAAATGTCAAACCCCAAACCACTCCAATGAGCTCATCTACAAAGCTTGACAATGATGAAGAAGGTAAATATGTAGATGTTAAACTTTATAGGTCTATGATTGACTCTTTGCTTTATCTAACCGTAAGTAGACCAGACATTATGTTTAGTGTTTGCTTATGTGCAAGATTTCAATCATGTCCTAAGGAATCACATCTACAAGCCATTAAGAGAATCTTTAGATACCTTAAGGACACTCCTAGTTTAGGACTTTGGTATCCTATAGACTCTAGCTTTAGCTAGCATGCCTTCTCGGATGCGGATTATGGAGGATGAAAAATAGATAGAAAGAGCACCTCTGGTACTTTTCAATTCCTAGGAAATATGCAAATTTCTTTGTTTTCAAAGAAACAAAAGAGTGTTGCATTTTCTACCACTGAAGCAGAATACATTTCAGCCGGTAGTTGTTGCGCACAAGTTTTATGGATGAAACAACAACTTTTAGACTATGGAATTGAAGTTGATACCATACCTATCAAGTGTGAAAATACTAGTGCTATTTGTCTTAATAAAATCCCATCCAACACTCTAGAACTAAGCACATTGAAATTAGACATCATTTCATTAAGATCATGTCACAAAAGAGATGTAGTTCTAGAATTTGTGGATACTTTGCATCAATTAGCGGATATTTTTACAAAACCTTTAGAAAAAAAGAGATTTTGGACACTTAGGAGAGAATTAGGTCTTACAAACCTACCTTGATTTAGTGTTTAAAATAATCTTAGCACTTTTAATAATTAAGGAAATGCATGTAAAAATAACATTTTTGAATGCCTTCTATGCTAATAGTTAGGGAGAGTTTATGATCTTTAGTGAAAATTAATAATATGTTCAAATAAAATTTATGGATAGATTTAATTGATTGAACATAGTTAATTTTCATGATATGAGTTGTCAATACCACTAGAGATGATTAATTTTGCATGCTAAGTGTTTAAAAAAATAGATTTTTGATAATTGTCTGCACTAGGTATCGATACTGGTCACCCAGGTACCGATACATCTCTTACTAGGTATCGATACAATTCTTAACGGTATCGATACACCTTGAATGCGTATTGATACCCCTTGAGGGGTACCGATACCGCCTATCGGGTTTAGGCTTTCAAATCCCTAAAATTTCATATTTTTGCCCAAACTCTCATACTCAAAAACACTCCAGTCGTTCCCTCCCCAAAGAACCCAAACCTCCACATTGCTCAAATCCTTCGATTTTAAGTCGAAAATCATTCATTCTTCAACTCCTAATCATGCCAAGATCATTAAAATCGTGCAAACAACATCACATTCCACTCAATCCGAATTTTCAAGGTAAATTTTTCTAAAACACTAATTTATTAATTTATGAACATATAACTAGTTTTAGTTAGTTCTAGTTTAAATTAGTGATCGGGCATTTAGTAGATTATGGTTTTACACTAGATTCTACAAGAAATTTTATCAAAAACATAATTTTTCAAAAAAAAATTCTTAAATTTTCGAGAAAAAAACAAAAAAATATTTTTGTTTTAAATGGATGTTTTTGATCTAATTATATTATTTTCATGGAAACTATACTTATTATGATTTTTCAAACTTCGTTTTCAAAATAGTTTTCAATATTGCCTATTAGACACAATTTTAGTGAACTTTGAATATTGAGGACTCATATTGAGTTTTGGGATTAATAGTGTTGCTTACAAAAGTTGTCAAATTGAAGGTATTCATTCCTATTCCGATTTAAACCATATCTAAATCCCGTAGGTCATATTCTAGTCGATCAAACCCACCTCCTATTCCACCTCCAAATCCCAATCCAAATAAACCCGAAATGACTATTCTTAACTCTTGCTTTAATGAACCTAACCGTAGAGGTCTCTACTCTAGGTTTGTTAACAATTTCAAGTCTTATAACATTAGGGAAGAGCGTATCTCGTCTCTCCAAGATATGATAGACATGAAATTCAAATACCTCCATAGCCTCAAGTCGTGGAAATTTGATAATCCTTTTAAGGTACAACCAGTTGTATATCATCAACTAGTTAATATCTTCTATTCAAATGCCGTATGTGTACAAAATGAGTCTCAAACCGCAATCGAAAGTATTCACTCCTATCTCTTGGGGCAATACATTAATATAGAATCGGATTATATAGCTAGTGCATTTGGACAATATAATCGAGGGTTAGATAATGAGCGAGATTTAGTACCTTTCCCCTATAAAGTCAAGTCTAGTGCGAGTGTTTTATAACACCATGAACGTTTCCTTCATCTCATTATCTCTTGGTGGTTCAGACCATCCAGAGGAAAATACTCCACTCTTAGAGCCCTTGACTTATGGTGGATACATTGTATCCAACAAAATAAGAAAATAAATCTCCCTCAAATTATCTTTGGGGAACTTGTAGAAACCGTAAACAACATTCATTCTAAACGTATTGAAACATTAGTTTACAGCTGTCTACTTAGTAATATATTCATCAAACAAGATCTTAAGGTAGAATTAGATGTAGCCATCCCTCTAACCATCAAAATCAACTTCACATCTTTACGAAAATTGGGATGGACTGGTGACAAAAACCAATGGGTTCGCGCCATAAAGAAAACACCCGGTACTAGCTCTTCATGAGCTGTTTCATACCTAACTCCATCTCAAGATTTATAAGATCTCCTACGGGATGTCGATGAACCCGTAATCAGTCCGAGGACGAGCCAACCAGGCAAGAGAGTTCGATGCCTTCATACTTTTGATCGTTCATGGAGATATTTGACTTAAGGTTTGTATCCTTAGAGTCTCAACTCACAGCTCAACACTTAGAGCAAAAAAGGGAAACTCAAGCTCGCTTTGACGAACTCAATGCTAGGGTTGATACGCTTACACGAGATGTGGCTTCTATGCGAGCACATTTTTCTCCTCTTGTTCCACCAATAGATGATTGACCTTGTCTTGCTAATTTTCTTAGTTTAAATGTTGAACCTAATATTGTCTACAACATTTTGATGAATTTATGTATTTGAAAATTTGGATTTTTTGGATATTTGGTTGTTTGGATTGTTTATGTTTTGGATGTTTAATTTTGAACTTAAATTAAATTTTATGTTATGCATCATTTACATTTTAGATCATATATGACCAATTTCCAATTACATATTGTTTATTAATATTGATTATATGGACTAATGGCTAATATTTCTCTTGGCTTTGATCTTAGCAGCTATATACATATATATACATCAATTTGGAAAACTTGTTTTAAAATAAATCATATGGTCTTTTTGATTTAACAAAAAGGGGGAGAATATAGTAAGGGGAAGAGTAATAAACTTTTGAAAATGATTTTTCAAAAAGAAAATCTTAAAATTTCTAAAATGTTTTGTTATATCAAAAAGGGGGAGATTGTTGAAAACATTTTGATGTTTCCTTATAACAAATAAAGTGTTAATAAATTTTAACAGTTTATATTTGATTTAAATATTATATTCGATTCAATTATTCGAATATCACAAATATTACTCCAAGTTTTCAAATATCAAATTTACTCCTTACTTAAATGAAAAATTGTGTTTCACTCTTAAAATAATTTTGAAATAATTTTTACAAAGTATTTCGAACCATAATCGAGTCAAAATTAAGTTTTTAATAGGGAGGTATCGATACCTCTTTAACGAGTATCGATAATGCAAAAGAGGTATTGATACCCTATAGGGTATCTATACCCCTTTATATAAAGGTATTGATGCCTAGCCAAAAGTTACCAATACCCCTCAGTTGATTTTGTCTCTGAGAAATAACAGAATGCAAAATGGGTACCGACACCATGATAGGTATCGATACCTATTTACATAGTAGTATCGATACCCTTTTGAGAGGTACCGATACCATCAGTTTTGTAACGGTCGAATTATTTGAATTTTATACTGGTAGTATCAATACCCCTATGAAGGAGTACTGATACCCATACGCTCCCAACAGATTTTTGAAGTGGAAAACATACCATAGTGACTCTATTAACTTCATGATCATCCCGAACGTTCAGAATTCATTCAAGGGGTATTTAAACAAGTCTTGAAGTAATTGATAACGAATAATAAACAAATTTTGAGAAAGAATTCAAATAGAGAAAGCTTTAAACTTATTGTTTGAGCAATTCAAGTCAAAATCCTTTCAATATTCATTTTTCTTTCAAGAACACACTTTGTGCTCAATTGTATTCATCTTTGAGTGTTCTTTCTTTGTTCTAGAATTGTGCAAACATTCTACCTTGTGAGGTTTTTCTGTAAGTTTGCAAAGTTTGTATTTTTCTCTTTGGGAAGAGAGTGTCTCAAGAATTTGGGGTATAATTCTTGAGGGAGTTGTAAGGTTACTCTTTGTCCTCAAAAGAAAGACAAATTAGTGAATTTGTGGAAAATCCTTAGTGTGGATAGCTAAGGTAGTGCATGTAGACTTTGGTTGAGAAAGTCGAGCCACGCTAAATCATTGTGCAAATCTTTTCAATTTTCTATCAAAGCTTCTACCAAAATTTTAATTGCAAATTCACCCCCTCTTGGCTATTTCATCCGATCGATTAACTCAACACAAACTCTTGTAACGATCCCAACACTCATACATGGATTCGTCGTCGCCTTGGCAAAAAGATGCTATGTCATTCCTTAGCTGAGTATTCATGTTCAGTGGGTTGTACTGTAATAAGAAACTCTTGCAAATATCGGCCTATGATTCAATCGAACCGGATGAAACACCACTTAACCAAGCCCTTGCTCGGTCACACAATGAATATGGGAACAACTTTAATTTCAGAACATCCGCATGCACTTCTTCTTGGCGGAAAGAATCACAGAATTCCAGAAAATTTCAAATATGTTACTTGGCATCTTCAGTTGGCATACCCCAGAGCTGCCCAATAGAATTCAACATGTTGAACATGACTGGTTTAAGCTTGAAATGTGCAGCTTGAATTTCGGGTGCCATAATTACAGGATTCAAGTCATCCAGCATCGGATTTAAATGATCATGAATAATACGAGGCCTGTCAACAAGTTCAACATTTTGTAATGCCTCGACATTCAGAATTCTGTCATCCTGACAAATGCATTGGTTTCCAATTTGATACATATTTCCTCTAGCGCGTTGAGCACGTCTCCTTTGTTTAAAGAGTCTTTCAATCTCAGGTTCTATCGGTTCCAATGGCTCTTCAGAATGTCTTCTAGGAATACACTAAATAAACCTAAAAAATAATAAAACAAAAATATCAAGTAAACTATACACAAATAAAAAATGCAAAAATAAAATGCTCTGGAAAAACTAATTAACTTCAGGTTGCCAATCCCTAGCAACGACACCAAAAACTTGTTACGTATTGTGACTACAATAAAATTATACGTAAATAATGTGCAAGTAGACACAATCTCTCAAGTAATAAAATGATGAGTGAGTATCCACAAGGATTGGTTGAAATTACAAAAGTCTAACCAAAGCTAAACACTACTCTATCTAAGTATAGTTAGTGTGTATATGTACAATGTCACGACAATGGAAAATGTATGTTGGTGGATATGGATTGATGGTCTGATGGTGTAGCAAATGGAAATGCAGTGGCAAGAGCAGATGTTTAATATTGAAAATGATAAAATATCAAGACAATGAAAATGGTAATAACACCAAATAAATGATAAGTCGATAATCCTCACATGACAAGCTTCCACTGGAATGAATGGTTGGGATTGATTTAAGGATGCTAAACTTATCTCTTAGGCAGATTTAATCTATCTAAACTTCACTTGCTCGACAGATTTTACTGAAAGTGCTCCCGCTATCTCTAATCAAATGAACCTAACCGAATAGAATGCCATGGCATCTCCTCTCAGTCTCAGCTATGACAGCCTACACTATTGATAAAAACTACCCTTTTTAGTCATTAAAGTCCTATCTTAGTCTCTCTCAAGTACAAAGGGATTAAGATATAGTATTACTAGGTCAGTTCAAAGCTTATGAAAATACTATAGCCCATTGCTTATGAGGATCTTATCTTGTGTTTCTCTCGAATACTACAAGTTTTTTTAGCTAGATTTCTCTCGAACACGTAACCTTCATCTAAGAAATGAACACTCTCATGCCTCTTACAAGATTAGAAGATGAAGCATACATAAGCAAAGCAAGCAAATACCAATTATAAACATAAATCTACCATTTAAATAAAGTTAAACATACATCAAACAACCCCACCAAATAAAGTTAGTTCATGGTGGGGTTCGAATCATCCATAGAACAAGCCATGAAATATTCGTTCTAACAACCCAATAATAAATAGAAAAATAGTAGAAAAGGGAAGGGATAAGAAGCCTTCGCTTAAAAGCTCATCTCATATGCCTAGCTCACCACTCCTTGGATCTTATAAATGGAGGAACGTCACTCAAGGAAGAAGGAAGGGAAACGGTGAAAAAGATAAGAAAATATTACTGAAAATCTTCCTCCTCCTCTCTCCCTTATGAGGTGTAATATATAATAAAAATATTTAGGGATAATGATGAGGTTGTTGAGTACAAAATACTCCTCATACCCCTAGAGTCACACCTTGTGTGTGAACCTTATCCTCCAGGTGGTAGTGGTCCCCCAGCAGGCAGTTACAACCATTATTCATGTGTAGTGCCAGCTGTCCTTGTACATAAATATCTTTTTGTTCTTTTCTGTGCCAGAAATGCCAAGGCATTTATTATGCTTCAGAAACATGTGATGCCATGACATTCCTTCCTAGTACGACCTTTTGATTGTTATTTCCTGCACACCACAACCAATCTGCACCTTTCTCTCATACAATACCCTTAAGAGATAAAATAGCAATACCACCAAAATGCAACTATATGAAACTTCATGAACCTAAAATGACTAAAATGAGCTTTTAAACAAACAATAAATTAAGTGAAAAAGGCCTTAAAAGTAGCATTTTTAGGAAGTTATCAACAATCTCAAGCGATTATAGCTGCCCACTTCTGCATTTTAAGGAAATGTCTTCAGAAGATCTAATTATTGACTTCAGAAAGTCAAATCATTGTTTCTTAGGTTAGAGACATCTGGTCATTTCCTAACATTGATTTCCTATAAGGTCAAAACTATGCATTTACGACTGACTATCTTGGAAGTTATGTCGGATGCCAAGATGAAATATATTTGATGTGTTTGATTTAATGAATTATTGAGTTTGTTCTCAAGAGAGGAGAAAATGTCTTTGATGCATATGATTCTGAATGTTTGATGCAAAGATGCAAATTTCATGTATCATCTATTTATGTATTGATGTATGTATATGTTAATCTGTTAGGGGAATGGTTCTGTGAGCAGTCTTCATTCTATCCCTGATTAGGTTGTCTTCATTTACCATTAGTGTGTACTCTTGCAAACCTCGACCTGAGACTATTTATTTTCCTTGCCCCATCTACCCCAAAAATTTGGCTTCCTTTGCCCCAGCTTTGATCTTGAGTTTCGAAGAGATGTTCGTTGAATTCCAAGATAGGCTTCAAGAGAGATTATCTTGTTTGAAAATGATTTTCTTCTTCTTTTTATTTTCAAAATTTTTAAAAATATCAAAAAGAATTTTGAAAAATATTGCCTCCTTCTAAGTTTCACATTTGAAACAAATCATAAAACAGGAGTTCATCGAATATCAAAAGAATCAAATGCTCTTTTAATCTTTCATAGCTGTAAATCTTTGACAAATATCAAGATCAAAAGTTTGGTTTTGAGATTAAAGGCCTACACTTTGAGGTTTGTTTTATTGATTTGTCCTCGATCATTGTGAAAATTATGACATGCCCCTCATTTTTTGTTTGGCATTTTAATCAGAGACGGACAAAATAACACAACTAGCATAGTCAATTGCTAGACTCTTTAGAACACTTCTGTTTCGGTTCTCTGAAATCTTCCATTTGTTTAAGCCTCGTATACTCCTCTAGCAAAGGCAGTACAAAAATATCAATCAAAAATGAGATGTCTGAGTGCTCGTGTGAAGTTGACTATAACATGCATTCCTCAACTCCCTTATTCATATTCACCGAAACTCCTTTTTAGTAAATTTGATTTTATTTGCCATTGTTTGGCTAGTTAAATTCAACTTTATTGTACATATATTTTTTATAACTGCCTTTATCTAGCTAGCTGAAGGATTCACGTCGTCACAAAGTCTTCAAATTAACAACCACAGTGAAGCAAACACCAAATTACCAAGTACCTAATTAATGTCATGGTTTGAATATAATCTATTCATTACGCCAGGGCTTTTGAGTTTCCTCTATAACCAATTGTTTTAGCAGAATATATATATATATACGGATTTAATTTCTTAAGATTACCAAGGAGAACCTATTATAGTTCAGGTGTTTGTTGAAGATCAGAAAATATCATCGTTAGAGTTCAATTCCCAAGCAACTAACCTAAACTAGATTCACCTACTTGACTATTCCATCTGTGAAGATCATGATCATCATTGAATGTCATTAACAGAAGTAGAAACCAATTAGTTTTGCAATCTCATATGCTAGTTGCCCTATTTTATCTGCTCCTAACACATACCTGAATGCAAAACCTTTGATTGGTTGTACATACGAGGAGAAAACTATATCAGTCCCTTAAAGAGAATGAATGTATTTTTGGAGTAGGATTAGGGGTTCTTGTTTTACAAGGTTCAATCTTGTCATTTATCAAAGATTTACAACCTCAATTATTAAAAGTCTTTTAATTAAAATGATATTCAAGGAATTTCAAGATTAAAATTTGCTCATTACTCATTTCCTCAGAAGAAAGCATTTTTTTAAAATGTTCAAACATCAAGTGACTTCCAAACATTTAATCATGGATAGAAAAACAAGTTCAAACAAGATGACATGCATGAGAATGCAATAAAAATTCCTGATGGATGCCCCAGTCGACACACGATCATAATGCATCATCACAAATTGAATGTCAATGCCCCTAAATCAATTAGATATTGGACCTTGCGCTTCAATGCACCATAGTTCTCAGTGGTGTGTTCTGAGCTCCCAATGTGATAGTTGCGTATGACGTTTATATCATGGCATTCAGGATATGGGGCATCTCTTTATTTGGATTGAATTAGAGTCACAAGGTTCCTCTTAACTAGCGTTGGGAGAAACTCCTCATAAGTCATTGGGATTTGATGAATGTGAGTCTTTTCACGGAAGATATTATGAGGCCTGGTCCCCAGACTAGCTAGATAATATCTCACGATGTTAATCTCAGCTCTTTCCTCATTGTCAGTATGGCTAGTGCCACTTATCTGGCTATTCTTGACAGTTCTTTCAATCATTTATCCACACATGATAATGTCAGAGAAACTCTTTGTGGTAACTCCTATCATGTAGTTGATATATGGAGATTTTAATGTGTCAACGAATAGAGTGATGAACTCTCTTTCAGTCATTGGTGGATGTACTTGAGATGCAACATCCCTCCATCGTTGATTGTATTATCAGAAGCTCTCATCACTCCTCATCTCCAAATTCTACAGTGTTGTTCGATCCGGAGTCATATCAATCATGTTCTTGTATTGGCCTAGAAAGGCACTAGGCAAATCCTTCCAAGAGCAGACTTTAGTACGACTTAGTTGATTATACCACTTAGAAGTGGGTCCAATCAAACTGTATTGGAAATAGTGGATCAACATCTCATCATTGTTGGTATATTCAGTCATCCTTCGAACAAACATCGTGAGATAGGCATTAGTGCAACTGGTTCCATTGTACTTTTCAAAGTTGGGCATCTTGAATTTGGGCGGAAGCACCAAGTTAGGAAAAAAAACTAGTTCGGCTGGATCCATTTCATTGTGAGAGCTATGTCCTCTCATTCCTTTAAAGGTCTCTCTGCACCACTGTTTTAAGTTCTTAGGGATCTCATTATTTGCTCTTCTTGTCCTTTTAAGAACGAATATGTTATGATCAGAAGAATTACCTCAAGGATTTAACACAGTTGTATGAGTTTTAGTAGCGGAGAAGCCTGCTTGGTGCCTAAGAAGCTTGTTGGGTGAAATGAGCATTTGTGGATTTGCATGTGCCATCACACATTCAGAGGTTTCCATAGTCGATGAAATCTTCTTATTTCCTCTTTCTTGGTTGAGCGCATTTAGTTTGGCCACAAGTTGATCACCCAGGTCATTTTGGTTTTGCAAGATACGATTCATGGTGGCTTTTTGCGCCTGCTCCATTTTAGCTTCCCAATCTGCTTGCATCTTTTGTAAACTTTCTTCCAGTTATTTCTTCAATTTCTCAAATTTTGCTTACATTCTCAATACTGTGTGAATGAAATTGTACAGTTAGAATCACTTCCTCAAAGTCATCCACGAGATAAACCCATGATTCCATGATTAATGCATGTAAAAATGCTTCAATGAATATTATGCAGAATGCGAATATGCAAATGCAGATGCAAAAAATGTGAAAATGTTTAAATAAACACAGTGCATAATGTAAATGCAAAAGGTATCAATTTCTAAAAGTAATCATTCTTAGAAAAAGTTCCATTCATAAAAAAATTAATCTTTACAAGAGATATCAATCTACAAATACAGTTTGGCCCTTTTATTTAGCTCCCTGATCAAAGTCATGATCCTAACCATTTTCTCTTCATTCCAGAAATAAATCTAAATCCAGACGGTGAGCAGTTGAGTGCAGCCTCTAAATCGACTTCCCTCCAATTTATGAAAATTATTTAAGGATCAGAAGGTCTCTGCCAAGACATTCGGTATAGGACTTATATCTCTCTCCAATTTGTCCAACAAATCTGCAACAACAACCTCCACGTGGAACAAATTCTTTGAGAATATAAACAAACCATATATAGCTAGAGCAAAGGTGTCTAATCTCTTATCTTCATATATGTGCTTGAGTATCACTTTCTTGAGATAATGCCACTGAAAATCTTATCTATTGAAAATGAAGCAGCTGTAAGCATGTCCAGGATCGGACTAGAGCTTTAAGCAAAGGTTCCTCTATCTTTACATAGAGGAGATGGGCCATGTCACCATATTTCTTGTGGGACTTCTCTTTGGTAGCTACTCTCAATCTCTCACAAATCTCTATCAAATCTTGTATATCATTCTTCTTGAAATTGACATTGACATATGTGGACATATGTGATATGTAATCCTCAGGAAAATTATCTCCTTTACCCTTTGTGTTTCTTTAGACTAAACTAGGACAATCGTATTGGGTTCTTCCTTGTTATGAAAACTCTTTTCCATTTTAATGGTCGCTCTTCTACTATGATGATTACTTGGTTAATCAACACCTTTCTTTTATTTATGATGATCATGCAAAAAAATACCTAATAATAAACAATCAAACATAGAAAATGTGTCAGTATAAAAGAATCCAAATATCAAGCAACTATTATTGAAAGGTAATTGCAACACCTATCCACATGCTTTTCTATCCTTATTAGGTTAAATCCTACCCAAAACATGTTTTCTACCCCATGCTTTGTTCGAAAGTAAAACCTAACCACATGTTTTTCTAGTTCACATACTTTATCATAAAATAAAATAATGCGGGTAAAGAGAAAAGGTTTAGTGTCGTTTCTCCTTTGTGTACACTTATTTTGGGTACCTACTGACGGACAGAGGTTCGATATGAATTTTATCGGGGTGAGGTACTAGGGCTCATTATATGCGGTATTGGGTTCTAAGAAAAAAAGGTACTCGAATTATCCATGTTGGTGCTTCCTTAGGCTGCCAATCCCTTAATCCTGGCCCATTACAGGCTCGTACGGATCGAGTTCAATTTGAGAGGATACATTCCCTTGTGTCTATGCGGAGAAACAAATTATCTCACGTATACATAAGTATATTAACCCCAAAGGTTACTTGCTAAAAAGAAACAATTTATCTCACGTAGGCTAAGCTTTCGCCTCAACTTAAGAGGGACAAAGCTCGTAAGTAAGCTTATGGTATGTCAATGCACGTGCTGTGTGTGAGAAGAAACTCACAAACCTTTAAAAACACGATAAAAGAAAAAAAATTACAAGCTAAAAAACTTGTTCAATTCTGAAGACCAATAAAATCAAAAGTCAATTGGTTAAAAATAAAATAATGCATGATATATTGAAATTCAAAATAAATAAAAGGATTGTAAATAAAATACAATTTAAGTTTGTAATTCCTAAATATAAAAACAACGTATAATCGTTTATGGCCTGACTCTCGAAGTCCCCAACAGAGTCGCCAAGATGTCATAACGTCTCCCTCGGGGATCTGTTAAACTTAAAAAATTAGTTTCAGGGAAAGGCGATGAAATATTGTTTTGAAAAACACAATTTGATTTTGGAGTCGCCACCAACCTTTAAGTTAGGTAGGTTGAAAACCTTAAACGACAAAAATGGTCTATGTTTTACCAAAGATTCATTTTAAAGAGTTCGAGAGTCGATTACATGTGGGGAAGGGTGAGCACCCCCAACACGCCGAAATTTTGGTACTTAAACAATTATATGTTGTTTAAATATTGGGAAGTGAAAACTTGAAAATATATTTAAATTACGATCCTTTTATTCATTTTATTTTATTCAAAAAAATGTAAATTTTCCGATAACGAATGCCCTTTTGTGTGAACAATCTTCAGGAATGCACTTCCTTTGTAGTTAGGAGACTTTCCCATAGATTTCCCTCACAAAAGATGTTATTTCGCAATTTACACAAAATAATAAAAAATAAAAATAGGTGAAAATAATAAAAAATAAATAAACATAATGCGAAGAAAACTATTGAATAAAAACATTTGTGCAAAAAATCTCGAAAAGATACATTCCCTTGTAGTTGGGAGATATCTTCGTAGATTTCTCTCACAATGAAATTTTCCATTTAGATATTTTATAAAACAAAATGAAATATAAAAAAGGTGGAAGTAATAATACCAATATGCACCAAAATACGGGACAAAAATATAAACATGAAAAAATTGAGAGCCAATAACAAAAATATCAAATTTCACATATAGCAACATCAAGGACTAAAGAGAATGAAATATAAATTACATATCCTATTATATAATAATTAAAGGAATTAAAACTTAATGTGGTCAAAACAGCAAGGACTAAACTGGAAATAAAAGCAAAGTCAACACAAAGTTAAAATTAGTGGCCAAAATGCATACAGAACCAAAGTACATGGATTACAAACATAAATAGAACATGCATATCCTTTACACAGTAATTAGTGACTAAAATGAACCAACAAGAAAATATACTACATGTGTATAAATAAACTAAAGTAGGATGACCCAGGCACAAATATAAACACAAAAATATTTGAAAGCAAATAAGGACTAAATTACAACATAAATAAAATAGGAGCTAAAAATGGAATGATGAAATTTCATTACAGTGACCAGATTACAAACATTACAAAAGCTTGAGGGACCTAAAATGTAATTGTCCCCCAAAAATGAGAAACACATAGGAAGATTACAAAACTACGAGGACTTGTGCTATTATTAACCCCAAATATGCCCTGACCCCTACCGAACGACATCGTTTTGCATCAGAGATATAACCCACTTAAAGGGTTATTTGGAAACCCTAAATTCATTTCCTCTTTCCCCTCTCAACCGCTCTTCTCATGCTCTCCATTTCTTCTCCCTTTGTTTCCTTGTCGAGAAAAATGAACCCAAAATCCCTACCATCGTAGATCGATGGCCACGGGGTTAATAAGCTCGACGAGCCTCTCAAATACACCCATATAACCGAACCCTATAAACCCAATCTCTCATACACATAGATCTCAAAATAATACCCCAAACTCGAAATGTAAAAAATTTACCTTTGACATCGACCGTATCCCCCTGACGAAGCCAAGAGGGACAGATCTCCCCCAAAGGTAAGTTTTTTTCGAATATATTTGGGTTTTATTGGGTTCAAATAGGTTTGAGTTGTTTTTTTTCCGAATGGTTTCTCCCCTTTTTGTATTTTCTTTTTTTTTCCTCCTCCCCTTATCTGTATTTGGTTGCATGTTTTTAATGGATGGTTGATAATGATGAGTTCTCTCATGGTAGGGCTTTGATTTTTGACTTGGTGATGAAATCCCGATTTTTTGGGATTTATTTTGTTTTTAATGGATTTGGTGATTTGTTTATTGTGGATGACATTTTTGTTGATTTGGGTATTGTTTTGGTTGATTTGTTCGGTTTGTTTTACTATAGATGACGGTGGGGCGGTTGAAATGGTGGCTGGATCATCAGGAACGGGCCAGAATAGCGGCGGCGACGCGATTTTTCACCTATTAGGGGGATGGATGTTGAAGAGATGAAACCCTAAATGACTTAGGGTACATCATAGGTTGGGTTTCGTTGTTGTGTCGAATCGGGTTACTGTAATCTGGGTGGGCTTCGGGTTTGTTATGTCTTGGGCTTCATACTGGTGGCTGTTGGACCTGCAAATTTTGTAATTAAATTTGGTTAATAAATAATAATAATAATAATAATAATAATAATAATAATATTTTTGTAGACCCGAATAAAAACAGGTGTCTACAGAATCCTTTGAAGGATAATATGTGTCCAAATATGCAGAAGAAACGAGTATCGGATATGAGTACTTCAAGGAAAATGAAGAATAGGATTAATATTAGTTACCTCAAGTGCTGAAGGGAACAATGTCATTCCACCAATGATGCTAAGCGCTGTGAGAGTTACACTATAACCAGGCATGTTCTCTTGAATTTCAGAAGCACCATAATCCATCATCAGGATGTGACATGGACAATGTCATAGCTACTATGTATCTACCATCCAGCAGTAGTTCCACAGCTGCCGGAATCGTCGCAAACAATGATGGACATATCGGCAACAAAGGGCTAATGAGAACAAGAATTGTTGACATGTACACAAAGCGTATATCGAAGAGTCTGAACAGAAGCCATGTGATACATCCTTGAAAGAATGCAATCTGAGCCGTGCCCAAAAACACACCAGAAACAGCATGGTCAAGAACTTCAACACATCGAGTATGAGCCGATTCCGATATCGGAATCATAGCCATAATCTGTTCCGTGACCCCACCGGAATCCGATGTGGTGAGGTAATAAAGAACCCAAAAAAACACTATTAACTGAGATAGGAAGTTCAAGTCCTCAGCAGCTCCAGTGATGATGGAATTGGCAATGGTAAATATTATCTTTGCACCACCTGTAAACACCCTTTGTGAAACATTTCCACCTTTAACAGCAAACCCTTTAGCCTTCTCAATCAAATCCAACCTTGTGATTATGAGTTCTCAGAAAATCAAATCGACCTCCGTGTAAATTTCTCCCCATTCATGGTTTCTAAGCCTCTCCCTCAAACTCAAAACCATCTCAGTGAAAGGAGAAGGGTTCATCAGAGCCTGATTGCTCCGATGAACTATCATCCATTGATTTAATCACAAAATGCTTGATTCCGTCACAAATTCAGTCATATTATAATGCATTGCCAAACTATCAATCTGCTCAGAAACTGTTTGATAAAACTGTGTAGAGTACTTATCCACCATTTCAGGGACATCATTCTCTTCTACCCATTGTTTAAGACCGATTTTCTCGGCATAGTTACTCTCTGGCAACCGAGATTTCACCGCAATCAAGGTATCTTTCCCCTCAACACCGATCTTATACGAGAAAACATAGCTCCAGCAATAAACCCCACGATCATACCAATTATCAATCCAATTGCCACAATGGAATCCAACCTTTTCAATATCCCATTTGTCAAATAAGAACTAATTGCACTTCTTCTGAAACGAGTTCTCCTAAATGATGAAACGGAAGACATTGCTGAATCCACATTTTTATTGCTAATCTTGAAACCCAACATGATGATCAACAATGACCCAACACTACCGATTGTCTCATAGACAACTAGAAAAACAGAAAACGAGACGAGCCACTTCATTAGCTTCGAAAATATCCTCTTATTAAGTCTTGAAAGCTTGGATTTTGGTCTTTTAAGAAACATCCTTAATATCAACAAGGGTAACTATGAAAGCCTTAAAGATAGCAATAGGGACAGCAAGAACAGTTTTAGTGAGGCCTAGTTTCAAAGGTTCTCTCCAAAATTCAACAAGGGCTTCATGAATACCTCTCAAAGGAATTGAACACAAATTTGCCCATTGAATCGTCCTAAGATACTCTTGCAAGAGCTTGCAAAGCCCGTATAAAATGCATAGCGTGAGGGCAAGATCAGCATGAGCCATGGCTATGTAAAGGGCTAAACGTACCTCGGGATCACCCGAGAGGCTGTTTCAATAAAATGGGTCGGCGGCGTTTCGTGCCCGGGATGGCGCGTGCCTTTCGTTTGGAGGCGCGTCGTTGATTTCTTGTGGCTGGGGAGACCTCCTCATTGATGCAGATCAGAAGATGTCTCGCCATGGAACTAACTCCATTTAATTAGTTCTTAATTTAACTTTCTTGAAAATATTGAATTTCCTGAGTTTTTTACTTTTCTATAAATCTCCTTAATTCACGATATTAGTCCAAACTTGCTGTTTCCATTTCTTCAATTTCCTTTATCTTTTAATTAAACACTAATTTAATTCAATTTCCTTTTAATCTTTATATTTTTTCTCCTTTTAAACTTTTCATTATTGCTTTACAATCATGCGTATATATTTCTTTGTTTACTTTTTTGTATTTACCTATTAAGTTTAGCCCTAGGTTTAAATTACTTGATTTAGATTAAAATTATTAACTTTTTATTAGGACATCACTTATAATTAGAAAAAAATTCAATGGTCTTCGTTTGTGCTCAAGTTTTTTAATTATTTATATAAGGTGAATACAAAATTGTATATGTTCTAAATACTTTTAATCATTTGACAATGAACGTTCAATCACCCTACTGCAGTCGTTGGTGCTTGAACCCGTGACCTATAAAAACAACAACGATTTTTTAAGAGTAAACTACGTCAAATACCACTCATCTTTAAGCTCGAGCTCGAAAATGTCACTGACGTTTCAATTTTGCCAATTGTAACATGGACGTTTATTTCACTGCAATTTTGCTACGATGCCATTAATCTGCTAACGGGACAATGACATAACATCTTTGTTCCGTGACGGCGATGACATGACTCCCTCATCAAAAACGGCGTCGTTTTGGCACGACCGTTTTGTTTTGATGCTCAAAAAGCTCAAAACGACATCGTTTTGTTGATAAAAAAATCATGAGATTCGAACCGTAGACCTTTAGGATCCAAAACTAAATACCCAACCACCAAACTAACTTAATAACTTAGTTTTGGTAGACCCCGAATTATCTTCACCATTTTCCACTGAATCAGGATTGAATGAAGTGATCTCAGTGACTGTGACGGTGGCCAGGGTTTAATCTCCTGAATTTGGATTAGATACTCAACGCGAACCGTCGGCCCTATCCGGTTCTTTGCATTCAAACCAAGAACCATTGCTACACAAACACACTAGTATTTGATCTTAAACTGTTCAATCCACAGGGAAATTGAATTCCTGCAATGCAGAAAGCATTATAATTTTAATAGAGAAACTTTTCATCAAAAATTAAATGCACAACTAATTTGTAAACCCCAAATACAGTTAAAGAAAACCCTTTTTCCTTTCAACGTTTCCAGCATTTTCTCAACAACCAAACATACAAACGTATATCTCCGAATGAATCAAACACAAACACACACTCAAAAACAACCGATTTTTCACTTTGGGTACACTGAATGGCGGAAACTATAAGACTAAAACACCGCGTTTTGGAGTGGTTTCCAGTTTCCATAGTAGAACAATAGTTTGTTAAGATTATACCAAGTTCATAAGTTAGCTTGGTGGTTGGGTACTTAGTTTTAGATTCTAAAGTTCTACGGTTTGAATCTTATGAAAAACATTTTTTCATCAACAAAACGATTTCGTTTTGAGCTTTTTGAGCATTAAAACGGTCGAGCTAAAACGACATCGTTTTGATGAGGGAACCATGTCATCGCCGTCACGGAACAAAGATGCAATGTCATCGTGTCGTTAACAGATTAACGGCGGAGTGGCAAAATTACAGTGAAACTTAAACGTTCGTGTTAAAAGGCAAAATTGAAACGTCAGTGGCATTTTTGAGCCTGAGCTTAAAGATGAGTTGTATTTGACGTAGTTTACCCTTTTTTAACTACTGAGATAAGTTGGTTCATGTTGTGCTCGAATTTTTTTAAAATATTCAATAAAAACGTTAAAAATTATTTATGATTAATATTTAGAGCCTTAATTTTGGGTTTAGGTTATTTACATAATTTACTCTTGACTTAGATAAAGCCTTTATTTTAGGTTTAGTCTCTTGTAAATTTTTAATTAATTTAACTACTCGAATAAAATATTAAAATCTTTAGGTTTAATATTAGAGCCCCATCTTAAGATTAGTTTTACTAAGTCCTTTAAAATCCATAATTTGACACTTTAGTTAGATAAAGCATTAATTAACCTATTAGCATAATTAGGTCAATAATCGGTTGTTTGACTGAATAATTTGGTTTTAAAAAAATAAAGGCAATATTGATTTATTTGGGTTTTAATAATGTATAATTCGCTTGTGCTTGGGGGTGATCGTTATTATCTCTGAAATAAATCAACATCATTTTCAAATTCTTGCATCATGATTTCAAAATTAAGACAACATTTGTGTAATGGGATTAATGGTAAAGCATCGCTCATGCCTGGGGTAATTATTATTAATTTCTAATTACATAAATAACTTTTTTCAAATCTACATATGTAACGGGTAAAAAATTAAATAAAATCTCGAACTCATAATTTTCAATTTTAGAACCATGGGTTATCAACTAGGTACTAGTTTTGGGCATTATGAGGGTGCTAATCCTTCCCGCACTTAATCGACTCTCAAACCCATTTTTTGATTTTGCAGACCAAAACTTGGTATTTTTTATAAAATAAAATATTTTATTTAAATTACCTGATTTTATGTGGCCCGATCCCACTTTAAAAATGATAGGTGGTGACTCCCATTTTTTACAAACTTTTTCAAAACCTGTCATCAACCCGTAAAAAGGTCGTTATGACAACAATGACCCTTGATCCTGCCTCAAAGGTTACACCGAACATCATATCCTTCTCTTGTAGGGACCAAATTGATTAGACCACATTTCTATTGAGGACGTTCAGTGATGATCATAATCTTTAAAAATGGAAAGGTAGAATAGATGAACTTAGTTTAGGTCAGTTACTTGGGAAACGAACTATAAGGGTGGAATATTTTGACCTTTAACGACACCTACACTATGACAGGTTCTTCTCAATGAGCTTAAGAAATTGAATCTATATACCCAGGAAGTTAATGTGTGTGTGTATATATATATATATAAACAAATCAAAGTTGAGCTATTCTACTAAAGCAATTAGTTAAAAGTTTAGGCTTTATGAATAGATTCCTTCAACTAGTTAAATAAAGGCAAAGAAAAAGAAAAACTATACATATAAATACAATGAAGTTGAGTTATTCCGCTAAAGAAATTGGTTAAAAGCCTTGGATTTATGGATAAATTCCTTAAGCTAACCAAACAAAGGAAAATTAAATTGAATTTAATTAAATAAGGAGTTTCGGTGAAAATAGACTAAGGGAGTTGAGGAACACCCATTATAGTCAACTTCATACAAGAACTCAAGAGCTTTATCTTTATATCGATATCTCAGCACTGCCACTGCTAAAGGAGTCTATGAAGCTTAAACAAATGGAAGATTTCAGAGAACCGAAATGGAAATCTTCTAAAAGTTCTAGTAATTGAGTAAGCTAGTTGCGTCATTTTGTCTACATCCAATCAAAATGCTAAGCCGAGAATGAGAGGCATGCTACAATGTTCACATGAACAAAGAAGGGAACGATAACTCGATGACATAAACCATAGAAAATTTAGGAATCCAACCTAAAATCAACCGGTCAAATCTTGACACTTGTCAAAGAGTCATAACTTTGAAAGATTAAACGCGCAATTAATTCTTTGATATTCGATGAACTCTTGTTTTATGATTTTTCTCAATTATGAACCTTAAAGTAAGGGGCAACATTTTTCAAAATTCTTTCATCAAACAATTTTTTCAAACTTCTCCATTAAACATTTTTCAAAAAACTCTTGATCAAACATTTTTTTCAAAACTTCTTTATCAAATATTTTTCAAAACTTCTTCATTCTACTTTTGAAAATAAAAAGAAAAAGAGGAAGAAAAACATTTTTAAACAAGAATTTCTCTCTATGGAGTAGATCTTGGAAATGGGTAAATGTCTCTCAGACATAAAATCTCATGTTTAGAATTGGGACACAAAAATGACATTTTGGGGGGAAAATTTGTTGGGGCGAGCAGAACAAATTAGCACAAATCAAGAATTGCAAGGATGCACTCTGGTGTGAAAAAAGAATAAAGCGACTGAATAGGAAAAGAATAAAGACTACTTGTTCAATCATTCCTAACCGCATATCAAGAAAACATGCATTCACATAGGCATACATGTCACATGAAATTTCATCTTTGCATCAAATATTCATCATCACATGCAACAAAATAAATTTTGATTTCCCTCTCAAGAGGATGTCTTTAAAAAATTTCTTCAAATTTTTTCTTATGTAAGATAATCATAATGAAATTTCTCCTCTCTTGAAAAATATGAAATTTCGTTTTCAAAAAAAACTCAAAACATCAGATGAATTTTATTATGACAATCACAAAAACATTCAAGATAGTTTCATTCGTACATGCACATTTTTACAAACCTTTCAGGAATGAAATGATTGGTCACAACTAGACCTCCTCAACAAGAAGGAGTAATGTCATCTTCGGCAAACAAACTATCTAAAGACAATTAGATCTCCTCAACACAAAGGATCAACAATATCTTCAAATTCTACTTCCACAAACAAAGAAATATATTACCAAACATGACGTCAACACGAAAGAAAAATGTTGTCCACGAACCAGATCTCTTCAACACGAAAGAGCAGTGTCATTTCTAAAACTAAGTTATCCACAGACAACCCAAACTTCCTCAACATGAAGGAATAGTGATGTCTTCAGATGTTGTTACCCAAATACGACTAGACGTCCTCAACACGAAGGAACAACATCGTCCACAGACTAAACCTCCTTAACGTATGTCACCATCATATTTGATATTGAGCAAATCACCCAAAAGCGACCATATCTCTTCAATAAAAATGAGCAATGTCATTTTCGAAATCAAATTATCCCCAGGCAACCAGACTTCCTCAACTTGAAGGAACAATGTTGTCTTCATATGCCTATTCATTCAAATGCGATTAGTCGTCCTCATCATTAAAGAATAAAACTGTCAATAAACAATGATTGTATTCTTTGAGATTGTTTCTCTTGAATCAAAATTTCATTTTATTCAACACAATTTCCCTTGAAACGATAACTAAATTTGTTCATTTTGAAACAATTTTTATCTCGCTCGAGATGGTTTCTCTTGAAACAAACTTCAACATATTTTGTCTCATTTGAGACAGTTCTCAAAAGAAAAAATTATATCTCGCATGAGATAACTTATTTTGAAACTAATTTTGTCTTGCTCGAGACAACTTTTTTGAAACCCAAAGCATCAACATTGTTTCGCTTGAAATAAATTAGGACTTGCTTAAAGTTTCGTTCGCTTGAAAGTGTTAAAATTTCGTTCGCTTGAAAGTGTAACTTTTAACATTTTGAAATTCAGCTCTTTTGAGAATGTTTCTCTTGAAACACAATTTTGAAAACATCTTCCTTGATATAAAGATATTTTTAGTCTCTCTTTAAACAATTTTAATACAAAAGGTGGAACCGGATAAAAACTCGTTGTCTTTCTATCTTTATCATATTCTTGTTAACACAAGAATAGACAAAGAGGATAAACTATAGAAATCTATTTTTGTCTGGGTTTTTAGTCATTTTTAATATTTTTTATTATATATTAATTATTAAATATTAATATTACTTTTTTGCATATCATTACAAGCTACAAACTGGGACTAAGCAAAAAATCAATCGGCCTAAATCTTAAACCCTAAACCAAACACTACCCTAACCAACATAAACCAATCCTAACCCTAGCCTCAACAGTTAACTCGCGCCGCCATCGTCACTACCAGTTAAACTCCATGTTGAACCACTCTCATCGTTGTTAGCTTTCTTGTTCAGCTATCATCACAATCAGTCAAAAAATATAGTATGAACAAACCAAACACATCGTAGAAAATCCGAGAACTATATCTGAAAAATTTGGGAATCTCACCAAAAATGAAAGTAACTCAACCATAAAAGGAAAAGAATAACATAACCATAGGGTGACCGATTAGAAAAAGAGAACAAGGGAAAGAGAAAATTGAACGAAAAAGGGTAACAAACTGAAAAAAGAAACCTGTGAGAGATTTGAAAAAAACGAAGGGAAGAAAAGACACACTTCGTTCATCATTCACCGGGAATGCACAAAGGTCATCGGAGTTGAAGAAAACGAGGAGTTCTTTCGTAGATCTAAGACGTTTGGGAGAGTTTTAGTACAATCAAAGCCCAAATCTATACTCAGGGCGTTAATCGACTTCGATTGGTGGTCTTCTTTCACTTATCCAATGTTTACGAGTGGTAGCCAGAGCTGATCCATGAAGGTCTTTGCAGTAGAGGTCTACCGATTTCTAGAAACATAGAACACCCTACGGGGGAGAGTTTTCAGAGAGAATTTCTTTTCTCTCATTTTGTTTTTTTAGAGGTGAAAAATAATGAAATTTAGGGTTTCTTAACCCTTATATTTCCCTTGTATATTCACCTGGAAACAACGTCGTTTTAAGCTCCTCAACCATATGTATTAGGTCTATGGGGCAATCACACTTTTAGTCCTCTTTCGTTTGTACTTTCATATTTTGGTCATTAAACTAAATATGAGTTATTATGTTTTGAGTCCCTTTAGTTTCTTTACATTCGCATTATAGTCTTGCATGTTTGAGATATTGTTTTGATTTATTGAACATGATATTTCGATTTATTCATGCGAGCAATCCTTGAATTTGTACATTCTTTGATTTTGGTCATTGAATAAAATGTGGGTTATTTATGTTTTAGAGATCTTAGTTTGTTAACATTTATAACTTGATCCTTGCTTATGTTGGGTATTGTTTTAATTTGATAGCATATGATGATTGGGTTATTATCATGTTTAATCCTTCTATTATTACTATTACTAGGATTTTATGTACATATATTATATTAAAAAGATTTTTTTATTTAATATCTATTAGGTATAAATATATATATATAGTATTTTTGTACATATATTATATTAAAAGGATTTTTATTTTATTTTATTATATATATATATATATATATATATATATTTCAATTCTTTTTAACATTTATAAAGTTCTTAGTGTTTGACTAACCTATGGAAGACCTCTAAGAACCTAGAGTGTCCTTCTGAAGGTTATTCGAATAAAGTTGTTATTTTATTATTACTCAATATTTATTTATATTCTATGATTTTTGAAGGTATATAAGACATGTTTCATTTTAAATAAAGGTATTTTTATTTTTAATATAATGAAATTATTTTAATAAATGTAAATATTCAATATGTTTTTATTTGTTTTAGTATTTTTGTTATTTTATTTTATTTATTTATTTTTCATATTATGTGGATATTTCATCTTATGTATATATCATTTATTACTATTGCATTCATAAATCATGCACTTATTTTCTTGTTTATTTAAAATATTCAAAGACAATGTTGTCTTGCATCGTGGGTTAATGGAATTGCGTTCAACATAACTAAATTTCAATTTCCGTTAATCCATGTAGTAAGAGAACATCATTCTTTAAATAAAACCGAGTGAATTAAATCATTTTCATTGAGTTGATTATTTTAAAAAGAGATTCACTCATTTTTAATTCATATAAATAAAAGGATAGTAATTAAAATTTAGAATTAAAATCTGTAAACTTCCTCCATTTTAGACAACATATAATCAAGATGTACCAATTTTGGGCACAGTGAGAGTGCTTACCGTTCCCCACGCATAGCCAACTCTTGAACCCTTAAAAACGAATCTTTGGTATACGCAAACCATTTTTTTGTCTCTAAAATATTTTTTCTTAATTTTTTAATTTTATTTTTTAAGTATTCGAACTACTTAACCTAAAGGTTGATGGCGCCTCTAATTCAAATTCAATCAAATTTTAAAAAAAATCCGATTTTTCAAAAATAATATCATAATTGTTTTAATATTTTTTTAAAAATGGTTATGACATTAATTATGTGTATTCACACTATGTATATGCAAATAAGTTTTGATAAAATTGCTTGGACAATGGGGACAGAGAAAAACTGTTTATATAAGTTGCAGTAAAAATTATTTTTTAAATAAGAATTTTTGTTATAATTTTTAGGAGAAGTCATCAGGAATACACGATTATTTTTGGAAGTCATTAAAATTAACGACGGCTTTCTTATACAGACGACATATAAGAACATAATTTTAAACATAAATCATCGTGTAGTCCTAACGATTTTCGCACTATTTAAATAGAGACCCTAATTTAGAAAATAATTCGTATTATACTTTGTATGAATTATTTCTTTTCACATTACTTCAGTAGGGAAGAATGGGTAGTTGAAATGACTGACTTTATCTTAACACTCTCCCTTGCTTGTGGTGCAGTTTCCAAAACATTGTAATTGTACCTATCCCCCATTTACCATTTGAGAGGACCCTATATTTCTCTTTTGTACACTGCCCTAACTCCAACCCATGTCTATATATACATATGGGTAAATCCTAAATTAGAGCTCCTATTTTTTTATTTTGAATTTGCCCTCCTCGTTTTTTATGATCAATTATATTTATCTCACTTATTTTTTATGATTAATTATATTTTATCCTATTTAAGTTGAAATCCTAGCTCCGTCCCTAATGTTAATATTTTTGCTTCCACACTACCACCAATCAGTCATTGACTCAATCAATAATATTATCTCATGGGCTTATTGTGTGATCTCAACAATAAAAGCATATTATTCTTCTGAGTGGTTTCGGGTTTGAATTATTGCACATGTAATGTGTGTAGTCCTTAGCAATAGGTTAAGATGGAACATTGCACTTTATTACTAAGCCAATTTTATCAATTGTTATGTCATATGTTGTTAAAAACAATGTGTTGTTCATTTTGTAATTTTCCATAGTTTAGGGACTCAATAAAAAATATCCTAAAATCAGGGGACTATTTTCATAGGTTACCCATTTTCCTTTTCTAAAACACGAGATGTATCCAAGGGTCAAAATCTATGATATCTATTTTAATGCACGTGTGTTTCAAATGGGATGGAATGAAAGATGCGTACAAACTTGGATGTGTTTGTGTGTGTGTATATATATATATGTACTGCATTTGGTGGTTGATGAAGAGTGCAGGGACATAACAGACAAAAAGTTATTAATCTTTGGCCTTTGAGACATCAATGTATTCCATTCACTGAAATGGAAGGTGTAACATCTTCTTCCTTCAACATCCATGTTTGATCCACCCACTTCCTTTTCAAATACACCGCTCCATTAATATCATCGCATCCACGTTATGATCTTACCATAACATCCTCTATCGGGATGGATCAAGGCTGGCATGGTAATCATCTTCTTCAAAATTTTAGATGCAATTATCTTTTTTTGTTGGCTATTAACTTTTAGTCTTTTAAAATTTTATAAATTTATCTCATTAATATAAAAATTTTCATTTGTCTCTACATACATATATATATTATATATATCATTTATCTCCCCACATCTAGAGGTGTGCGAAAAAAATCTGATATGATTGATTTGATTAAAAAATTGAATATTTTTTTATTTTCAGATAATTCGAATCAATATCTGAGAAAAAAATGAATAATTGAATCGAATGTGGACCGACTGAATTCTAATTTCAAATTATCCAAAAATCCAATAAAAATTATGCCTTTAGAGTTTAGACAACTTTTAATCCAATAAATAAGTACTTCACTAACACAATAAAATTCTATCCCAATAAAATGAGAATATTTAATATGTTTATTGTGGGTAAATAATTAAATATATAAAGAGGATAAAGATATAAAATTTAGTTTTGAAATTTTTATCAACCTATATTTTATGTTTAAATTTGAATATTTATATGTTTGTTATAGATTTTTTTATTTACAGAAAACCACTCTATAATTATAACCGTAAATTAAAATATAATTAGTAATTTTTTCCTATAACCATTGACACAAAAATTAGAGATTACAAATGATCAATGTTAAAAAAACATAACTAAAAAGCTCAAACAAAATAAAGATACGAACAAATCTGACAGGATCGGCTAACGAACCACAAAAGAGGATAAAACTATTGAAAGATCATCGACAAATCGCAAATCAGAGTCTAGTGACATGAGAAAACTATCCACGAACGCAAATTCAAAGCATGGAAGATAACATGATAGCAAATAACGACATCTTGATCAGTCGTGATGACGTCAAATTCAACCTTGATAAAAAAAGATAAACAAAAATAACGGTCAAACGATCGAAAAATACCAGAAGGCAGAGAAAAGTGTGCCACAAAGATAATGATAAACGTGTCAAAAAGACATAATTATTCTTGTAAAAAAAAGTCAATTGATAGTCGATAACAAACATCAAAACCGGTGTCACTACTGATTAAAGAAAATTAAAATAAAAAGTTATTTTGATCTAAAGATAATGGCACTGTTCCAGAATTTTAGATATTTTATTTTATTGAATCGGACATGAATCAAAATTTTAATGATTTAATTTTTTTTATATTTAAATTTTTTGATAGAATAATATTCATATATCTGAAAATAAACACCATGCCGAAAATAAGTTAATGACCATGATCTCACTATTTGTTTACATGATTAAACAAATTATCATATGATGTTTCCTTAACTTCACCGGAATCCCATGTCATCCAAAAGAAAATTGTAAGAAATGATGACATGTGGCATCACGGTATCATCTCATTCATCCCTTGAACCTCACAGCTATTTATGGAGTTTGGTGCCACCCTCCCACCTAAATATCTCATCCCATTTTTTGAAATTTCCAATAATCACAAAACTAACTTTAGTAGGACACTTGTCCATTCCAATCTTAAATTCTTTTTTCCTTTGTAAAATTTCAATTTTCCTTTATCTGTTCCTTTCTGATTCAATGCAAGACCCCATCTTTTGAAGAAAAAAAAAAGACAGCAACTTTATCTCAAAGAGTTTTTTTGTTCTATATTTTGGAAAATGGGGTTTTTATATGTTTATGCCTGAAGAATATGTAGCAGATCTTTGAAGAAAAAAAAAAGACAGCAACTTTATCTCAAAGAGTTTTTTTGTTCTATATTTTGGAAAATGGGGTTTTTATATGTTTATGCCTGAAGAATATGTAGCAGAGATCCAAATAGATGCAGCTTTTGAGTGAGGGGATGGGGTTGTTGGATTGTCTGTTGAGTGCAGAAGCCAGAAAATCCATCAAGCGGAAAGACAGTGATGCAGGTGAAGCAGGTTCGGTTGAAATTTTCCTTGAACATTGTCAGATTCATGTGTTGTCTGTGATTCTGTTTCTCTTAACATTATGATTCTTTTTTTTTTCTGAATGTCGTTTAACATTCATAATTTCTTTCATTTTGTTCAATCTGATTTGGCATTCTGCAATTGAAATGGGGCTTCATTATCGTGTCCATTGTGCATTGCTAGAGTTGTAATGGAAGACAATGTGATAGATTTTGATCCGAGTCTCTGTTAAAGATATCTTATTTTTTTCTGGTATAATTAGTTTAGATCGATATTGTAAAGGGGACGATCCTTCTAATCTGATTTATTTCATTTACAACGTCAAAATCTGAATTTCATGAACTTAATGCCTTTTCTTCTTTACCAGGTAAAGCATTGGAAGAACTCAGAGGCTCCATCTACAATGAACTTAGAACCTCAGAAGGAGCCAAGCGCCAACAGCAACGATTTTGCGGACCGATGGTAGCCATGTCCTTCAATTTCTTCGTTGCTGTTGCAATTATTCTGACAAACAAACTTGTTAGTTTCTTAAAATTATTCCTTTTCTTCTTGAAAAGTTGTTTGTAATCCGAAAAATCAATACAAGGTTTACAATATGTTCATTGAGGATCTTATATGAATCATATTTGATTTTTCAGGTGATGGGGAGAGTTGGATTCAACTTCCCAATCTTCCTAACCCTGATACATTACACCGTAGCATGGCTGTTACTAGCATTTTTCAAGGCATTGTCATGGCTTCCGGTTTCCCCTCCATCCAAAACGACTCCTTCCTCTGCCATCTTTACGTTGGGAGCGATAATGGCTTTCGCATCTGGCCTTGCCAATACCAGTTTAAAGTATAACAGGTCTGCGAATCCAGGTTCAGATTATCGATTTTGAGAAACTGATTCGGTTATTATTCCGGTTTTTCTCACCATTTAAGCTCACTTTTGCAGTGTTGGTTTCTACCAAATGGCTAAAATCGCAGTCACTCCTACGATCGTTCTCGCAGAGTTCATTCTTTTTAGGAAAACCGTATCTTTCAAAAAGGTAACTGAAATATATTAGATGAACACCCTTCGGTTCTTTCTGATTTTCTAGTTCTTATCGAATCTCCATCATTATGCAGGTATTGGCTCTAACAGTTGTTTCGGCAGGCGTCGCGGTGGCCACCGTAACGGATTTAGAGTTCAATGCTTTCGGAGCTTGTATCACCATCGCATGGATACTCCCGAGTGCTATAAACAAAATTCTGTGGTCTAATTTACAACAACAAGCAAACTGGACTGCACTTGCGTAAGTCATAAGTAATTCAGCATTTTGTGTTGTGTCAGTAATGTAAAGTGTTTGAGACAAGAATTGTGTGAAATGTAGGCTGATGTGGAAGACAACACCAATCACAATCTTCTTCTTAGTAGCATTGATGCCATGCTTGGATCCGCCTGGAGTTGTGTCGTTCAAATGGAACATAAACAATGTTACAGCAATTCTCGTATCGGCATTGCTTGGTTTTCTCTTACAATGGTCTGGTGCACTGGCATTAGGGGTAAGTTTCTACTACACCTTTTCAATTCTGACTCGAACTTGAAATGATCCAAACCTGAATAATCCAAACAGGTAACATAAAGTTGATTTGAACACGAAGTGAATACCATCCAAAATGATCTGGACATATAAGGTTAATGGTTTTTTGGTATTTTCTTGCAGAGCAACTTCTGCAACATCTCATGTTGTATTAGGACAATTCAAAACTTGCGTGATACTTCTTGGAGGATACCTTCTTTTGGATTCTGATCCGGGGCTTGTGAGCCTTTCTGGCGCCGTTGTTGCACTCGCCGGGATGTCGGTTTACACGTCGTTTAACTTGAAAGAATCAAAGGAGGGATCAAATAAACAGATTCCAATGCAAAATCCTGTATCAAAAACAAAAACCAGTGAAAATGGCAGTGAATGCTCAACAGTAATAAATACTACAAATGAAGTGTAAAAATATACGAAGAGAAGAGATTGTATAGACAATGAAACAAAGGTCCCATAAAGTTCTAATATTCTTTTCTTTAATGTGTATACTTAATCAGTGATTTGAAATTGAATTTCACACCAAAATTGCGTCAACAAGATGTATATCCATTTGTTGTCAATTGGTTAATAATTCCGAACAGATAATACTTTGTAATCATCTGATAGTAAAATAAAAGAAACTAGGCAGCATCTGATTGAATATGAGCATCAGCCAATTAAAAGGAAACCAGAAACTTGTCAAACACCAATTGCAGCTTGTATCAACTTTCCTCCCTAATCAAAATTTAATATGCAGGTGAATTGAAAGGAAATTTTGGTGAAATCCCACCAAATCTATCAATCCATCTCTTCAAATCCTTCCTAATCAAGCATCTTACAAGAATAATAAGTACCAAAAGGAACCTTATTCTCCCACCAGACTGTTGGGAAATAAATCGAGAACAAGTAATTTCCCTATAACCAGATTAGTGAGAATGTGAAATAAAAAACGGATAAATAATACCTGAAATTGATAACGAAATTCAGCCAATTGTGCTTACGTCTCCGGACTGCTGCAGATCTTTTACTAAGAGAGAAAATTTACAGGTGTTTACAAAACACTCACTACTCACAAGAAACTCTCTAGTATTGGGAGAAAGAAATAATTTGGGATGATTTTGAAACTAAATGAGTTAGGGTATTTATAGTTGAAGCTTGAGGACTAATCTTATAAATATCCTAAAGTTCAATGACTCAATTTGGTGATTATCCCTTGCCCAAATTCAATAAAATAT
The DNA here is from genome assembly GCF_006381635.1 of Hibiscus syriacus. Taxonomy (NCBI): domain Eukaryota; kingdom Viridiplantae; phylum Streptophyta; class Magnoliopsida; order Malvales; family Malvaceae; genus Hibiscus; species Hibiscus syriacus. The sequence continues at coordinate 340,085 of NW_024062906.1, forward strand.
GTTGTATAACTTTGAAATTTAAAGCAGCCCCCCACCTTTGAATTTCAAGCAGCCACCGGCTGCTAGCATTATTTGACCAACAATCTCTCACTTGAAGACTGATTTTAATATGTCTTCACACCTCGATCAATGTAGCAGTATTTCTGGTTTTGCTATTTTAGCATGCCAACTGAAGTTGAACACAACTTCAGTTTGTCCATAGTCACCATCTTTGTCAACATGTCTGCCGAATTTTGAGCTCCACTAATCTTTTCAAGTTTCAAAATCTCATCTTCCAGAAGAGATCGGATAAAATGATATCTCAATTGTATGTGTTTCCTCCTGGAATGAAAAGACGGATTCTTTGCTAGATGGATAGCACTTTGACTATCGTAATACAAGACATTGTTTTCTTGTTTCTTGCCTAACTCTTCCAAGAAACTTTGGAGCCAAACCATCTCCTTGCTGGCTTCCATAACAGTGACATATTCTGCTTCAGTTGTGGAGAGAGCAACTATCTTCTGTAGTTGAGAAACCCAACTCACTGCAGTTCCTCCTAGAGTATAGACATACCCTGTAGTGCTTCTTCTGATGTCGACATTTCCAGCTAAGTCAGCATCTACATAGCCTGTCAATATCGTATCTCCACCTTTGAAACAAAGTGCTTTGTTTGTGGTACCTCGTAGATATCTGAGGATCCATTTGACTGCTTCCCAGTGTACCTTGCCCGGATTATTCATGTACCTGCTAACAACTCCCACTGCATAAGCAATATCTGGTCTAGTACAAACCATGGCATACATCAGACTTCCAATTGCTGAGGCATACGAAACCTTCACCATGTATGCACATTCTTCCTCCATCTTTGGTGACTGTTCTTTGGAGAGTCTAAAATGAACACCTAAAGGTGTACTTACTGGTTTAGCATCTTGCATGTTGAACCTAGAGAGTACTTTGTTGATGTACTCAGCCTGTGATAACATCAAAGTCCCCGACTTTGTGTCTCTCTTAATCCTCATCCCAAGAATTTGCTTTGCAGCGCCCAGATCCTTCATAGCAAACTACTTCAACAATTTTTGCTTCAAGTTTATAATCTCTTGCATGTCTGAGCCTGCAACGAGCATGTCATCAACGTACAACAATAAAATAATGAAGTTATTGTCGAACCTCTTGATGTAGCAACAATGATCTGCTTGGCATCTGGTAAAACTACTGCTACCCATGAAATTATCGAACTTCTTGTACCACTGTCTAGGAGTTTGTTTTAAACCATACAAGCTCTTCTTCAACCTGCATACCAGGTTTTTCTTGCCTGCCTATATGAAGCCTTCTGCCTGCCTCATATAGATTTCTTCCTCCAAATCACCATGAAGGAAAGCTGTCTTTATATTTAACTCCTCAAGATGTAAATTCTCTACAGCTACAATTTTCAACACCAGTCTGATTGTAGACAGTTTTACGACTGGAGAGAAAATTTCATTGTAGTCAATACCTTTTTTTTTTTGTTGAAAACCTTTGACAACCAATCTTGCTTTGTAGCGTTTGCTCCCATCATGCTCTTCTTTGATCCTGTAAATCCACTTGTTATGGAGCGCTTTCTTGCCTGGTGGTAATTCAGCTAATTCCCACGTCTGATTTGACATAAGTGAGTCAATCTCATCTTTCATGGAAGACTCCCACTTGACTGAATCCTCCACCTGAATTGCTTCATCATAGCACTCTGGTTCACCATTGTCAGTCAGCAAATAGTAGTGCAAAGAAGGAGAATAACGTTGGGTTGGTTTAGGAATTTTGGAGGAACGTCTTAGTTCTGGTGTGTCTGGTTCTTCTTGAACTACTTCATGATTGATTTGAACATCATTTCCAGAAATCTCCTCGAACTCAACAAATTCCTTTGTTTCAGCTTCGGTATTGGAGCTACTTGATTCTATGGTTGCCCTATCTTTGTACATCACATTCTGTTGAAAACATTTTGATATTTCGATATAACAAATTAAGTTAAATAAATTTTAAGATTTTCCAAAATGATTTTCTAAGTATATTCGATATAATTATTCGAATATCAAAACATTACTCAAAATATTTCACAAATCATTTTTAATCCTTACTTAAGTGTAAAATTAAGTTTTAATCTTAAAACAATTTCAAATGAATGGTTTGGCTCCGAGATTTCCAGAATGCTCGGAGGGAACCGATTCCCCCATAGGGGGTACCGATTCCCCCTATTCAACGGTCGAAATATTTGAATTTTACACTTAGGGAACCGATTCCCCATAGGGGGTACCGATTCCCCCCACGCTCCAAACTGTTTTATTAATTGTTTTCACACTAAAACGGCTATATGATCTTCACTAATCATCCCCAACGTTCAGAAGAGATTCAAGGTGTATTTAGACAAGTTATGAAGCCCTTGATCAACAAGAAATCATAGAGAAACAAGAGAGAAAGCATCAAACACCAAGTTTGTGCAAATCAAGCCAATTTTCCTTTCAATATTCATTTTGCTTTCAAGAACACCATTTGTGCTCATTTGTAATTATCTTTGACTGTTCTTTTCTTGTTCTAGAATTGTGCAAACATCTTACCTTGTGAGGTTTTCTTGTAAGTTTGCAAATTTGTAATCTTCTCTTTGGGAAAAAGAGTGTTCTCAAGAGTTGGGGTATACTCTTGAGGGATTTTATAAGGTTATCTCTTTGGCCTCAAAAGAAAGAACAAATTAGTGAATTTGTTGGAAAATCCTTAGTGTGGATAGCTAAGGTAGTGGACGTAGACTTTGTTTGAGAAAGTCAAACCACTGTAAATCGCTGTGTAATTACTTTCAATTTTTCTGCAAAAGCTTCCACGAAATTTTTAATTGCCAATTCACCCCCCTCTTGGCCGATTCCGTCGATCGATTAACTCAACAATTGGTATCAGAGCCTAACTCATTTGAAGGTTTAATCACCTCTTGAGTCGATTCGGGAAGAGTTATATCGATTATTAAAGTCATCAATGGCCTCCGCTTCAAACTTCGACTCCAGTCTCGATTCGATGCCCGTCAACAAGCCTCATTTCTTCAATGGAGCTAATTATGCCTATTGGAAGAATAGAATGATGTACTTCATTCAAGAAAGTGACATGGGAGCATGGAATGCTGTAGAAGAAGGATACATCAAACCTCTCACTCATCCAAGGTTGTGGAGTGAAGGAGAGACAAGAATGTTCCAACTCAACTCCAAAGCCATCCATATTATTTTTTGTGCTCTTGGACAAGATGAATACGGAAGAGTTTCATCATGTACAACCGCCAAAGAAATATGGGACAAGCTTCAAGTCACACATGAAGGTACATATGAGGTAAAGAAATCAAAAATTAGTATTCTAACGCATAACTATGAAAATTTCAGGATGAAACCAAATGAAGACATCAAAGCTATGACGGATAGATTTTCAACGATTGTCAATGGTCTCAAATCATATGGAGAGATCATCTCAAATGAAAAGCTTGTGAGGAAGTTAGTCTACTCCCTCCCAAAATCATGGCAATCAAAGAAGACGGCAATCATCGAGTCTAAGGACCTATCGTCCTTAACTCTTGAAGAACTTATCGGTTCACTCCTCACTCATGAGATGATGCTTGAAGATGAGGTAGACCTTGATAAAGTTGAAGAGACACCAAAGGAAAAGGAGAAGAAGAAAAATATTAGAGTTGCTCTCAAATCCACAAAAGATGAGAGTGATTCTAATAATGATGATGATGAAGAGGAAATGGCATTGTTTGCCAAACGGTTCAGAAAAATGATGAGACCTTACCAAGGAAGAAAATTCAAACGAAACGAAGGCCTCAAAAATGAACCAAAAGAGAAGGACCCAATCATTTGCTATGAATGCAAAAAGTCGGGGCATGTCAAATATGATTTCCCACAATTAAAGAAAAATGGTCAATCAAAGAATAAGCACAAGGCTCATGTGGCTACACGGAGCGATGAAGAAAGTTCCGATGAAGAGGAACAAGAAGTAGCAAACTTGTGCTTGATGGCATTCGGGGAAGATTCTAAGGTAACCTCTAACTCATCCGATTTTGATGATTTATCTTATGATGAGTTATTTGAAGAGTACAATGGGTTGGCTTCGGATTATGAGAAATTTTTTTAAAATATAAAAATGATGTTTCAAAATTGAAAAATGAAAACAAACTCATATCCAAAACCAACAACGATCTTGAAAGTAAAATCAAAGATTTGCAAATCAAACTAGAAGAGTTTGAAAAGAAAATTTTAGATTTGCAAAATTTACTTTCAAAGATCAATGATGATCATCAAAAGAAAATTGATGATCTTAAAACTTCTTTTGATAAAGTTGGAACAAAACATTTTGAAAAAGGTGGAAATTCAAAATCCAACTTTGTTAGAAAAAGTTTTAGAAACTACAATCATAGAGGTCCCCAAAGAACCTCTAATGGAAAAATCATTAGAAGTATGTGGGTTCCTAAAGAACTCATTACTACTAAAGATAAAAATATCCTACACAAATGGATACCTAAGGGGACTAGGATTTTGGAAACTAATGAATATGGACCCAAAAGAATTTGGGTACCAAAAATCAAAAATTAATCTATGTTTGTAGGGAAAGGAGCATTGCTACAAGGCACGGGAAACAAATTCAAATTCATGGTACCTTGATAGTGGATGCTCAGGACATATGACCGGAGACAAAAGCCGGTTCATTGAGCTTAACGCCAAAAATGGAGGAGAAGTGACTTTTGGAGACAATTCAAAAGGTCACATTGAAGGTATTGGTACAATAGGTAATACCTCTTCCAAACAAATTAAGAATGTTTTATATGTGAATGGTTAAAGCATAATCTATTGAGTATTAGTCAATTATGCGATAAAGGATTCAATGTCTTATTTGAAATTAATGGTTGTAAAGTCATTGACATTGCATCTAATCGGATTATGCTTGTTGGTCATAGAATAGGAAACATTTACATGGTGCATTTAGATTCTATTGATATGACTAATTTATGCCTAGTTGCTAAGGATGAGCATGATAGTTGGTTATGGCATAGGAGACTAGGTCATGCTAGTATGAGTGTTTTGCAATGGTTAATTCAAGGAGACTTAGTAAGAGGGTTGCCTAAGCTTAAATTTGATAATGATAAAATCTGTGATGCTTGTGCTAAAGGAAAACAAAAACGAGTTTCTTTTAAATCTATTAATGATGTATCAACTAGTAGAGTATTACAATTGATCCATTTAGATCTTTTTGGGCCAACTAGAACTACTAGCTTGGGACGAAAACAATATGCATTTGTCTTGGTAGATGACTATTCTAGATACACTTGGGTTCTATTCTTAAGTACTAAAGATGAAGCATTAGAAAATTTCATCACATTTTCAAAAATAATCCAAAATGAAAAAGGTTACTCTATCACTAGTGTTAGAAGTGATCATGGAACTGAATTTGAAAATCTTGGATTTATTGAGTTTTGTAATTCTAATGGTATTAGCCATAATTTTTCAGCACCTACAACCCCTCAACAAAATGGAGTTGTTGAGAGGAAAAATCGAACTTTAGAAGAAATGGCTAGAACCATGCTTTGGGAAAATAATTTGCCAAAATATTTTTGGGCGAAAGCCACAAATACCGCTTGTTATGTTGTAAATCGAGTAATGATTAGGCCAATTTTAAAGAAAACTCCATATGAAATTCTCAAAAATAAAAAGCCTAACATTAGCTATTTTCATCCTTTTGGATGTAAATGTTTTGTTTTAAACAACGGTAAAGAAAACCTTGGCAAATTTGATGCTAAAAGTGATGAAGGAATTTTTTTTGGGTTACTCCTTAAATTCTAAAGCTTATCGTGTATTTAATAAAAGAACTTTAGTTGTAGAAGAGTCTATACATGTTGTTTTCGATGATAATCCCCTTCCGAGGAAGGATTCTTCTGTTAATGATGATGTAGGTATTGTACAAGCAAATGAAGTTAGACATGACGTTGGGGGAATCATCATCAAAGGAAGAAACAAAAGATGAGGAAACTCATGATCCCCTCGAGAATCCAACCAGTGAAGAAAGGGAAGTATCTTTTCCAAGAGAGTACAACTATGTCAAGGATGGTGAAATTATAGGTGATCCATCAAAAGGGGTAACTACTCGATCTTCTCTTAGAAATATCTGTAATTATGTTGCATTTATTTCATGCATAGAGCCTAACAACATCAAAGAAGCATTAAAAGATGAACATTGGATTATGGCTATGCAAGAAGAATTAAATCAATTTGAGAGAAGTAAAGTATGGACATTAGTTGAAAGGCCTAGTAATAAATCTACTGTAGGTACTAGATGGGTTTTTAGAAATAAACTTGATGAAAGTGGTAATATAGTGAGGAACAAGGCTAGACTTGTTGCTCAAGGCTATACTCAAGAAGAGGGCATAGACTATGATGAAACATACGCTCCCGTAGCTAGGATGGAAGCAATTAGAATGTTATTAGCATTTACATGTTTCAATGAATTTAAATTATATCAAATGGATGTTAAAAGTGCATTTTTAAATGGTTTTATAAAAGAAGAAGTGTACGTGGAACAACCTCCAGGTTTTGAAGATTCAAATTTTCCGGATCATGTTTTAAAATTGACAAAAGCTCTTTATGGTTTAAAACAAGCTCCTAGAGCTTTGTATGAAAGATTGTCAAATATTTTTAATTGAAAAAGGTTTTTTTAAAAGGAAAGGTTGACACTACATTGTTTTTAAAGAGAAAAGGTAAAGATTTATTAGTATTTCAAATTTATGTTGATGATATAATATTTGGTTCTACTAATGATGTTCTTTGCCAAGAATTTTCTAAGCTAATGCAAAGTGAGTTTGAGATGAGCATGATGGGGGAGCTCTCATTTTTCTTGGGACTCCAAATCAAGCAAAGAAAAGATGGCATCTTCATTAATCAAGCTAAGTACGTCAAATATATGCTCAAGAAGTTTGGACTGGAAAATGGGAAACCTCATAACACTCCAATGAGCTCTTCAACAAAGCTTGACTTAGATGAAGGAGGTAAATGTGTAGATGTTAAATTATATAGGTCAATGATTGGCTCTTTGCTTTATCTAACCGCAAGTAGACCGGATATTATGTTTAGTGTTTGCTTGTGTGCTAGGTTTCAATCATGTCCTAAAGAATCACATTTACTAGCTGTTAAGAGAATCTTTAGATACCTTAAGGACACTCCTAGTTTAGGACTTTGGTATCCTAGAGACTCTAGCTTTAGCTTGCATGCCTTTTCTGATGCGGATTATGGAGGATGCAAATTAGATAGGAAAAGCACCTCCTGTACTTGCCAATTCCTTGGAAATATGCTGATTTCTTGGTTTTCAAAGAAACAAAATTGTGTTGCATTATCTACCACTGAAGCGGAATACATTTCAGCCGGTAGTTGTTGTGCACAAGTTTTATGGATGAAACAACAACTTTTTGATTATTGAATTGAAGTAGGTACCATTCCTATCAAGTGTGACAATACTAGTGCTATTTGTCTCACTAAAAATCCCATCCAACACTCTAGAACTAAGCACATTGAAATAAGACATCACTTCATTAGAGACCATGTCACTAAGGAAGATGTAGTTCTAGAATATGTTGATACTTTGCATCAATTAGCGGATATCTTTACAAAACCCTTAGACAAGGAAAGGTTTTGGACACTTAGAAGAGAATTAGGTTTAACTAACCTATCTTCACTTAGTGTTTAAAATAATTTAGCACTTTTAATAAATACTGAAAAATGCTTATAATAATAATTTTTGATTGCATTCTTGCTATTAGTTAGGGGGAGTTTATGATTCTTAGTGAAAATTAATTTTATGTTCAAATAATGTTTAAAGATTAATTTAATTGTTTGAACATAATTATTTTTCAATATATGAGTTGCCTATACCACTAGAGAAGATTAATTTAGCATTTTATGTGCTTAAAAGTCGGATTTTAGCATTTTGGTGCAGAGGGAATCGATCCCCCCATGAGGGAACCGATTCCCCCTTTGAAGGGGAACCAATTCCCCCCACAGGGGAATCGATACCCCCTGGGGTTCTGTTAAAATCGGGCAAGAACACCTAAAACCCCAAAACCCCAAAACCTATTCCGCCGTTTCTCTCCCTCAAACACTTAAATCTCCATTCTTGCCTCAAATCATTGATTTTAATCGGAAATCACTTCAAATATCATCTCCTAAACTTGCAATCATCATTAAAATCGTGCAAACAACATCTAAATCCCCTCAATCTTCATCTTTCAAGGTAAATTTTTCTAAACTCTCTATTTCATTGATTTTGAACATAGGATTAGTTTTAATTAGTTCTAGGTTAAAATAGTGATCGGGCATTGATTGTTTAGTGATTAGAAACTAGATGTTACAACTAATTTCATCAAACACACGAAAATTTTCCAAAAATTTTAAATTTTCGAAATTAAAAAAAAAATATTGTTGTTTTTCAAATCATTGTGTTTTGATTAAATTATGTTATTGTTATGAAAACTATACATATATTGTTTCTCAAAACCATATTTTTTTAAAAGTTTTTCAAAAACTTTGCCCATTAGGATTGATTTAGAGAACCTTGAAATATTGAGGACTCAATTGAGTTTTGGGATTAATTGAATTGCATACATTTGTTTTTAAAACTGCAGGTTATCCAATCTATTCCGATTTCCTTCACCATGTATAATCCTAAACGTGCTAGGTCTTTATCTAGTTGTTCCACCGACAACCAAATTCACCTCCAAATCCTCCACCTATTCCAATTTCTCCAAAATTCGTGTTTCAATCATCCTGGTCCTAAAAATCATCGTTTTTGGTATTATCAATATTTCGACTCTTACAAAATCCGGGAAGAACGTATTCCTTCTCGTCAAGCTATGTTAGCTATCAATTTTAAATATCTTCCTCTTTTACAAGAGTGGAAATTTGATAAACTCTTTGACCTTGAACCCATCGTTTACCATCAACTTGTTCGTATTTTCTATTCTAATGTCGTTTGTGTTAAAGACCAAACTGAAACCGAAACCATAGGAATTCATTCCTACCTTCTAGGACAATTCTTATATATTGACTCGGCTTACATAGCCAATACATTCGGATTAGATAATGAAGGGATTTCAAATGAAAAACAGGTTTTAGGATCTCGTTATAAAAGAAGGGATAGTGCAAGTGTCCTAGACCTTCATGAACGTTTTCTTCATCTAATGATTTCTTGGTGGTTTCGACCATCTGGAGGTCGTTATTCTACTCTTAGAGCCTTAGATCTTTGGTGGTTACATTTTTTCGAAAACAATATTAAAATCAACCTACCTCAGATTATTTTTGCTGAAATTGTTGAAACCGTAAATCTTGTTCCTAATAAAAAACTTTGTTCATCTCTTGTTTACGGTTGTATTTTGAGTAATCTGTTTTCCAAAGCTGGGCTTAGAGTCGGTCTAGATGCCGTTTTTCCTCTTAAGAAACAAATTAACCTTCTTTCCTTAACGAGAGCGGGATGGATTAAGGATAAGGAAACCGGGGAATGGGTTCGAACTTCTGCAACTACTCCGGGAGCTAGTTCTTCACAAGCTCCACCCGAAGCTGACGAAGATCTCGAGCTTGAGCAACTAATGCGAGACATCGATGAAGCTGAAGCTGAACCTGAGCAGGCCGAGGAGCAGCCCGAAGAGCAAGCACAACAATCGACTCAAATGCCTCCATATTTTCAATCTTTTATGGAGACATTTGATTAGCGATATACGACCATGGATTCGCGCTTTGTTTCTATAGAGTCCCATTTATCCACAATGGGAGCTCAAACAATTAGAAATTCTTCGGGAAATGCGTGCAAATAATGAAGCAACCAACGCACGTATTAATGACCTCACTAACGAAATGGCCGCTATGCGAGCTCGTTTTCCTCCTCCTAATCCGGATATATGATTAAATGTTTTACTTTGTTTTCCAAACTTATTGTTTTAACATTTTGAATATTTTGGGATGTTTGAATTTGAGGATTGTGAATTTGTTTGGATTTATGGATGGTTTGAACTTATATGTTTGGTGTGATTTATTTATTATTGCATCATTTACATCATTATTAGCAATATGACCAATTTTGCCATATCACATTATTTATGAATATTGATTACGGAACTAATGGCTAACGTTTCTCTTAATTGTGATCTTAGTAGCTTATGCATACATATACCTAATCAATTGGCTTAATATTTTTCATGTTTATTTGAATCTTTTTGATTTAACAAAAAGGGGGAGAAGTGTGTTTTAAGTGTGTTTTTAAAATGATAAATGAGAGAAGTGTTAAAGTAAGGGGGAGTAATTTCAAAACTTGATTTCAAAATCTTAAAATTACTAAAATGTTTTGTTATATCAAAAAGGGGGAGATTGTTGAAAACATTTTGATATTTCGATATAACAAATTAAGTTAAATGAATTTTAAGATTTTCCAAAATGATTTTCTAAGTATATTCGATATAATTATTCGAATATCAAAACATTACTCAAATATTTCAAAAATCATTTTAATCCTTACTTAAGTGTAAAATTAAGTTTTAATCTTAAAACAATTTCAAAATAATCTTTCAAAGTATTTCGAACCATTTCAAAGCCAAAAATTCCAGATTGCTCAGAGGGAACCGATTCCCCCCAAGGGGGTACCGATTCCCCCCTGAATGGTTTGGCTCCGAGATTTCCAGAATGCTCGGAGGGAACCGATTCCCCCATAGGGGGTACCGATTCCCCCTATTCAACGGTCGAAATATTTGAATTTTACACTTAGGGAACCGATTCCCATAGGGGGTACCGATTCCCCCCACGCTCCAAACTGTTTTATTAATTGTTTTCACACTAAAACGGCTATATGATCTTCACTAATCATCCCCAACGTTCAGAAGAGATTCAAGTGTATTTAAACAAGTTCTGAAGCCCTTGGTCAACAAGAAATCATAGAGAAACAAGAGAGAAAGCATCAAACACCAAGTTTGTGCAAATCAAGCCAATTTTCCTTTCAATATTCATTTTGCTTTCAAGAACACCATTTGTGCTCATTTGTAATTATCTTTGAGTGTTCTTTTCTTGTTCTAGAATTGTGCAAACATCTTACCTTGTGAGGTTTTCTTGTAAGTTTGCAAATTTGTAATCTTCTCTTTAGGAAAAAGAGTGTTCTCAAGAGTTGGGGTATACTCTTGAGGGATTTTGTAAGGTTATCTCTTTGGCCTCAAAAGAAAGAACAAATTAGTGAATTTGTTGGAAAATCCTTAGTGTGGATAGCTAAGGTAGTGGACGTAGACTTTGTTTGAGAAAGTCGAACCACTGTAAATCGTTGTGCAATTACTTTCAATTTTTCTGCAAAAGCTTCCACGAAATTTTTAATTGCCAATTCACCCCCCTCTTGGCCGATTCCGTCGATCGATTAACTCAACACATTCTCATTGAAAATGACATCTCTTCTTCTGATGATCTTCCAATTTTCATAGTCCCAAAATCGGTAACCGAACTCATCAGCACCATAACCAACAAAGACACATTTGTTGGACTTGGCATCAAGTTTACTTCTTTCAGCAGAATCTATGTGTACATAAGAAATACAACCAAACACTCTTAAGTGTGAAAGGTTTATTTCTTTCTTGCTCCAAACTTCCTCTGGTATTCTGCCATCCAAAGGACTGATGGCCCATGGTTGATCAGGTAAGCTGCAGTGTTGATAGCTTCAGCCCATAAAAATTTGGGTAATCGGCATGTATCCTCATGCTTCTGGCACATTCATTCAAAGTTCTGTTCATGAGCTCTGCTGCGGTGTCATGGGAACTGTTGTCTCTATCTTGATCCCATTGTTTGCGTAGAAATCTCTGAATCTACAATTTCTATACTCTCCTCCATTGTCAGACCTCAACCGCTTGACTTTTAGACTAGTCTCATTTTCCACCATGGCCTTCCATTTTCTGAAGGTATCAAAGACTTCTGATTTCTTCTTCAGAAACCTTCCTTGTAGAATCATCGATGAAGGTGACATAATATAATGAGCCTGTAAGAGATGGAACTGGAGATGGTCCCCATACATCAGTATGAACCAACTCTAACTTTTCAGCCTTGGGTGTCTTACCAATCTTTGTAAAGCTGACTTTATTTTGCTTGACAAAGATGCAATCCTCGCATAGTCCGATATCTACATTCTTTAGATCCTACAACTTCTCTTTTGACAAAAGTGTCTTATACCTTTCTCGCTCATATGGCCAAGCCTTTGGTGCCATAGGTTTGATTTTCCATCAGCATATGCTACTGCAATGATATCTCTAAATTTGAGGTTACATAGAGAGTACCAGTCTTCTTACCAAAAGCAATGACGAGTGCTCATTTGGTAGTCTTCCATTCACAGCTTGAAAAGGTTGTACTATATCCTTCTCCATCAAGCTGTCCTATAGAAATCAAATTTCTTTTGAGACCATGAATATGTCTCACACCTTTCAGCGTCCAGGTGGTCTGGTTTGGCAACTTTAGTCGGATGTCTCCTTTTTCGACGATCTTCAAGGTTTCATCATCAGCTAGATGAACCTTCCCAAAATCACCACTGAAATAGTTCTCCATGATTTCTCGGCATGCGGTGGAGTGGAAAGATGCCCCTGAATCCAAGATCCATGATTCAATCAGACTGTTAATGCTTAGAATCATGGCATCACCTGTCTCCTCTGTCACGTTTGCAGATTCCTTTGAGCCGATATTTTTCTTCGGTGCTCGGCAATCTCTTTTAATGTGACCCTTCTTGCCGTAGTTATAACAGATAAAATCTTTCTTTCCGTTCTAGATTTCTCCCTTCTGGATTTTGATCTGCCATGATTTGAATTTCTTTATGAAGTTCTACCTCTGGACTCCGTGTGCAAGGCTGAGGAGGTTGATGTTTCACCCGATTCTCTCTGTCGAATTTCTTCGCTCAGTATCAGATCCCGAACATCGTTAAATTTTAATTTGTTGTTTCTCGACGAGTTGCTGACTGCTGTAACAGTAGCATTCCAACTGTCTGGTAGAGATGATAAGATAATTAAATCTCGAACTTCATCATCAAATTCAATTTCCACGGAACTCAACTGGGTTGTGATTGTGTTGAGTTCATTCAAGTGTTGAGCCACTGATTCCCCTTCCGCCATCCGCAAATTGAATAATCGCCTCATCAAGTGAACTTTGTTAGAAGCTGATGGCTTCTCATACATACTGGAGAGAGCCGCCATAAGACCCGCCGTGGTCGTTTCCTTTGCTATGTTGAAAGCAACATTGCGGGACAACGTCAGTCGAATAACTCCGAGGTCTTGTCTGTCGAGAAGAGCCCAGTCTTCATTCTTCATGCCCTCTAGTTGCTTTCCTGAGAGAGGTTGATATAGATTTTTCTGGTACAGAAAATCTTCAATTTGCATCTTCCAAAAGCCAAAGTCTGCACCATCAAACTTCTCAATTTTTACCTTTCCTTCGTCTGCAACCATCGCTCCCACTCGAATCTGGCTTCGTTTGGATCGTTTCTGACAATTCTTGCGAACCACCGTGTATTAGAACACATCCATCGACAAATTCGTATCGCCGACAAAATTTTACTATTCACAAAATTTACTATTCACATGAATAATAATGAATAGTAACCTCGAAAAAAATTGACAAAATTCACAACCAAAAGCTCTGATTACCAGTTGTTGGGAAATAAACCGAGAACGAGTAATTTCTCTATAACCAGATTAGTGAGAATGCGAAATAAAAAACGGAAAAATAATACCCGAAATTGATAACGGAGTTCAGCCAATTGTGTTTACGTCTCTGGACTATTGCAGATCTTTTACTAAGAGATAAAATTACAAGTGTTTACAAAACACTCACTATTCACAAGAAACTCTCTAGTATTGGGAGAAAGAAATAATTTGGGATGATTTTGAAACTAAATGAGCTAGGGTATTTATAGTTGAAGCTTGAGGATTAATCTTATAAATACCCTAAAGTTCAATGACTCAATTTGGTGATTATCCCTTGCCCAAATTCAATAAAATAGGCTGCCTAACTTTGAAATTTAAAGCAGCCCCCCACCTTTGAATTTCATGCAGCCACCGGCTGATAGCATTATTTGACCAACATAGACATGTCTGAGATGGCTTTTAATATTTACAACCACAAAAAACAGCCCAGAGTTTCACCCGTTCCTGAGTCCCTCTCTATGTATTTCTATGTTGGGTCATTCGAAAGATTTTAAGGGTTCAGTAATTAGTGTTCCTATTGATTTGTGTGAGTTGAGGCTGCTGATAAGCACCGGATGCAGGGAACGTGGCCTCGGCAGTTGCAGCAGCCATGGCTTGGGGCTGTTGAAGCAGGGTATTAACATTAGGAGCCAGTGTTTGTGATGATTGATAGAGTCCGGCAATGGCACCATGACCAGCCTGTGCAGGAGAGAAAGGAAGATGTTGGCCATGGAGGGAGGAGACATTGTACAACGGATTAACTGGCAAGTTGGATAAATCTTGCCCTGGTGCAGCCATCCAGACAACCGAACCTTCATTCTGCATAAACAATATACATTCAAAGCATGTGTTAAAAGAAACTTGATTGCTAATGAAAACACTATGAAAATAGAATATTACACCATGCATATAAGCTAAATGAAAAGCACCACAATCACCATAAAATGTCTACAACCCAAACCCGCCCAACTCAACACAAAATGACCCAGGTAAATAACCTGTATGGCCCGAACTCTAGATGACCTGAAAACCCAAATGGCCTAAACAAAAAAATTAACCAAAATTTTAAAACCCAAATTGACCTGATCCAAACCCACTCAATTGACAGGTTTATATAGAAAGGAAATGGGAAGCAAAACCAACCAATGGTCCAGTTGTATATATATGATTTTCTTTCAATTGCGATACTGTAAGATCCTCCTTGCCACTAGAACTTCCGGAGTCACTGGTGGAACAGATACATTGAAACCAACAGGTGGAGGCAATGGACCATAGCCTGATGGAATTGTGAAGTGAGCAGCGTTTCCAGCATTAGTTCCAAGCTTGAACTGTGGAAGCGGGAACTTGATCCCCAGGTGCAGCTGCTCGAGGCGGCATGTACAGATTACCAGCCAGCAGTTGCTGAAGGAGTCCAGTCAGGTTCAAGTATTGGTGCATTGCATGCATATAAAAAGGATGAAGATAGTGGGGATAAGGGAAGTAATTAGATAACTAGGAATACAGCTAAGAGGTCCCCAAACCTTTAGCTTTATATACACTTGGCAATCAGGCACATTTATAAACTATATTATTTATCCAACATGTTTAATCCCACCAAAAGATACGACCAAAAACTATTCTTTTGACTCTTGAACAGTTGAATGGCAAAACATCAGGCCCAGATCAACTAAAGAAGAAATTACAACCAACAAATCACCAAACATCAAAACTAATTGATGAGATACATGAAATGATTTTGAACCATTAGATACATTTCTAGCTGAAGGGAAATAATAAAAAAAAATATAAAGTTCAGAAACTAATGTTTACCAACGTAGAAGATGGCTCTCTGGTAGGCTCATCACTACCAAGAAAAGATTCAACAGGACATCCAGAGGTAATCTCTGCACTAGTGGCATTATTGTGTTTTGTTCCCAGACCAAAACTAGCATGAAAGCTTCCAAAAGTTAAACCATTTTCAGAGACATGGAAGTGGGTGGGAAAAGTAACATGTCGAGCTTTGGAAGCATTTGAATCAGCAAGCAATTGAGGATCAGCTTTAACGGTCAGAGTCGCAACCTCAGATGTGACGACTGTTTCACAAACAAGAACAAAGTGAAAAATCTACAATTTTGAAAAAAGGAAGTGCGAACAAAGGAGGTAATACCTTCCAGCAAGGTGGACTCCATAGGTTTGGACTGCTTAACTTGTTCAGCAGCCTTTGATTTGCCAGGTGTTTATTTCCATGCATCAAGATAGGAACCTCAGAGGCTGTTTTCTCAGTTTTAGATACATTAATATCATCGGGAACATGTTTGTTTCCTAGAATATTGTTTATTTCAGCAGCTTCCCTCTGGCGTCCAATTTCACTTTTTATTGTACCCACCCTACCAGCGTGGTGTGACAATTGGCACCACCACAGGATCTGAAGCAGATGAATAGACACTAGACACAGTTGTGCAAGTGGAAGAAGATGATGAGCCATTAGAATTTGCTGTGGACTTCTCTTGACCTCTGATCAAAGAGGCAAATGATGTAGCAGGAATTGTAGCAGAAAGTTCAACAACATCTGGTTGCACCTCCAGCAGATGCCTTATTTTCCACTTTCCGATTCTCCCTTCTAGCAGATGCATTCCTTGCACCTCCAGCATCTTAAAAGAACAAATCTTGTCATATTAGCAACTTACAATTATATATAACCAATAGATTCAAGAATGATCAAAATTGTAATAGCATGTAGAAAGAATTGAAGATGAAAATGAAGAGCAGTTCTACTTTCACCCATTAGAATGGAAAAGACCACTGGCCTCTTTTTCTTATCACGTTTTCTTTTCACCCCTTGAAATGTATCTGCCAGCCAAGGAATGTACTCGTCAAACATTATATATACTTTCAAGAACAAAGTAAACCACAAGACACATTAAGCAAATACAAAGCTATACACCAGCTGTGGCTTTTTTACACATTTGCATGCAATTCGTCAACAGTTATAGAAATGCCATTTTTTGTGACAAAAATAAATCTCTATCTTATCACAAATCAGCAAAGTAATGATGAAAATTTAGAACTTCAACTTTTAGAATAAGAACCAACAATGACTCAGATAAATATTGAAAATGAGAACAAATTAATTGGTCGACCATTATAGCTGATATATCAAAACAAAGCATACACATTATTAAATTTATGTATCTAAATTCAAGATTTATAACATAGCA
Source organism: Hibiscus syriacus (assembly GCF_006381635.1). NCBI lineage: Eukaryota > Viridiplantae > Streptophyta > Magnoliopsida > Malvales > Malvaceae > Hibiscus > Hibiscus syriacus. The sequence continues at coordinate 356,984 of NW_024062906.1, forward strand.
CAAATCAAGTTATTTCAATGGTTAAAGAGATGACTATTATTTTCAAAGGTCATATGTTCAATCATTAATAATTATAGGATATTTGAACGTTTATTGTCAAATAGTTGAAAGTCTTTAGAACATATACTATCACTTGTAATCATCCTAGATTAATAAAAAAATTATAATGTATACCTTAATTTTATATAATTCTATTTTATTTTGCAAAAGATTTCTCATTCATCCATCAAAAAAAAAATTTGTATTAAAATATTATATTATAATTTTTCATCACATATATTTTTTAAACTATTGTGGTTAGAGATGATTAAAAGAATTTATTCATTGAATTTCAATTTTTTTTATTAAGCCAATGTGTTTATAAAGTAGTAAATGTTTTAAATACTCAATCATTTTACAATAAATGCTTAATCATCATACTGTAGTTGTTGGTGCTCAAACCCATGACCTATAAGAACAACAATGATTCCTTTAACCATTGAGGTTAAGTTGGTTCATGCTTGAATTTCAACTTAATTCAATCTAATTAGAGTTGATTTTTACTATTAAAAAAAGGTCAATTTTAAAATAATTTGCAAGTTAAATATTAAAAATATAACTTTAAATTAAATCAAATTTAAGAATGATTTGCTCTGATCAGACTCGATATATTTATAAAAATATCTTCATCTGTATGTATTATGCTTTGGGTTTCTTTTTCACCCCTATTTCTTCTTCTTTTTTATTCTCATTTCCCCGGTTTTTACGTCTCTCACTCTTTTTTATTATCATCTATCTAAAATTTCCAATCATCACAAATTAACTTACAATAGTTAAAAGAATTATTATTGTTCCTATAGGTTATGGATTCGAGTACCAGCGTCTTCAGCGGAGTGATTGAACGTTTATTGTCAAATGATTAAAAATATTTAAAACATATATTACTTTGTAATCATCTTAGCTTAATAAAAACAAATCCAACCATCATTTTGGATCTAAAAAATTACTCTCAATACATTTTCAATTATTATTTTATCAAAATTAAACATTTAATGCTTAAAAATAACATGAAAATTATTATATTTTTCATCTATAGTTTAGCTTTACAGAACAATAACAAAATTATAAAAATTACACAAATAAGCGCTAGAGGTCCCAATTCTCTTTTAAAAAAATCAATATGACCCTCGTATTATTTTTTCTCTCAATATGACCCTCCAACTCATAAAATAAGCCTAGTGTGGCCTTTTGACCAACTTTTTTCATCATTGACCGTTAAGATGTTGATGTGGCAGTCTACGGTGTTGACGTGAAGTCTATGGTGGTTGATAACGTGTCGGTTAACATGACATATTGGTTAAATTGGTAACTCAAATATGACAAATAGATTGTCAAGTCAGTACCATAAATCATCACGTCAACACCGTGAACTGCGACGTCAGCACTGTAACTGTCAAACTACAAAATATGTTGATCAAAGGACCACATTGAATTTATTTTTTAAGTTAAAGATTTATATCGAGGGAAAAATAATACGAGAGTCAGATTATTTTTTTCCAAAAAATATAGGTACCTCTCCCATGTCTTTTTACCAAATTAGGCAAAAAAGTCAGAGATATGTTAAACATTTTTTTCTTGATAAATACACAAAATCAGAAAGGCACAGACAATGTCAAATGCCAACGGACTTACGGATGAAACGAAATAATATTAAGGGTGTACCATGGGTGATTATCGAACTAGTAGTCTAGTCGAGTTGAATAGTATTTGATTCATATTTTTGAAAAAATATTATTAAAATTCGAATTGTTATTCATTAAGTTAGATAAAATTTAATATGATTCGTGTTCAGTTAAAAAAATTACTAGAATTTGACTCGTTATTTATTAAGTTCACCTGAATTTTTACATTATTTTTTAATTATATGTAAAATCTAATAAATTAATATTTATTAATTAATAATTTAATAGCTTTATTATTATTTGTTAAAATGTATAAAGTAATAGTAATTATTAATTGATAATTTAACATATATTATTTATTAGTAAATTAATAATTTAATGGAATAATTTTTCAAGATAACTACTAAAAAATTAACGAACAATTCGCGAACTTATCAAGTCAAGTTGAATCTTGCTCGACTTAACTCGTTAAGGTCTCGAGTCAAGTTCAAGTTTGAGCTGAATCGAACTTTGATCATTTTTTATTGAATTGAATTCGAACAACTCATAAACTACTCAATTAATTCAACACCCTTAGGGTGTACCAATTAAATTTTTATATAATTTAGATATTATTTTATTAGTGACCTAATTTTGTATCTATGAGATTTTGTAATTGTATACCCCTAAATTTCTTATATTATTTTCTTAAGCCCCGTCTATTGACATAAATATTGTGTTCATTTTTTTTTACAATGGCACAATGTGCAATTTAGTGGCGGATCTACAATTACTTGAGGGTGGGGTATGTTCTCACTCTAAACTATATTTTTATTAATTATATATTTTACTGATGATGCTTACCTGCAATTTAATTTGTATTTACCTAATTCAAAAAATTTTGGCAAAAAAGTATCAAATGTCCTAGTACTTTTAAAAAAATTCAATGTGCCATCGTATTTTTTTTCTCTGAATGTGTCCCCAACTCAGAAAACAAACACAATATGGCTCTTTAACCAATGTTTTTCATCATTTGACAGTTATGGTACTGACATGATAATTCACGATGCTGACATGGTGGCCCAAGGTACTGACATGACAATCAACCTGTCATGTTTGAGTTAGCAATTTAGCTCATCTGTCATGTTATCCGCCACGTTATCAACCACCGTGGATTGCCAGGCCAATACCGTGGACCACCATATCAACATCGTGAGCTGTCATGTCAGTACCATAACGGTTAATGATGCAAAAATGTTGATCAAAGGGTCACAGTGGTTGGAGGGCCACATTGAGAGAAAAAATAATACGAGGGACCATTGATTTTTTTTAAAGTACAAAGATCTTTTTATGTATTTTTGCCAAAATTTTAGGGTTAGTTTGGTTTTAGAAAATATTGGTTATGTTTGTTTTTATTTTTCACTGGCATTCATAAGCCCTCAATTGTTTAAAAACTGTTTCATCCACCGAAAGGATCTCCGAACTCGCCTGTAACAGCCAATACCCACACTGCACGTTGTACTTTTGGGTTTTTTCGCCACACCAGACCCGACAATCTTCCTGTTCAAACCTAGAGCCTGGAATGCCCAATATCATGTGCGTCTATGTTTCGCTAAACATTGAAATTACTAAGTTTTCGTTCCAAATACGTAAATCGGAGTCAATTAAATCACATACCCGTTTCACTATATCGTTCCTTACTGTCTCAACCAACATGGGAATATCAAATGAGAGCCAAAAGTCATTCCATATCGAAATGGAATTGTCGTCCCCAACTTCCAAAGTATTTCTCCAAACAGCAAACCTTTAGCACTCCGGATACTACGCCAAATATACGACGGCGTCCCACCGAAACTTGAGTTTAAAAATCTGTTGAATGATAATACTTCGCCCGTAATAATCTCGCTACAAGAGAAGACGGATTTGTGAATAAATGCCACCCTTGCTTAGCTAGCAGCGCGATGTTAAGTTTTCCATAATTCTCTCAAATTCTCGACATAAACTCATAGGTAACAAAAAACAATTCATTGCGTACAAGGCAAGGCTTAGAGAACAGAATTTATAAAAATCTCCTTAGCCCTTTGTGAGAGTACTCGCATGATCCAGCTCCGAGTACGACACTAATAATTATCAGACTTGTATGCGAAAGTTCCTTGCTTGTTTCAACCAATAATTGCTTGGAGGCCTTGATACTTTTTTGGGTTTGTTTTATTACAATTTTTAGAATGTCACGCACATCATCCAGTTCTAAATCAATCACGTTCGAGCTGAAAAATGCTTTACTTGTCAAAATTTATCAACTGTCCTGAGCTCCTCCCATATGTGGCCAAAAGGTCTTTCACTTTGGAGGTAATTAAAGTCGTCACCTCACAAAAGATTAAACTGTCGTCGGTAAATAATAGGTGAGAAATTGATGGAGCTCACCGATTAAGACAAACACCCTGAAACTCACTACTATGTGTTCTCCAAAATTGATTTGCGCTCTCGCTATCATCAGCTGAAGATACAAGAAGAGGATATTCCAAAAACATATTTTAGGACTCGATATAGTCATTATGAGTTTATGGTAATGCTGTTTGGATTAACGAATGCACCAATATCGTTTATGGATCTTATGAATAAGGTATTTCAATCGTACCTCGATCAGTTTATTGTTGTCTTTATTGATGATATATTGGTTTATTCAAAGACGAATGAAGAACATGGCCCCATCTTCGAGTGATTCTTCAGACACTTCGAGATAGGAAGCTTTATGCTAAGTTGTCGAAGTGTGAGTTTTAGTTACTTGAAGTTGCATTCCTTGGACATGTGGTATCTGTAGAGGGGATTCGGGTGGATCCTCAGAAGATTAAGGTTATTTTAGATTATGAAGTTCCAATAAATGTTTCTGAAGTACGAAGTTTCTTGGGATTGGTTGGATATTATCGAAGGTTTGTAAGGGATTTTTCGATAATTGCCTCCCCATTGACAAAGCTATTAAGGAAAGATGTACTATTTATTTGGTCCGGTAAACGTCAAGAGAGTTTTGAATCTTTAAGGAGGTTCTAACAGAGGCTCCAATGCTAGTACAACTAGAATCGGGCAAGGACTATACAATCTATATTGACGCTTCCCATAATGGTATGGGATGTGTTTTGATGCAAGGTGGAAAGGTAATAGCCTATGCTTCGAGACAACTTAAGACACATGAGAGGAATTATCCGACACATGATCTTGAGTTAGCAGCGGTGGTGTTTGCACTGAAGATATCGCGCCACTATTTATATGGTGAGCGATGTTATATTTACATTAATCATAAAAGTTTAAAGTATTTGCTAACTCAAAGGAGCTAAACTTGAGACAAAGGAGATGGATCGAGTTACTTAAAGACTATGATTGTAACACCTACGACACGTATACTTATACCAATACAGGTTATAGATGTCATATGATTTACTTAAAATATTTCCCAATTCAAAAGTGGCTTAAAATTTATTTTTCTTCCAATTATAATAGAAAATATAAAATAATAAATCACATAATTTTTTATAATATTTAAATATCAAATACGTCATTTATAAAAGTAATACTAAATAATATCATCCATGATGAAATAGAGTAAAATAGTTTAGTTTAGCCATTACAATAATTTCCAAAATAGTTAATAAAGCAACTAGAACATTTATAAGTACATGCCACTAAATAAGTCAGAATTACATCAAAGGATGATATACTGATATTGTATTATACTTCTCGATGCTCGATGTTGCTCAGTACTCCTTACTTCTACTCATAACGTTTACCTACACGTGAAAATCATCACACGCTAAGTATTTACTTAGTGAGGCAATTTAAAAATAATAAACAATCATTTCATGCATAAAATTTAAATGTCATCATCAAATACCATAAGATTTTCTTACCTGCCAAAATCAACATGACATGTTATAAATATAATCATTTAATCAATAACTATAACCCAATTTATTAATCTATGAGGAACCTGGTATAGAAGTCAAAAATTGCGTAATAACACTAAGGTCGAGCCATGCTCACCTAATAAATTGCACTCTAGTGCCGAGGTCGGGTCTTGCCCACCTAACTTGTACTATGTGTCTTCACTATACACAATAGTAATAAGTAAATTTTCACAGCTGCTAGACTCTATGACATGCCATTAATACCACTGAACCTTAATAACATACTTGGGGGCATCTAGTCATAAATTAAAATATCCATGGCAACGTATAACTATGAAACAAACATTAGGGCAGTTCATACCCAAAATAACATTCATGTCAAAATTTCATGCTGATAAAGCAAGGTAGACTTATCATAAGTCTTCCTGATGATGTATAAAACATCTATGTACATGATGTATAAAACATCTATGTACAATGTCATGAATATATTGCACTCACCTTGACACTTTATAATTCCAAAGATTTTTCACTATGCTCCAATCTAATCCTTTTTATTTTCTAGTTGCTTTGATCACAAAGTCAATCACGATCTGTACAAAATCATAAATTCATATCGATACATATGTTAGTATTTTACAAACAGAAATACATTTCCAAAATAAATTCCATAATCATATTTGAAACTTATTCACCACCAAATACTTTAACACTTATTAATTCTTTTAATTTTGGCACCAACTTTTCCAACTTATATAAAATGGTCCTTCACCATTTTACCACTTAAACTTTCAATACAAAATTCCAGTATTGAAAGTATTATCAACCAAGTACCCATACAAAAACATAATTACAATAAACACTCCCAAACAATTTGAAATTTGCATTAAAATCACCAAACTTTCTAAACTTCCAAAATGATCAAATTTCACATTCTAACACTCATTTCAATTCCCAAACAGCAATTTTCAGCATAGTACATCAATTATATAACACTTACACAACAACCCTTCAATTTTCTAAAATTACCAAATTGGTCCCTCAACTTTTCAAAATTATAGAATGATCCTAAAATTTTTCTAAGGCTTGTAACATACTTCCTACATTTTTTCCAGCCCTTATATAACTTTTGCAGAATTTTCCTCATCATTTAAGACCAAAACCTAATGGTTCAAAATTCCAAATTTAGGTTTTTCATTATTTTGCTCGATTTCGATTCGAAAATCAACTTCCATCAAAACATAAATTATCTCTAAAATCAAATACCTAATCATATTTCATCATAACAAAAAGTTTTCCCAAGTTATGATTTGGCTGAATCTTAAAGAAAATTTTCTAGGAAGATTGAACATGTTCTAATCATCATACAAGCTTGAATATGAATATACTACCTCAAAAACATCAAGATTCATCATCAATTTCATGATCCCTTATATGAACACAAACCATAAAATTTGGGATCTTTGAACACCAGCAAGATTATCATGCAATATTAGTACCAAATGATAGCGTTTTTCACGTAGAACAATTTTCTATTTTACGACATAACTCAAAATCCTAAGAAAATTGCTCAAAAATGGAAAATAAATTTTTTTCTTACCTTTGGGAGAAACCACGTCCCTTCTGATGAAGATGAAGAAATATCTCAATAATTCTTCATCTTTAATTATCATTTAATGAATTAAAAATTCATTAAATGCTAAATTACTAATTTACCCTTAAAATTAAAATATATTTCCTAATTTACCCTTAATGAACTTGATATTTACATTAATACCAAGCTACATAAACCTTATCATCTTCCACAGTCAAAGATGAACCAATTTGACTTTGACTTACAAAATTTTCTATGAAATTTTCAAAAATTGCATTTTAGTCACTAAATTCCACTGTTTCGGTTAAATTTGAAAAATTGTACATTTCTGAGCCAAATTTCTATGATCTAAAATATTAAAATAATATGCCCTACCATTTTATAACATCCTTCAAATTTTCGTAAAATTCCAATTCAATCTGAATATTCTATTTCAATACCGAACTTTATTGCTTTATAGCTTTTAACACAATTCCTGTGACAAAATCTGATTTCCCACTAAAATCTCTGTTTTAATACAAACTTTTCATCTACAGGCTAAAATATATAACTTTTAAAACTTACAATTTCAGTCCCTAAACTTTTCAAAGTTTATACTTTAGCTACTAAACTTTCAAAACTTACATTTTAGTCACTAGACAAAATTTGGGGTATTACAATTCCTCTCCCTTAAAGAAAATTTGTCCTCAAATTTTCTCCACGTATCTAATACCTGAATTAAATAGATGAGGAAAATTTTTTCTTCATATATTCTTCTCGTTCCCAAGTTGCTTCCTCAACTTTATGGTTCCGCCAAAGAACTTTTATCGATGTAATCGTCTTATTTCTTAGTTTTTTGACTTCATGTGCTAAAACCTTTACTGGCTCTTCTTCGTATGATAAATCTGATTGAATCTCAATTTCCTCTGGTGTAATTACATGTGAAGGATCTGATCGATACTTTCTAAGCATCGACACATGAAAAACATTGTGAACTTTGTCCAATTCTGGAGGTAATGCTAGCTGATACGCCATTGGTCCAACTCTCTTTAAGATTTATAAGGTCCAATGAATCTTGGACTTAATTTTCCTTTGCGCCCAAAGCGCAATATCTTTTTCCAAGGTAATACTTTAAGAAAAACTTTATCACCTTTACGAAATTCAATCTCTTTTCGCTTCAAATATGCATAAGACTTCTGACGATAAGCTGCTATCTTGAGATTATCTTGAATTATCCTCACTTAATCCTCAACCTATTTCAATAAATCAAGACAAACCAAATCCTGATCTTTTAACTCGAACCAATTTAATGGTGTACGATATTTTCTTTCGTATAAAGCTTCGTACGGAGCCATCTTGATGCTAGATTGATAGCTATTATTGTAAGAAAATTCTGCTAGAGGCAAATACTTTTCCCAAGATCCCTCGAACTTAATCACACATGCCCTCAACATATCTTCCAATATCTAGATAGTCCGCTCAGACTGACCATCTGTCTATGGATGAATAGTCCATTCGCACTGGAATAAAATTGTTGATTTAGTCAATCGATCAAATATCACCCAAATGGAATCCTTTTTACTTGTGTCAAAGGTAGCCCTGTAACAAAATCCATAGTGACTCATTACCACTTCCATTCTGGTATTGAAATCGGTTGTAAAAGTCCCGAAGGCACTTGATGCTTAGCTTTTACTTGTTGATATGTCAGACAGGTAACAACAAACTCAGTAATGGCTCTTTTCATAACCTGCCACCAATATCGACTTTTTAAATCTTGATACATCTTATTTCCTCCTGGGTGCATAGTCAACATACTATAATGTGCCTTAGAAAGAATATCCTTCTTCAATTCATCATCATGAGGAATACATATTCTTTCTCGATAATACAGATAACCATCGTCTTTAACTTCAAAGTCTTTAATCTCACCATTTTCCACTTGTGCCATCTTTTCTAAACATCTCCCGTCTTTATTCTGTAACTCTTTTATCCGATCTATAAGCATCGGCTTTACCCTTAATTCAGCCAGCAGTACACCATTTTCCTTTAAAGATAAGCAAGCATCTAAAGTTCGCAAAGCTGCAAAAGTCTTTCGGCTAAGTGCATCAGCTATAAAATTAGCCTTCCTAGGATGGTGGTCAATAACCACATAATAATCCTTTAAAAGTTCTATCCATCTTCTATATCTCAAGTTTAGCTCTTTTTGAGTCAACAGATACTTTAGACTTTTATGATCCGTGTATATGTAGCACCACTCACCATACAAATAATGGCGCCAAATCTTTAGAGCAAATACCACTGCTGCCAAATCAAGATCATGTGTGGGATAATTTCTCTCGTGAGTCTTTAATTTTCTGTAAGCATAAGCTACAACCTTACCTTCTTGCATAAGTACACAACCCAAACCATTATGAGATGTATCACTATACACCACATACTCTTTACCTGACTCAGGTTGTACCAGTACTGGTGCTTCCGTTAAAATCTTCTTTAGAGTTTCAAAACTTTCTTGGCACTTTTCAGTCCAAATAAATGTAACATCCTTTCTCAAGAGCTTTGTCAATGGAGAAGCAATCATCAAAAAATTCTTCACAACCCTTCGATAATAACCTGCAAGTCCCAAGAAACTTCGAACCTCTGTAATATTCTTTGGAGGTTTCCACTCCACGATAGCTTGAACTTTCTTAGGATCAACCCTTATGCCTTCTGCCAAAACCACATGACCAAGAAAAGAAACTTCAGACAGCCAAAATTCACACTTTGACAGCTTGACATATAACTTTTTCTCTTTAAGAATCTTGAGCACAATACAAAGGTGAACGTCATACTCTTTCTCTATTTTCGAATACACTAGAATGTCATCAATAAATACCACCACAAACTGATCCAAATAAGGTTGAAAGACTCGGTTAATCAAATCCATGAATTTTTCCGGAGAATTAGTCAACCCAAACGGCATCACCATGAACTCATAGTGCTCATACCGTGTCCTGAAAGTTGTCTTTGGAATATCTTCCTCTTTAATCTTCAACTGGTGATATCCCGATCGAAGATCAATCTTGGAGAAAATAGTTGCTCCTCTAAGTTGATCAAACAAATCATCAATCCTCGGAAGAGGATACTTGTTCTTTATAGTCACCTTGTTTAACTGTCGATAATCTATGCATAATAGCATGGATCCATCTTTCTTTTTTACAAACAACATCAGAACACCCTAAGGTGAAACACTTAGTCTAATGAATCCTCGATCTAGCATTTCTTGAAATTGAGCTTTTAATTCCCTTAATTCGGTCGAGACCATTCGATAAGGAGCCATCGAAATTGGAGTTGTACCTGGAAATACGTCAATACCAAACTCCACCTCTCTATCTGGAGGTAAACCAGGTAACTCATCTGGAAACACCTCTGAATACTCTCGAACTGTTGGAATGTCTTCCAATATAACTTCAGCAGCTATTGTATCCACCACATTTGCCAAAATTGCTTGACACCATTGTAAAAACAATTTCTTAGTAGTAAAGGTTGAAATCACATTGGATAAAGGATTCACCCTTTCTCCAATAAATGTTATCTCTGAACCCTTTGCATCCTTTAAGAACAATCTCTTCAAACGACAATCTACCCAACCATAATAGGAAGATAACCAATCCATGCCTAAAATTATTCCAAATTCCTCGAAAGGTAATTCCAACAGTTTTGCAAGAAATTCAACTCCCTGTATCTTTATCGGAAAATCTTTACATATCTGACTAATCCTCACACTATGGCCCAACGGATTAATTGCCACCATATCACTAGAAATAGTTTCAAAAGGAATTCTCTTCTCTCTAACAAGGTTTGCACTAATATAAGAATAAGTAGAACCAGGATCAATCAACACAACAATAGGTTCATCAAAAAGGTAAAAGGTACCTGCTATAATCTCAGGAGCATCTCGATCATCATCTTTCTTGATATGATAAATTCTGGCAGTAGTCTTTCTTTCCTGATTAGATGCAACCTCAGACGTTCCTGGTATGCTACCATTTTTACTTCCACCTCGCTACGGTGCTGCTACGGACTGGTATGGATAAAGTTCTGGACATTTATTTCTATAATGTCTAAATTGCTTGCAATGATATCATTTTCCTTCCATGAGCCGACACTGACCAAAATGATTCTTTCCACAATACTCACATTCTGGTTTCTGACGAGATCCTGAACCTTTAGTATCTGCTGAAGCTGTCTGTGTCTACTTGGACTTTCCTCCAGAAAATCCCTTTTTATGGGAAGATGCTGAGGATACATAAATTTTGTTGTTGGACCCTTGCTGCATTTGGAAAATGGTACAGAGAATACTCACATTCTGGTTTCTGACGAGATCCTGAACCTTTAGTATCTGCTGAAGCTGTCTGTGTCTACTTGGACTTTCCTCCAGAAAATCCCTTTTTATGGGAAGATGCTGAGGATACATAAATTTTCTGTTGTTGACCCTTGCTGCATTTGGAAAATGGTACAGAGTATGAACTTCCAAACCTTTTTCTTAACTGAGCCTTTTCTGCCTCTAAATCTTCAAGGTCAATTTTCTCCATAGCTTTAGCCTTGTTTACGGCTTCCTGAAAAGCAGTAAAATAACGAGAAACCAGGATCCTTTTGTACTGAGGATCCAACCTAGAAATAAATATGTCAATTCTAATTTTCTCATTCGGGAGGAATTCCGATGCAAATCGACTCAATCGGTGGAACTTGCATTCATATTCATAGACTGTCCTGCCAGCTTGCTTCAGATTCAGGAATTATTGCATCATTTCATTGACAAACACATCTCCAATATATTTCTCCTTGAATTCACTTAGAAAGAAGTCTCACGTGATCTGATCAGGGGAGACTCATGCAGCGACAATATTCCACCACACACTAGCTTGTTCCATCAACAGAGACATAATTCCTTCTAGCTTTCCCTGATCATCACAAGGAATCCTGTTTAGCATGTTCCTAACATCATTTAACCAATAATCAGCAGTCATCAGATCACCATCTGCATTGCCTCGAAACTCAGGTGCTTTCATCTTTCTCAATTCTTTAGGAACCGATACTGGTGCCCGACGATTAATAATGTTGTCCAAAGCTTGTAAAAACAACCCACGATCTTGAACATGCATGTTCTTATGATTCACATTAGTTGTCTCTACATTTGGCTGAGCAAGAGGTTGATTTTGGTTCACCTCATTACTCCCACTCTGTGCAGGAGTAACGCTCTCATCGGACCTACTTAACTCTTGATGATCGGACATCTGAACACAATCAAAATCATCTAAAATTAATAAGGAGTAACTTTACTACATAATAAGCATCAAAGCATATATACAATTACCAGTATAATTTTAACATCCTAGTGGCATTTATACATTCTTAAATATATTTAGACTCATTTCCTGTCCAGAAACGGCTAAACCTGTAGCTCTGATGTTATAAATGTAACACCTACGACCTGTATACGTATACCAATACAGGTTATAGATGTCACATGATTTACTTAAAATATTTCTCAATTCAAAAGTGGTTTGAAATTTATTTTTCCTCCAATTATAATATAAAATATAAAATAATATATCACATAATTTTTTTAATAATATTTAAATATCAAATACGTCCATTTATAAAATAGTTAATAAAGCAATTACAACAATTTCCAAAATAGTTAATAAAGCAACTAGAACATTTATAAGTACATGCCACTAAATAAGTCAGAATTACATCAAAGGATGTCTTACTGATATTGTATTATACTTCTCGATGCTCGATGTTGCTCAGTACTCCTTACTTCTACTCCTAACGTTTACCTACGCGTGAAAATCATCACACGCTAAGTATTTACTTAGTGAGGCAATTTAAAAATAATAAACAATCATTTCATGCATAAAATTTAAATGTCATCATCAAATACCATAAGATTTTCTTACCTGCCAAAATCAACATGACATGTTATAAATATAAGCATTTAATCAATAACTATAACCCAATTTATTAATCTATAAGGAACCTGGTATAGGAGTCAAAAATTGCGTAATAACACTAAGGTCGAGCCATGCTCACCTAATAAATTGCACTGTAGTGCTGAGGTCGGATCTTGCCCACCTAACTTGTACTATGTGTCTTCACTATACACATTAGTACTACGTAAATTTTCACAGCTGCTAGACTCTATGGCATGCCATTAATACCACTGAACCTCAATAACATACTTGGGCATCTAGTCATAAATTAAAACATCCATGGCAACGTATAACCATGAAACAAACATTAGGGCAGTTCATACCCAAAATAACACTCATGTCAAAATTTCATGTTGATAAAGCAAGGTACACTTATCACAAGTCTTCCTAATGATGTATAAAACATCTATATACATGATGTATAAAACATCTATGTACAATGTCATGCATGTATTGCACTCACCTTGACACTTTATAATTCCAAAAGATTTTGCTTCACTATGCGCCAATCTAGTCCTTTTTATATTCTAGTTGCTTTGATCACAAAGTCAATCGCGATCTATACAAAATCATAAATTCATATCGATATATATGTTAGTATTGTACTAACATAAATTCATTTCCAAAAAAATTCCATAGTCATACTTGAAACTTATTCACCACCAAATACTTTAACACTTATTAATTCTTTTAATTTTGGCACCAACTTTTCCAACTTATATAAAATGGTCCTTCACCATTTTACCACTTAAACTTTCAATACAAAATTCCAGTATTGAAAGTATTATCAACCAAGTACCCATACAAAAACATAATTACAATAAACACTCCAAAACAATTCAAAATTTTCATTAAAATCACCAAACTTTCTAAACTTCCAAAATGATCAAATTTCCATTCTAACACTCATTTCAATTCCCAAACAGCAATTTCCATCATAGTACATCAATTATATAACACTTACACAACAAACCATCAATTTTCTAAAATTATCAAATTGGTCCCTTATCTTTTAAAAATTATAGAATGGTCCTAAAAATTTTCTAAGGCTTGTAACATACTTCCTACATCATTTATAGCCCTTATATAATTTTTGCAGAATTTTCCTCATCCTTTAAGACCAAAGCCTAATGGTTCAAAATTCCAAATCTAGGTTTTCATTATTTTGCTCGATTTCGATTTGATTCAAGCATGAAATCAACTTCCATCAAAACTTAAATTATCTCTAAAATCAAATACCTAATCATATTTCATCAGAACACAAAGTTTTCCCAAGTTATGATTTGGTTGAATCTTAAAGAAAATTTTCTAGGAATATTGAACATGTTCTAATCATCATACAAGCTTGAATACGAATCTACAACCTCAAAAACATCAAGATTCATCATCAATTTCATAATCCCTTATATGAACACAAACCATATAATTTGGGATCTTTGAACACCAGCAAGATTATCATGCAATATTGGTATCAAATGATAGTGTTTTTCATGTAGAACTATTTTCTATTTTACGACATAACTCAAAATCCTAAGAAAATTGCTCAAAAATGGAAAATAAATTTTTTTTCTTACCTTTGGGAGAAAACACGTCCCTTCTGATGAAGATGAAGAAATATCTCAATAAGTCTTCATATTTAATTATCATTTAATGAATTTTTTAATTCATTAAATGTTAAATTACTAATTTACCCTTAAAATTAAAATATCTTTTCTAATTTACCCTTAATGAACTTGATATTTACATTAATATCAAGCTACATAAACCTTATCATCTTCCACAGTCAAAGATGAACCAATTTGACTTTGACTTATGAAATTTGCCATGAAATTTTCAAAAATTGCATTTTAGTCACTAAATTCCACTGTTTCGGTTAAACCTGAAAAATTGTACATTTATGAGCCAAATTTCTATGATCTAAAATATTAAAATAATATTTCCTACCATTTTATAAAATCCTTCAATTTTTCGTAAAATTCCAATTCAATCAGAATATTCTATTTCAATACCGAACTTTACTGCTTTATAGCTTTTAACACAATTCCGTACCAAAATCTGATTTCCCACTAAAATCTCTGTTTTAACACAAACTTTTCATTTACAATCTAGAATATATAACTTTTAAAACTTACAATTTTTGTCCCTAAACTTTTCAAAGTTTATACTTTAGCCACTAAACTTTCAAAACTTACACTTTAGTCACTAGACAAAATTTGGGGTATTACAATGATACAATCTTAGACTATTACCCAGGGAAGGATAATGTTTTAGTTGATGCACTTAGCCGAAAGACTTTTGCAGCTTTACGCATGTTAGATGCTCAATTTTCTTTAAAAAACAATGATGCTCTGGTGGCTGAATTAAAGCTAAAGCCTTTTTTGTTGGAGCGAATAAAGAAGTTGCAAATGATAGATGGAAAGTGTTTAGCAAGAATGGAGCAAGTGGAAAATGTGAAATCAAATACTTTAAAGTAAAGTATGATGGATGCTTATACTATAAAGACCGAGTTTGTGTTCCAAGTAATGAAAAGTTGAAGAAATATATACTTTTTGAAGCGCATTGTAGTCTATTGACTATGCATCTAGGAGGGAACAAGATGTATACAGATTTAAAAGGGAGATATTGGTGGCCAGGTATGAAAAGAGCTATTACAGTGTTTGTTGCAAAGTTCTTAACTTGTCAACAAGTAAAAGCTGAGCATCAGGTTCTTTTAGGATTTTTACAATTGATCTCCATTCCACAATAGAAATGGGAAAAGGTTACGATGGATTTCGTAACGAGGCTACCATTGCCATCGAATAAAAAGGATTATATTTGGGCGATAGTTGATAGATTGACGAAGACAACGCACTTTATTCATGTTTGAACTGATTATTCAATGGATAAGTATGTTGAATTATACATCAAGGAGATAGTTCAACTACATGGATTACCGGTTTCAATAATATCCGATAGAGATCCAATAATTCAAGGTTTTGGAAGTTTTTACATGGAGAGCCTTGGGTACTCGATTGAACTTTAGCATAACTTTTCACCAACAGACAGATGGTCAATCTCAGGGGACTATTCAGGCTCGGGAAGATATGTTAAGGGTATGCGTGATTGATTTCCATGGATCGTGGGAGAAGTATTTGTCACTCGATGAGTTTGTGTACAATAACAGTTATCAATCGAGCATTAAAATAGCACCGTATGAGGCATTGTATGGAAGAAAATGTAGAACGCCGCTTAATTGGTATAAATTAAAAGATCGGGATGTTCTTGGTCTTGATTTGATTAAAAAAGTAGAAGAAAAAGTACAGGTGATTCAACATAACATTAAAGTGGCAGTAGACAGACAAAAATCCTAAGCAGGTTTGAAAAGAAAGAAGATTGAGTATCAAGTAATAGATAAAGTGTTTTTAAAGTCTCTTCTTGGAAGAAAGTGCTTCGTTTTGGTCGAAAGGGAAATCTCAGTCCTAGATTCATTGGCTCGTATGAGATTATAAAGAAAGTGGGACCAGTGGCATATCAGTTAGCATTACCACAAGAAATGGAGAAGATCCACAATGTTTTTCATGTTTCGATGCTTAGAAGATATCGATCAGATCCTTCTCACGTCATAGCACCTGAATTGATAGAAGTCCATTATGACTTAACCTATGAAGAAGAACCAGTGCAGATTTTAGCACATGAAGTTAAACAACTAAGAAACAAGACGATTCCGTTAGTTAAAGTTCTTTGGAGAAATCACAAAGAGGAAAATGTGACATGGGAACGTGAAGAGGACATGAAAAGACAATTTCCTCATCTCTTTGCGTAGTGAAAATTTGAGGATGAGTTTTCTTAAGGGAAATTGAAATACCCCAAACATCAGGTCAGTGACTAAAGATTAAGGATTTAAAATTTAGTGGTTTAATTTTGATAAATTGAAATGTTCAAGGATTGATTTGGAAATTTTTATCTAGGACATATTATCAAAGATTGAAGGATGGAAGGGCTAAATGGTCTTTTGGCATGAAATGATTTTAAAACTCATTTTTAAAGACATATAACATTTGGGGATTTAAGAAAAGGGAAAAGAAAGGCCTAGAAACTCATCTCTTCATTTTCTCTTCTTAATTCCATCGTGAACTTTATTGCTAAAGTGAGAAAAAATTTAGTTGGTTATTCCTTACATTTTTGAATTGGTTTTTAATTCTTGGGTGGTATAAAGGCTTAAGAAAGCTTAAAAATGAATAGAAGCTAAGAGATTGATGAATTAATGGTGATTTGGTAAAATGGGTTTTTAAGGGAATTGATTAAATTTGATTAGTAATTGGATTTTAAAGGCATATTTGACTTGTCAAAGGTTTGAAAAAGGTATTTGAAGTATTAGAAAGGAATGAAATCATGGATGAAGATTAGGTATGATTTTTAGTTTTAAGTGATCTAGTGAAAATTTTGGATGTTAAAGGAATTTAAGTTATGTAAATTGTTTGTAATAAGTGTTATTGAATTTAAGGGTTTGATTGGAGTTAGAAGTTTAATATTTAGGTGATTTTTAGGTCAAATTCGAAGTGAAATGAGTGAATTCTAGGCAAGAGTATCGACACTGGAAGAATAATATCGATACTGTATGAATTTGATGAAAGAATCGATACTGAAGGGGTAGTATCGATACTGGGGGTATCGATACCAATAGTAAGGTATCGATACTGTAATTGAAAAGGAAATTCCATAATGCAATTTGGGTATTGATACTGAGGCTGGTAAGGGTAGCATAGAAGGGAAGTATAGGTACTGGGTGTAGAGTACCGATATTGTTTAGTTTAAAATTTTGGAATATGTGTTTTATTTAGTTGATGTAAATGCTAATTGGTTAGCAGTTAATTGAGGTTCACTATTTATCGTGGTCATGTTAATGTGTAGATTTGGATCGAAAGCAGGTACCGAACGAATCGACATAGTAAAGAGATTGAACGAAAGTGAAAAGGAATTTGCTTAGAAATTAAGTGAGGCAAAGGTGAGTGCAACTTACTTATTTTATATTTGATATGAGGACGGTTTTTGATGAGTCAACCTCAAAGGTGTTTGATCAAAAACTGTTTGAATTATTTTATGTTAAATTTTATTGTTTTACTTAAATTGTATTTTATACACATTGTTTTGATTTTCGTTATTATGAGTACATGTGTTCTATGTGAATGAATGACAATGTGAATAATGATATGTCAAAATTTATATGGTTAAAGCCCAAAGTATGTTATGAGAATTAGAAGTATAATTGGCATGCCAAGAGTCAAGGGTTCTACAAGGTCTTTTGGGACAAATCTATGTGGCACTTCGATGCAAATTTTATGCGGCAGTTTTGACTGCAATTACAGTGCACAACCTCAAAGTACTCACATACCATGAGTTCTCAGTGATATGCGTTGGGCTATTTAAATAAATTAATATGGATTGTAAAGTGCATAACGGTAAATGTTATTATATGAAATGTATCATGTTTTTCGTATTAAATGCCTTCTTTGAAATGTTTAAGCTATGCTCATTTATGCCCCACTAAGTCAACGGCTTAGCGTGTGAGTGTTTTCACATGTAGGTTCAAAGAGGTCTCTGAAGAGTAAAGCTAAGAAAGGACAACATACACTTTGTAGAAGATCAGATCAAAACGATTTGAATAGTAGGTGATTTTTGGTTAGTTTGAAATTTTGTTGGCATGTATTATAAATATGTTACAAATGTTTAAATCACAAATGCTCTGATCTGTTTTGTAACTGTACTATTTTGAGTTTATGTACATATATGAAAATATTTATTTTCATTTCCTATTATTAATTTTGATAGTAACTCGTTTTATTGAGGGTTGTGCAACTAAAAATAAAGATAAAAAGTCAATTTTTACTCAGATTTCCAAAGAGTCAAAAGTGTTTGAAAAGTCAATGTGACACCTCATATTCATATCCGGGTCGGGGGTGTTACTCTTGCCATTACCGCCTATAAGAAATGCCACTTCACCCTATCATTTAACACCGTAATCCAGTCCAACCTGAAGATCCATGGATTATGATGTCATACGAGCCACCGAAATGGCTGACCAAAAATTTTCTTTAAGAACTGATTTATAAAACAACTAATAATAATCCATAAGAAATAAAATAGAACATCATAATAAAGTTTACAATATGGGGGAGCTCCCAAGATATCCAAAATAATACAATACTGAGTTTAAAACAAAAATAGAGTTACGATTGAATACACAAGGGTCTACATAACAGTACATGCCCTCTAAGAATGACTCAAGACATACTTTGAAAGTCTCGTATGATTTGATCTGTTGCATTGGACCATATGAAGATGCTAACTCCCCACAAATGACCTTCTAGGAACCTACGTATAGAAACACATTCCAAACACTGACCTTACGAGTTTAGTGCCTCACTAATAACTGTATTATACTATATATATTCACTAAATGCGCTAGCTGGTGGCACATGTATGAAGACATGAGAAAAGTATTGATATACTAAGATGTGGCTGGCATTAAAATGCAACTAAGGGTTCTGTATCTCGGAGCTCACGCACCCCTTTAGCATACCAGAATACCCTTGGGTACTCTGCGGTGAGATCTGAAACTACATCGAAAACGTACACCCGACAAACTTACTCTGTCGAGTCTTGGAGCACTGTACCCAGCCGACTATTGAAGTACCTTTGCACTGACTAGATATCCACTGACTGTCGTATTATGCTAAGAGGGACTCGGGTGTCCTGGCTATTTTTCGAGCGTCAAACAAGACTAGTTTTATGTAATCCTAGTTATTATTGTTGCTACTGTTCTGATATTAATTAATGTTCTTACTTGAAGCCTTAATTACTGTTATTCTGGTATATATAAGTCCCTCCAGTATACTCTTTTAATCCTTGGATTAAGTATCCAAATTTATTCGGTGGTACTGATACTGACCCTTTAGTATTGACTTTGAACCATTGGTATCAATACCCACCTGTTGGTATCGATACCTAATGTCTGATATAAACTGATTTAGTAAGGTAGTATCGATACTCTAAGTTGAATATCGATAATCTGGTGTTGGGGTATCGATAATGGCCTGAGTATCAATACCAAAATTAGGTTTGATGTTTTAAAAAAATACCTTAGTACCAATACCCAACAAGGGTATCGATACTCTATGTAAGTACCGATACCAAATTTATACCCTGGAATATTAGTTTCGATACCAACCCGGTGAGTCTCGAAATCGTGACCCCATCATCGATACTCCTTGAATGAGTATTGATACTACTTTTTGAAAATCACTTGTGCCCTGAATGAAGAACAATATTGGTAATGTTCTTCCAATACCGATACCCATGCTTTGGGCTGCTCTGATTTAGCACGAAAAATCCTATTTTTTACCCCAAACGGCCCTATTAAGGTCCCCAACTGATGTTTAAATGTTATTTTTGATATTAGGGATCATAAAAAGGTCATAAACATGTTGAAAACACTCAAACATTAAGATCTACCATGAACATGCTTCAAGCTTATGCAACCTACCAAAACACACTTAATGAGCTACATGTGGCAGAGTTGAGTTAGAAATGAATTACCTTGCTAAACTAGGTCGCTGAAAACGTCCAAGATTCAACCCAAGGTGAGCTTTTCCTTCCCTCTAGCTTTAGAGCTCTCTCCAACCTCTCTCACTAAACAAGAATCAAATGCAATGGTTACCATTTGCGTTTAGTGGTTTAAAAAGTTTTAAGAACACTTTCTAAGACTATAAATATTTGAAAATATATTAAATCTTCTGAAACCCCACAAAACCCGTTTTTGAAGAACATGGTCAAATCTTGCAATTGAGATGTCTAATGGAATCTAAAGAGATGTAGTTTCCTTTTCTTACTTGAGATTCTTGCAAATGGGATGATTGCTTAGTAAAGTTGGCACCATGAAGCTTTAGATGGGAAGGAGTATGAAAGATGAAGAATGGGAAGAAGAGACAAAGAAGAGTTGAGAAAAAGAGAGTGTTTCAGATGTGATCTCATAAACCAATTAAGGATTTTAGCTTTTGAAATTCTAACTGGTATAATTACTCCCTTGGTCCTCCTGATTTTGGTTGAAACCTAAAAATACCTCTTTTTATAACTATTGGGCTCAACACAACCTCAATTCCATCTCAATTTGGGTCAAAGCTTCCTATAAGCTAAAGAATTTATTCAAGGTCCATTTCGGGTTAGCCCAAAACTTCTAATGATCCAATGCGTTATATATCATATGCCTTGCTTATGAAGCAATTCATAGGTCACAATAATATTATCCGTTATTAACCGACCATTAAACAAAAGTGCTTTGGGCTTTATCATTTTCGAGATTACCTTAAAAGTGATGTTACAGAGATTGATAGGAGAAAACTGATTCAACCGAGTTGGGCCCTCTACCTTCAGTATGAGAACAATGTGAGTGTGGTTTATTGTCGTCATATCATAACTTCCACGCAAGACCTGAATGCAAAATTCAACAATATCATGGCCAATTAATGATATGCCAGAATAGTTGATAAAAGAGCATACATAAGACATCTTCTCCTGTTGCTTTCAGTGGGCACATAGAGTTCACCACCTACGTCACTTCTTCATATGAGAATTTTTTTTAATAAAAGACTATTTATATATGTAGTTATACAATCGGGAATGCCTTGGAAAATTATGGGATCCACCTGGAAAGAACTAGAAGTAAAGAGTTGCTGAAAATACTGTTGTGCTAACCGTTCCATACCCACCTCACTTTCAACATGACTCCTATCATCTATCTCCAGCGCGATAAATTTTTTACACCATTTTCTCTCAGATGCACATTGATGAAAAAAGCAGTGTTATTGTCTCCATTTTCGCCAGTTTACACGAACTCTCTGTTCTTAATAAAGTTTCTGTTCGACTCTAAGTTAATTGCTAACTTTGTGTCCACAATTTCTCCCAAAAACTTCATCGAAAGGTGCCAATTCCGGCAGCTCAGTTAATCTTTTTTTGTAGGTCGACAATAAGAATATTTTCGTGTGATAAAGATGCTTGAACCAAGCTTCCAACCCATAGGAGACATGATCAAGTCTCTTCGGCACCAAACTCCTGCCTCGATCCATAAACGAGACACCCCTCCTCACACAAACTTTCAAGAATCCATGAAGCCTCAAATCTAAAGTGACATCTCCTCCCAAGCGCCCTATTCGCCATTGTGTTCAACAACAATATACAATGATCCGAAAAAGAGTACATCGGATGTTACAATATGAACTCCAGAAATAGTTGTAACCATTCGGTACAAGCCAAACCCCTATCAAGTCTCTCTCAGATGTTGATCGCAGCTCGATTACCTCGCTTCCAAGTATACCATGGTACTGAATAACCGATATCAGTTAGGCCACAATCATCAATCATTCTGCAAAAAGCTATCTTCCATCTCTCCGGTCCAACTAAACCTCCTTTCTTTTCAAAAGAATACATGATCTCATTGAAATCCCTAATGACCAGCCACGAGATAGTTTATTCATCATTTAACCTTCGTAAAAGATCATAAGATTCATGTCTCTGGCTTTCTTCCTGAGCGCCATAAAACCTCGTGCATCGCCACTTTATACCATTAGTGTCCATCGATATGATTACATTAATATGAAAGTTGGAAAAAGACCTCAAAGATACTTTACACTTTTGCTTCCATCCTAAACAAAGTCCCCTACAAGTACCCTGAGGGTCCACTTCAATTCTATTTATAAAATCACATGCCCTACAAACCTTAACCATACGTAATCTCTATAGTTTTGTTTCCATTAAAAAACCACAATCGGGTTAACGTCTCTCAGCAAATGGTTGAGACGACGTACTGTTCAGGGCTACCCCAAGCCTCGAACTTCTAGCTTAAGAGTTTCATTACATATGGCTGGCATAGGATGACAGACCTACTGATATCTGTAAACTTTCTATTTCCTTCACCGATTACTCTTGAGGAGTTATTGGAGCACTCTTCTGTCTCTTTATTGTTTTAAGTTTGTCAATTGGATCTTCTTCCTCCACCCCCGCTATCACCATATCAGAATTTTCATCACAACCACTAGACCCCACCTTTCCTCGAAAGGTACTCAACCTATTGTTTTGTTTCTTTTCTTTTATCCAAACCAATTTGGGCCAAGCCTCGTGTGGTATCCTCCTTTACTCCTCATAGGACTTCTCCTGATTCCTCGTCCCTAAGCCAAGTGCTCGACAGCAACCCTCTTCGATTTGGAGGGGCTCTAATAGAAACATCCTACTACGGCGTTAACCCCCTATTTTCCTAGACTACACGTTGTGGGCAAAAATTTCTCCTTGTGACCTAATTTACAACATAAAAGCTGAAAATACGCTATTTTTCATACTGAAATGAAGCATAACTAAAAGAGCCATTTGGTAATGCAAGTTTTTCCTTTCTCTTCAATGGTTTATGAGTATATATGCTTACTCTCATCTAAATCGATCCTCGATAACCCAAAGTGACTACGCTCGAATCGTACTCCATAAACGAACCAAGGAAATTACCAAACTGGTGTGCCATGACTCATGAGTTCCGATAAGAAACCCACCGGAAGATCATTAACCAGAACCCAAAAATATACCTTGTCTAGCCTGACTACCATCGGATCCTCCCTCAATTTCAAATGATGCAATATCAGTAAATACGAATTGACATACCATGAGCCTTCAGAAACTAACATGTCTGCGTTCACCTCATTAAACAGTTGAAACAGAAAATGACCCTCTCCCAATTCAGTAACGATGATGTCCCTATTAGATGTCAAACGTTGGTCAGTGTAATTCTCATAGCCTGGAAATTGACCATACCTGGTGTGAAAAAGTGCCCTAAAAGAAAAAAAGTCAAAAGAGATTATAGAGGGGTTATTAGGGTTCACTAAAGTTATCGCCTCCTCCCCCTCCTCCCATAATTGAAGGTTTTCCAAATCTTCCTTAATCTCTCCCATAGAAACCAGCGAAAAGAAAGCCAACAAAACTCTCTAAAAAAGATAAGAAAAGCTTGAGGACTGAGAAAACTCAGAGAACTGCCCAGAAAACGACAGTGATAGTACTTGCCATGAGGTAGAGAAATACTTAGCGCTGAGGATATGTCATGTATTTGTAGAGATGGCAATAGTTCGGGTTTGAGTCGGGTTTTTGGTTAATCCGACATAAAAATCTACATCATCCACCCGAACCCCACCTAACCCAAAAATTTTATATCCTCAATCCGACCCAACAACTTCCGAAAAAATATACCCTCCATTCGACTCTGACTTAACCCGAATTTTTAGAATATAAATTCGACCTGACTCGACTTGACCCGATATAAAATAAGGACTTAATTAGAAAATAATAAAAATTTCAAGAAAATTACATTATTATCCTTGAGTCGGGTCCGGTCGGAGTTTTTTACCCTCCACCCGACCTCACCCCTAAAAAAATCTGACCCAATCCGAACCTAATTTTTTTTTAAAAATTCAGCCCTATCAGGTCAGGTCAAAATCCGTCGGATTCGAGTTAAATTGCCATCTTTTAAGTATTTCTAGTGTTGTTTCTTATTAATTCTCTTTATTTAAGTTAAATTGTACACGTGATTAAAAATTAACAAATACACTTAATTTATTTTTAATTTATATACTAAACAAGAAAAAAAAACAATTCTATCATATATAATTATTTTATTTATCAAATATAAAAAAATAAATTTATTTATTTTAGAAATATATAATTAAATTAAAATCAAAATTTTTAATAATTAAATAAAATTTGTATTATATAATTTCGTCAAAGAAAATTCTACGTATATAGATAGTTAGATATAAGATAAAGATATCAATCTATATATATATATATATATATATATATATATATATATATATATATATATGTATATATGGGTAAACTATATCAATGACCACTCAACTATGGACTCTTTTCATTTTGACTACCATTTTTAAAGTCTTGTCAATCAGACCACCCAACTATTTAAATGCATTCAATCAAGCCACTAGTCTTTAATAGTTGTAGACACATGTTTTTTTTCGGGTCTACAAAAACATTTTATTATATTATATTATATTTATTTATTATTATTATTATTTATTTTATTATTTTTGTAGGCCCCACACTTAACAACCCTAATTTAGTAAGATTTAGAAAATAAATCAACGTATTTGAGTCATATTAAAACACTAAAACTAACATATTTGAGTCCTATTGAAACACTAAAACCAAAGCATTTTGAGTCCAAGTAGGACTCTAAATTTGAGCTAAAAATAGGTTTCTTTATACTATAAATAGACTCAAACATCAAGAGGAAAGGGGAGAAAAACATGGAACCAAAATCAGAGGAAGGGGCAACGATTTAAAAAAACCGAAGGAAGAAAAGGACAAAAAATAAGCGTGGACGATTCAAAGCCAGTATCTAAAAGCACGTGGAGTAGCAGAGCATTTTCATTGCAAATCCAGTTTCTCTACACGCAAAACATGAGAGATGTAACAACTTTTGACTAATTATTTTTATTTCATTTTTTATTTATTTACTTTATATATATTTTTCATTTTCTCCTAATTTTAATATTTTTTATTTCCTTTTACATTGTTATATATATATATATATATTTCATTTATTTATTAATATTATTATATTAATTTTTTTTTATTATTCTTTTCTCAAGTTTATTTTCATTTTTATAATCCAACATTTTTTAATTTTTAGGGACACTTTCAATCTGATCAAAGGTAAACAATTCGAATCGAATGTTTTAAATTTCAATTTAAATTTAAATTTTCGCAATTAAAGATAACCGATAAATTAATTCGTACCGAAAGGGCGGTTCAAGGGTGCTAATCCTTCCTTGACCGTAACCGACTCCCGAAACCCGACACATTTTTGGTACAACACAGATCAGGTAAGATGGTGTTCGACCTACCTAAATTCATTTTAAAGTGGTCGGTGGCGACTCCAATTCATTTAATCTAAGTTGAAGCCCAATTCTGGGCCCAACCGAAAGACGGTCGCGACAGTTTGGCGACTCCGCTGGGGACAGGTAAGTGAGTCAGGCCGAAATTAATTTTCGGTTGTCTTTTTAGCGAAAACTACACGTTTAAGTTTTAATTTATTTATTCGATTCTAATTATTTATCTATGATTATTTTTCAAATAAATAGTTGTACTGACGATTTTCAATGGTTTCAGATTTCTGAAAAGTTTTCATCTCTGGCTCTATACCCGAGCTCCAAACCCTTTTTAAGTGGAGGTGAAAGCGACGCCTTCGTGAGAATTTATTCTCCGTGCGGGCCTAGAAAGTAACCTTCGGGATTCATATACCTTATGTCTTCGTGTGAATTTATTCACCGTGCGGGCATAAGGAAATGTTTCCTCCCGAGTTTAACTTAGTCCACATGAGTTTGTAATTGGCTTAGGACTAAGGGTCTGGCAAGCCCAAGGGGGCACCGATAAGGAGAACTCGGGTACCTTTTTTTTAGAACCTAAACTAGGAGAGTACAGGGAATTAGAGCCCACCCCAAAACCTTATTCCAAACCCTAGGCTACTCTGTTTCCTACTTTACTTTATGTTCAAAGCATGCGAACTAGACAAATATGCAGTTAGGCTTTGTTTGAAATTAGCATGCGGGATAGAGATCATGTCTGGGTAGGAATTAAAGCATGTGGGGTAGATATTATGCGGGGTAGGATCTTTCATTTTTATTATTGTTTTGATTTACCTCACTAACTCTTTTATTTTTTTTGTTCTCTTTTATTTTGTTTTCATCATTCGCATCATTTAGAAAAGGTATTGATCCACCAAAAACGTGATTGTTAAACATGAATAATCTGTATTAATGGACAAAGGGGTTGTAATACAAGAGATGAAAATACAGAGGACAATCTACAAGGCGACTATGTGTCACTTTCAATCCAGAAGACGTGGTGCCCACAATTGAAGAGTATATCACTCTATTGCATTATAAAGGACTCAGAATGAACCGGGTCTGCATCAAGCACAATGAAAGTCTATCTTTAAAGAACTGACCTGCAGAGGTTGCAGGGGCAAGATGAAGGTTACAGATCTTGGGAGTCCCTTCAAAGACAACAAATGGCAAAACGATGGCTAAAATTGGAGACCATTGCTGACGAATTCAAGAAATAGATAAATGAACTTCACGTAGTTTCTATCAATTGAGGGCTCCAATGACGTATTCGTTGGGAACATGTTCAACAAAAGATAAATACCAGAGATGCAGTTATTCGAGACTTCTTGGGCCAGTACAAAAAGTAACTCAACATTTGCACGGTTCATCCAGAGAAGCCAGAGCAGTTCGACAGGTTATTCAACCGGTGACAGACAAAGGCAGAAGACTGGTCAACATGTCAGAAGCTGTCAGTATATTTTTGTCTCTTAAAAGATAAAACATTTTTCCCCAATAAGGATTATTGATAATAATAGACACATTTTTTTGGATCAATGCCTCGAACATTGCATGCATTATGCATTTAAACATATTTTGCATTTTGTTATTTTCATTTCTTTACATTCGCATTATTTTTCTCTTTTTTATTCACATGTCTCATAAAAAATGAGAACATTTCGATCATATTCCCATGACTTACAAGGAACTTTACCAACACTCACGTAGTGTCGTCATACCCGGTGAAGCCCCATACCCCCAAGCGGTATGATGAGAATACTCATTGCGAATATCATGGTGATGTCTCAGGGCACACTATCAAGAACTGCTTCACATTCAAGAGAATCATGCAGAAGATGCGTAACAAGAATCGGATTGACTTCAACAACTCGGGGGCATCCAAGTAAAGAAGATCATTTCATCATTTGAGGCGTTTTGTTTGAATTTGTTTTGTCATTTTTTTCTCAAGTTTTTGTAAGCAATTTTAAAGAAATTTATGTTACTTTAAAGATTTTAAGCAATGAATCACATTTGCAAACTTGCAATTCTTTGAAAATCATTTGAATTAAGAAACTTTGTAAATGGTTCAAAGTTACAGATCTTTGACGAAGTAACATGATTTAAAACAAGGACTTTGACCTTACCCAGAATATACACTCAAACACCGTACTCTTATATTGCAGTTAACCAATGTAACCTTTTTCCTTTTATAAGGTGCGGACAACATGGGGCATCATTTTCATATGACAATTACTATACTTTTTGTTTAAGATGTTCAATAATGATCATTATCTTTACAGATGGAATAGTCAAGTAAGTGAATCTAGTTTAGGTTAGTTGCTTGAAAATTGAACTCTAAAGATGAAATTTTTAACTTTCAACAACACCTAGACTATAACAGGTTCTTCTTGACAATCTTAAGAAATTAAATCCATAAAGTTGAGCTATTCCACTAAGGTAATTGGTTATAGAGGAAACTTGAAAGCCCTAGCCTTATGAGTAGATTACATTCAAACCATGACATTGCTCGAACACTTGGCAATTCGGTGTTTGCTCCACTGCTATTGTCCGGCCGAAGACTTTGTGATGAGATGAACCCTTCAGTTAACTTGATAAAACTGATTATAATGTTAAGTTGTCCCTCTAAAGAAATTGTT
The DNA here is from genome assembly GCF_006381635.1 of Hibiscus syriacus. NCBI lineage: Eukaryota > Viridiplantae > Streptophyta > Magnoliopsida > Malvales > Malvaceae > Hibiscus > Hibiscus syriacus. Next base: position 385,642 of record NW_024062906.1, read on the forward strand.
TAAACACCCCGACTTTATGGATTCAGCTAGCTAGATAACGACAAATTAAATCAAATTTATCTAAGCAAGAAATTTTATGTAATGATTGACTAAGGGAGTTAAGGAACACCTATTATAGTCAATTTCACACGAGCACTCAAGAATTTCATTTTTAGACGATATTTCTCCACTACCTTTGTTAGAGGAGCTTACAAAACTTGAACAAATCAGAGGATCGAAATAAAAGGTCTAGTAATTGATCATGCTAGTTTCGTCATTTTGTCCGCACCCAATTAAAATGCCAAACCAAAAAAAACATGTTGCGATATTTCAAAAAATGACATTTTGGATGACTTAAACCATAGAAAAGAGACCAACATAAAGCCAACTCATCCATTTGAACATTTTTCAAAAAGCTATAATGTTGAAAACATTTTGATATTTCGATATAACAAATTAAGTTAAATGAATTTTAAGATTGTGCAAAAAGGTTTTCTAAGTATATTCGATATAATTATTCGAATATCAAAACATTACTCTAAATCTTTCAAATATCATTTTTAATCCTCACTCAAGTGTAAAATTAAGTTTTAATATTAAAATAATTTCAAAATAATTTTACAAAGTATTTTGAACCATTTCAAAGCCATAAATTCTAGATTGCTATGAGGGAACCGATTCCCCCCCCAAGGGGGTACCGATTCCCCTTGAATGGTTTGGCTCCGAGAATTCCAGTATGCTCGGAGGAAACCGATTCCCCCCCCAGGGGGTACCGATTCCCCTCTGTGTAAGGGTCGAAATATTTGAATTTTACACTTAGGGAACCGATTCCCCATAGGGGGTACCGATTCCCCCCACGCTCCAAGCTGTTTTATTAATTGTTTTCACACTAAAACGACTATATTATCTTCTCTAATCATCCCCAATATTCAGAAGTGATTCAAGGTGTATTTAAGCAAGCTTAGAAGCCATTGATCAAGAACAAGAAACATCAAGCAACTAGAATCAAGAGAGAATCAAAGAGAAAGTATCAAACCTCAAGTTTGAGAATTTCAAGCCTATTTTTCATTCAATATTCATTTTGCTTTCAACACTTATTGTGCTCAATTGTATTCATTCTTGAGTGTTCTTTTCTTTGTTCTAGAATTGTGCAAACAATCTACCTTGTGAGGATTTTCTTGTAAGTTTGTAAATTTGTATTGTTCTCTTTGGGAGAGAGTGTTCTCAAGAATTTGGGGTATAATTTTTGAGGGTTTGTAAGGTTACTCTTTGTCCTCAAAAGAAAGACAAATTAGTGAATTTTTGGAAAATCCTTAGTGTGGATAGCTAAGGTAGTGGACGTAGACTTTGGTTGATAAAGTCGAACCACTCTAAATCACTATGCAATTTCTTTCAATTTTCTGCAAAAGCTTCCACCAAAATTTTTATTGCCAATTCAACCCCTCTTGGCCGATTCCGTCAATCGATTAACTCAACAATTGGTATCAGAGCCTAACTCATTTAAAGGTTTAATCGCCTCTTAAGTCGATTCGGGAAGAGTTATATCGATAATCAAAGTCATTAATGGCCTCTACTTCAAACTTCGACTCCGGTCTCGATTCGATGCCCGTCAACAAGCCTCCTTTCTTCAATGGGGCTAATTATGCCTATTGGAAAAATAGGATGATGTACTTCATTCAAGCAAGTGACATGGGAGCATGGAATATCGTAGAAGAATGATACTTCAAGCCTCTCACTCATCCAAGATTATGGAGTGAAGGAGAGAAAAAAATGTTCCAGCTCAACTCCAAAGCCATCCATATCATATTTTGTGCTCTTGGACCAGATGAATACGGAAGAGTTTCATCTTGTACAACCACCAAAGAAATATGGGATAAACTTCAAGTCACTCATGAAGGTACCGATGAGGTAAAGAAATCTAAAATTAGTATTCTAACGCATAGATATGAAAATTTCAGGATGAAACCAAATGAAGATATCAAAGCTATGACGGATAGATTCTCAACGATTGTCAATGGTCTCAAATCATATGGAGAGATCATTTCAAATGAAAAGCTTGTGAGGAAGTTAGTCTACTCCCTCCCAAAATCGTGGCAATCAAAAAAGACGACAATCATCGAGTCTAAGGATCTAACATCCTTAACTCTTGAAGAGCTAATCGGTTCACTCCTCACTCATGAAATGATGCTTGAAGATGAGGTAGACCTTGATAAGATTGAAGAGATACCAAAGGAGAAGAAGAAGAAGAAAAACATTGGAGTTGCTCTCAAATCCACAAAAAATGAGAGTGATTCGGATGAAGATGACGATGACGAGGAAATGGCATTGTTTGCCAAACGGTTCAGAAAAATGATGAGACCTTACGGAGGAAGAAAATTCAAACGAAATGAATGCCTCAAAAATGAACCAAAGAGAAGGACCCGATCATTTGCTATGAATGCAAAAAGCCGGGACATGTCAAATATGATTGCCCACAATTGAAGAGAAAGGGTCAATCAAAGAATAAGTACAAGGCTCATGTGGCTATATGGAGCGATGAAGAATGTTCCGATGAAGAGGAACAAGAAGTAGCAAACTTGTGCTTAATGGCATTCAGGAAAGATTCTAAGGTAACCTCTAACTCATCTGATTTTGATGATTTATCCTATGATGAGCTATTAGAGGAATATAATGGATTGGCTTCAGATTATGAGAAATTGTTTTTAAAATATAAAAATGATGTTTCAAAATTGAAAAATGAAAATAAACTCATATCCAAAACCAACAACGATCTTGAAAGTAAAATCAAATATTTGCAAATCAAAGTAGAAGAGTTTGAAAAGAAAAATTTAGATTTGCAAAATTTACTTTCAAAGGTCAATGATGATCATCAAAAGAAAATTGATGATCTTAAAGCTTCTTTTGATAAAGTTGGAACAAAACGTTTTAAAAAGTGGAGAAAATTCAAAATCCAACTTTGTTAGAAAAAGTTTTAAAAACTAAAATCATAGAGGTCCCCAAAGAACCTCTAATGGAAAAATCGTTAGAAGTATATGTGTTCCTAAGGAGCTCATTACTACTAAAGATAATGATATCCTACACAAATGGATACCTAAGGGGACTAGGATTTTGGAAACTAATGAATATGGACCCAAAAGAATTTGGGTACCAAAAATTAGAAATTAATCTATGTTTATAGGAAAAGGAGCATTGCTACAAGGCACGGGAAACAAATTCAAACTCATGGTACCTTGATAGTGGATGCTCAAGACACATGACCGGAGACAAAAGCCGGTTCATTAAGCTTAACGCCAAAAATGGAGGAGAAGTGACTTTTGGTGATGATTCAAAAGGTCACATTGAAGGTATTGGTACCATTGGTAATACCCCTTCCATACAAATTAAGAATGTTTTATATGTGAATGGATTAAAGCATAATCTATTGAGTATTAGTCAATTTTGTGATAAGTGATTCAATGTCATGTTTGATATTAATGGTTGTAAAGTCATCGACATTGCATCTAATCAGATTATGCTTGTTGGTCATAGAATAGGAAAATATATACATGGTGCATTTAGATTCTATTGATATGACTAATTTGTGCCTAGTTGCTAAGGATGAACATGATAGTTGGTTATGGCATAGGAAATTAGGACATGCTAGTATGAGTGTCTAATTCAAGGTGATTTAGTTCGAGGGTTGCCTAAGCTTAAATTTGATAATGATAAAATCTGTGATGCTTGTGCTAAAGGAAAACAAAAGCGAGTTTCTTTTAAATCCATTAATGACGTATCAACTAGTAGAGTATTACAATTGATCCATATAGATCTTTTTGGGCCAACTAGGACTACTAGCTTGGGTGGAAAACAATATGCATTTGTCTTGGTAGATGACTATTCTAGATATACTTGGGTTCTATTTTTAAGTACTAAAGATGAAGCCTTAGAACATTTCATCACATTTTCAAAAATAATCCAAAATGAAAAAGGTTACTCTATAACTAGTGTTAGGAGTGATCATGGCACTGAATTTAAAAATCTTGGATTTATTGAGTTTTGTAATTCTAATGGTATTAGCCATAATTTTTCAGCACCTAGAACCCCTCAACAAAATAGAGTTGTTGAGAGGAAAAATCGAACTTTAGAAGAAATGGCCAGAACCATGCTTTGTGAAAATAATTTGCCAAAATATTTTTGGGCGGAAGCCACAAATACCGCTTGTTATGTTAATGATTAGGCCAATTTTAAAGAAAACTCCATAAGAAATTTTCAAAAATAAAAAGCCTAACATTAGCTATTTTCATCCTTTTGGATGTAAATGTTTTGTTTTAAACAACGGTAAAGAGAATCTTGGTAAGTTTGATGCTAAAAGTTATGAAGGAATTTTTCTGGGTTATTCCTTAAATTCTAAAGCTTATCGAGTATTTAATAAAAGAACTTTAGTTGTAGAAGAGTCTATACATGTTGTTTTCGATGATAATCCCCTTTCGAGGAAGGATTCTTGTGTGAATGATGATGTAGGTGTTATAAATACAAATGACGTTAGACATGACGTTGAAGAACCATCATCAAAGGAAGAAACGAAAAATGAGGAAACTCATGATCCTCTTGAGAATCCAACCATTGAATAAAGGGAAGTATCTTATCCAAGAGAGTACAACTATGTCAAGGATGGTGAAATTATAGGTGATCCATCCAAAGGGGTAACAACTCGATCTTCTCTTAGAAATATTTGTAATTATGTTGCATTTATCTCATGCATAGAGCCTAAGAATATTAAAGAAGCATTAAATGATGAACATTGGATTATGGCTATGCAAGAAGAGTTAAATCAATTTGAGAGAAGTAAAGTATGGACATTAGTTGAAAGGCCTAGTAATAAATCTACTGTAGGTACTAGATGGGTATTTAGGAATAAGCTTGATGAGAGTGGTAATATAGTGAGAAATAAGGCTAGACTTGTTGCTCAAGGGTATACTCAAGAAGAGGGCATAGACTATGATGAAACATATGCTCCCGTAGCTAGGATGGAAGCAATTAGAATGTTACTAGCATTTGCATGTTTTCATGAATTTAAATTATATCAAATGGATGTTAAAAGTGCATTTCTAAATGGTTTTATAAAAGAAGAAGTGTATGTGGAACAACCTCCATGTTTTGAAGATTCAAAAATTACAGATCATGTTCTTAAATTGACAAAAGCACTTTATGGTTTAAAACAAGCTCCAAGAGCTTGGTATGAAAGTTGTCAAATTTTTTAATTGAAAAAGGTTTTTCAAAAGGGAAGGTTGACACTACATTGTTTTTAAAGCATAAAGGTAAAGATTTATTAGTAGTTCAAATTTATGTTGATGATATAATATTTGGTTCTACTAATGATATTCTTTGCCAAGAATTTTCCAAGCTAATGCAAAGTGAATTCGAAATGAGCATGATGGGGGAGCTCTCATTTTTCTTGGGACTCCAAATCAAGCAAAGAAAAGATGGCATCTTCATCAATCAAGCTAAGTACATCAAAGATATGCTCAAGAAGTTTGGACTGGAAAATGGAAAACCTCATGACACTCCAATGAGCTCTTCAACAAAGCTTGACTTAGATGAAGGAGGTAAATGTGTAGATGTTAAATTATATAGTTCAATGATTGGATCTCTACTTTATCTAATTGCAAGTAGACCGGACATTATGTTTAGTGTTTTCTTATGTGCTAGATTTCAATCATGCCCTAAGGAATCACATTTACTAGCTGTTAAGAGAATCTTTAGATACCTTAAGGACACTCCTAGTTTAGGACTTTGGTATCCTAGAGACTCTAGCTTTAGTTTGCATACTTTTTCTGATGCGGATTATGGAGGATGCAAATTAGATAGGAAAAGCACCTCCGGTACTTGCCAATTCCTTGGAAATATGCTGATTTCTTGGTTTTCAAAGAAACAAAATTGTGTTGCATTATCTACCACTGAAGCCGAATATATTTCAGCTGGTAGTTGTTGTGCACAAGTTTTATGGATGAAACAACAACCTTTTGATTATGGAATTGAAGTTGGTACCATTCCTATCAAGTGTGACAATACTAGTGCTATTTGTCTCACTAAAAATCCCATCCAACACTCTAGAACTAAGCACATTGAAATAAGACATCACTTCATTAGAGACCATGTCACTAAGGAAGATGTAGTTCTAGAATTTGTTGATACTTTGCACCAATTAGCGGATATCTTTACAAAACCTTTAGACAAGGAAAGATTTTGGACACTTAGGAGAGAATTAGGTTTAACCAACCTATCTTCACTTAGTGTTTAAAATAATTTTAGCACTTTTAAGACTAAATGAAAAATGCTAATTTTTAATTGCATTCATTGCTATTAGTTAGGGGGAGTTTATGATTCTTGATGAAAAATTAATTTTATGTTCAAATATCGTTTAAAGAATAATTTGATTATTTGAACATGATTAATTTTCAATATATGAGTTGCCAATACGACTAGAGAAAATTAATTTAGCATTTTATGTGTTTAAAATCGAATTTTAGTATTTTGGTTCAGAGGGAATCGATACCCCCATGAAGGAACCGATTCCCCCCTTAGGGGAATCGATACCCCCCTGGGGTTCTGGATTTTAGCACGGGCAGAACCCTTAAAACCTCAAAACCTTCTTCTCTTCTTCCTTCCGCCGTTTCTCCTCTCTACACTCTCAAATCTCCATTTTTGTCTCAAATCAATTGTTTTAATCGGAATTCACTTCAAATATCATCTTCTAAACTTGCTATCATCATTAAAATTGTGCAAACAACATCAAAATCCACTCAATCTCATCCTTCAAGGTAAAATTTTCTAAAACTCTCTATTTCATTGATTTTGGACATAAAACTAGTTTTAATTAGTTCTAGGTTGAACTTTAGATCGGGTATTGATTATGTAGTGATTAGAAACTAGATATTACAACTAATTTCATCAAAAACACAAGAAGTTTCTAAAAATTATTGAAATTTTCGAAATAAAAAAAAATGTTTTTCAAATTATTGTGTTTTGATTGAATTATGTTGTTGTTATGAAAACTATACATATATTGTTTCTCAAAACTGTATTTTTAAAAAGTTTTCAAAAACTTTGCCCGTTAGGATTGATTTAGAGAACCTTGAAATATTGAGGACTCAATTGAGTTTTGGGATTGATTGAACTGCATACATGTGTTTTCTAAATTGCAGGTTATTCATTCTATTCCGATTTCCTAAACCATGTCCAATCCCAAACGTGCTAGGTCATCATCTAGTCACTCACACCATCAACCAAATCCACCTCCAAATCATCCTCCTATTCCTAAAATTCCAATTCCTAATCCTAATCCCATTGATCCTAATTTGACTATCCAAAACTCGTTCTTCAATCATCCTGGTCCTCGAAATCATCGCTTTTGGTATTATCAATATTTTGACTCTTACAAAATTAGAGAAGAACGTATCCCTTCTCATCAAGCTATGTTAAATATTAATTTTAAATATCTTCCTCTTTTACAAGAGTGGAAATTTGATAAACTTTTTGATCTTGTCCCATTGTCTACCATCAACTTGTTGTATCTTCTATTCTAATGCCGTTTGTGTCAAAAACCGAGCTCAAATCGAAACCGTAGAAGTTCGTTCCTACCTCCTAGGATAATTCTTACATATTAACTCGGCTTACATAGCCAAGGCATTAGGATTAGATAACGATGGTATTTCAAATGAAAAACAAATCTTAGGATCTCGTTATAAAAGAAGGGATAGTGCAAGTGTCTTAGACCTTTATGAACGTTTTCTTCATCTAATGATTTCTTGGTGGTTTCGACCATCCGGAGGTCGTTATTCTACTCTTAGAGCATTGGATCTTTGGTGTTACATTGTTTTGAAAACAGTATTAAAATAAACCTACCTCAGATCATTTTTGCTGAAATTGTTGAAACCGTAAACCTTGTTCCTAACAAAAAACTCTGTTCATCTCTAGTTTACGGTTGCATTTTGAGTAACCTATTTTCTAAAGCCGGGCTTAGAGTTGGTCTAGATGCCTCCTTTCCTCTAAAGAAACAAATTAATCTTCTTTCCTTAACGAGAGCGGGATGGATTAAGGATAAAGAAACCGGTGAATGGATTCGATCGTCTGAACATACTCCGGGAGCTAGTTCTTCACGAGCTCAACCAGAAGCTGACGACGATCCCGAGCTTCAACAATTAATGTGAGACATCGATGAAGCCAAAGATGAGCCTGAGCAGCCCGAGGAGCAGCCCAAGGAGCAAGCACAACAAACACATCAAATGCCTCCATATTTTCAATCTTTTATGGAGATATTCGATTTCCGATATGCTACCATGGATTTGCGCTTTACTTCTATAGAGTCCCATTTATCCACAATGGGAGCTCAACAATTAGAAATCCTCCGAGAGATGCGCACAAACAACGCTTCGATGAATTAACGTATTAATGCACTCTCACACGAGATGGCCGCTATGCGAGCTCGTTTTCCTCCTCCCGATCCGGATGTTTAATTCTGTGTTTAGCTTTAGAACTTTGAACTAAACGATTATTGTTTCAACATTTTGAATATTTTGGATTGTTTGATTTTGTGGATTGTTAGACTTTGGATTTGTTTGGATGTTTGAACTTATATATTGTGTGGTTAAATTTATTCATTACTGCATCATTTACATCATGTTAGATATATGACCAATTTTGCCATGTCACATTAATTATGAATATTGATTATGAAACTAATGGTTAACGTTTCTCTTGCTTGTGATCTTAGCAGCTTAAACTATATATAATTGGCTAAGTAATTTGATAACCTTGTTTAAATTCTTTTAAAATGTCTTTTTGATTTAACAAAAAGGGGGAGAATTGTTAAATGTTTTAAAAGAGGAGTAAGTGTTAAAGTAAGGGGGAGTAATTTTAAAAAACGTCGGTTTTTGATTTCAAAATCTTAAAATTACTAAAATGTTTTGTTATATCAAAAAGGGGGAGATTGTTGAAAATATTTTGATATTTCGATATAAAAAATTAAGTTAAATGAATTTTAAGATTGTGCAAAAAGGTTTTCTAAGTATATTCGATATAATTATTCGAATATCAAAACATTACTCTAAATCTTTCAAATATCATTTTTAATCCTTACTCAAGTGTAAAATTAAGTTTTAATAGTAAAACAATTTCAAAATAATTTTACAAAGTATTTCGAACCATTTCAAAGCCAAAAATTCCAGATTGCTCAGAGGGAACCGATTCCCCCTGAATGGTTTGGCTCTGAGAATTCCAGTATGCTCGGAGGGAACCGATTCCCCCCAAGGGTACCGATTCCCCCCTGTGTAACGATCGAAATATTTGAATTTTACACTTAGGGAACCGATTCCCCATAGGGGGTACCGATTCCCCCCACGCTCCAAGCTGTTTTATTAATTGTTTTCACACTAAAACGGCTATATTATCTTCTCTGATCATCCCCAACGTTCAGAAGTGATTCAAGGTGTATTTAAGCAAGCTTAGAAGCCATTGATCAAGAACAAGAAACATCAAGCAACTAGAATCAAGAGAGAACCAAAGAGAAAGCATCAAACCTCAAGTTTGAGCATTTCAAGCCTATTTTTCATTCAATATTCATTTTGCTTTCAAGAACACTTATTGTTCTCAATTGTATTCATTCTTGAGTGTTCTTTTCTTTGGGAGAGAGTGTTCTCAAGAATTTGGGGTATAATTCTTAAGGGTTTGTAAGGTTACTCTTTGTCCTCAAAAGAAAGACAAATTAGTGAATTTGTGGAAAATCCTTAGTGTGGATAGCTAAGGTAGTGGATGTAGACTTTGGTTGATAAAGTCGAACCACTCTAAATCACTGTGCAATTTCTTTCAATTTTCTGCAAAAGCTTCCACCAAAATTTTTATTGCCAATTCACCCCCTCTTGGCCGATTCCGTCAATCGATTAACTCAACATATAACTTTGAAAGCATTAAAAGAGCTATTGATTCCTTTGATATACTTTGAACTCATGTTTATAATATGATTCAATTGCGAACAATATTTTACATCATTTGTATCATTTTCCCTCCTAAAACAAGAAAAAGGAGAAAAACATTTTCAAACGGAATAGTCTTAATTATGAAAGGTCTGTAAAGCCAAAGCTTGAAAAGAGAATGGGGCACGGTCGATTCATGGACCAGATTGGCAGAAAAAAAACAGGACTCCAATCTAAGAGATAAAACATAACTCATTCATGTTGCATGCATCTTAGGCATACTTAAGAGCATCACATTTATTATTTTTCGCATACATGATTTTTTTTACAGCTTTTAGAGTCAAGTTTTGACTTCAAGACGAAGGATACTCGATTCAAAAACACCTTTAAAGTTTGATGGTGGTTGCTTAACTCAGCAACAAGAATCTACACCTCAACCAATTCGACAGATTAAAAGATCGATAATCAACTTCAGATGAGTTCGAGAACTAGTTCAGAACAAATCCAGTTCAGCTCAACTCAACAACGAGCAACATCTTGCAAGTTCATGTCTTCAAGCCAGATTTCAATTCCACAACGGAATATATACGGCTGACAGAATTTATCAGTGGGCTTTCCCGTGAAGGGGAATCATCCAAAAATCACTTGGTTCAGACCCACTCAGGGGAACCACCTGAAGAATTACGACCGGCTTAGACATGTGAATGGAATCCAATTTTTTCTATTTGCAGCATAACTCAAGGCTAGAAGTGTTATCTGCTAACCAAAGACCTTCGAGTTCGACTACGCTTAACTCCAAGGTACATCATTTGCAACATACTTAAGTCGAGAAGGGTTATCTGCCAAAAACCTTCAAATTCGACTACGCTCAGCTTCGAGGGAACATCATTTACAACATAACTCAAGGCTAGAAGGGTTACATGTTAGTAAAGACCTTCGAGTTCGACTACGTTCAGCTCCAAGGCACGTCATTTGCAGCATAGCTCAAGGCTAGAAGGGTTATCTGCCACCAAGACCTTCGAGTTCAACTACGCTCAGCTCCAAGGCGTATCATGTGCAACATAACTTAAGTCAAAAAGGGTTATCTGCCAACCAAATACCTTCGAGTTCGACTACGTTCAGCTCCAAGGCACATTATTTACAGTATAGCTTAAGTCGAGAAGGGAAATTTGCCAAAGACCCTCGAGTTCTATTACACTCAGCTTCGAGGGTACATCATTTACAGCATAACTCAAGGCTAGAAAGGTTATCTGTGACCAAAATACATTCTAGTTCGACTACGCTCAGCTCCAAGGCATATCATTTGTAACATAACTTAAGTCGAGAAGGGTTATCTGCCAACCAAAGACCTTCGAGTTCGACCACACTCAGCTCCAAGACACATCATTTGCAGCATAACTTAAGTCGAGAAGGGCTATCTGCCAAAGACCCTCGAGTTTGATTACAGTCAGCTTTGAGGGCACATCATTTACATCATAACTCAAGGCTAGAAGGGTTATCTATCAACAAATACCTTCGAGTTTGACTCCACTCAGCTCAAAGGCACCATCATTTGCAGCATAGCTCAAGGCAAGAAGGGCTATCTGCCAAAGACTTTGGAGTTCGATTCCATTCAGCTCAAGGGCGTATCAACAGCGTTGCATCAGCAAGGAACTACTTTCCGGTCAAATTTTTACACCCAGGTCTTTAAATCGAGAAGAAGACCAAGGTCGACCAAGATTGGCAACAATGAGTTACTTTCCGATTCACCCACTATTTCAACTTCAAGAAGAAGGATATCGTGCCCAATGGATCGACTTAGTGTCACAAAAAACACTATCAAGTCTCAAATCAAAGAGAACCAGACAAAAACTGGTTGTCTTTTTCATCTTTGCCCTATTCTTGTTAACACAAAAATATGTATAGAGGAGCAGTTGTAGACACCCGTTTTTGTCCGGGTCTACAAAAACATTTTATTATATTATATTATATTTATTTATTATTATTATTATTATTTTTTATTTTATTATTTTTGTAGGTCCCACACTCAACAACCCTAATTTAGTTAGATTCAGAAAATAAACCAACGTATTTGAGTTCTATTGAAACACTAAAACTAAAATATTTGAGTCCTATTAAAACACTAAAACCGTAGCATTTTGAGTCCAAGTAGGACTCTAAATCTGAGCTAAAAATAGGTTTCTTTAGACTATAAATAGACTTAAGCATCAAGAGGAAATGAGAGAAAAACATGGAACCAAAATCAGAGGAAGAGGCAACGATTTAAAAAAACCGAGGGAAGAAAAGGACAAAAAATAAGCGTGGACGATCCAAAGCCAATATCTAAAAGCACGAGGAGTGGCAGAGCATTTTCATTGCAAATCCAGTTTCTCTACACGCAAAACATGAGAGATGTAACAACTTTTGACTTATTCTTTTTATTTCATTTTTTATTTATTTACTTTATATATATTTTTCATTTTCTCCTAATTTTAATATTTTTTATTTCTTTTTTACATTGTTATATATATATATATTTATTTATTTATTTATTTTTCATTTATTTATTAATATTATTATATTAATATTTTTTATTATTCTTTTCTCATGTTTATTTTCATTTTTACAATCCAACACTTTTGACTTTTTAGGGATACTTTCAATCTGATCAAAGGTAAACAATTTGAATCGAATGTTTTAAATTTCAATTTCAATTTTAATTTTCGCAATTAAAGACAACCGACAAATTAATTCGTACCGAAAGGGCAGTTCAAGGGTGCTAATCCTTCCTTGACCGTAACCGACTCCGGAACTCGGCACATTTCTGGTACAACGCAGATTAGGTAAGATGGTGTCTTACCCACCTAAATTCGTTTTAAAGTGGTCGGTGACGACTCCAATTCATTTAATCTAAGTCGAAGCCCAATTCCGGGCCCAACCGAAAGACGGTCGTGACAATAGTTAGCAGAAATGATGATGTGGCAGTTAGCAAAATTGATAAAATTACACATTTAGTCACTACTACTTATATATTCTATCGATTTGGTCATAATTTTAACAAATTAAATAAATTTAATTTTCGAATCAGATCATGCCACGTGTCACTATTTGATTAGAGGATTTACTTTATTTTAATTTAATACTATTTTCACACCAGTGTCACCCTCTGATGGAAAAAAATTAAAGAGGCTGAAATGGGGAGCAAGGGAATCAAACTTGAATGTTTTTGGTGGAAAAGCAACAGTTTAACCATTGAACCAAGCAAACCCTTTGGAATAAAACACACTACAAATGCTATATATATTAAATACTAGTTTAACCTTGAATTTGTTTATTTTTTATATCTTAAATTAAATTCGCATATTAATTAAATAAACATCTAAACATTAAAAATATATTTTATTCTTATCTTAACTTAAAAATATATTTTATTCTTATTTTAACTTAAAAATATATTTTAATTCTTAACTTAACTTAAATATTTATTTTTTATTCTAATAATTTTTAAAATTAAAAAAATTAACATAAATATTTTTAAATAAAAATAAAAATAAAATATACATGTTAAGTTAAAAATAAGAATAAACAAATATTAACTTGTATTTAGCCCAAATTAATAAAAAAAAATCTTCTACAAAGTAATATTTGAATGAAAAACCTAAACCCTAACATAAACCCTAGCCTCACGCAGGTTTCAGGTCAACTGGGACGGCCGCCGAAGCATGGGGCAGTGGTGTCATCACTACCGATCCTGGAAAGGCCGGGCTCGTCGCTGGAGGCTTCAAGAGATGCAAAAAAATGTTGTAATCCCGAAAGGAATTATGAGAATCATCATAGAGATGGTGCCGTCGATATAGAAGTAGATGGTGGGGAGGCTACGCAGGATCAAACTGGGGAGCCGGATGATATTCAGGAGGGAACGAAAGTTAGGAGATCGTCATATGCTTATATTGTTTCGGGCAACCTAGAGACAACATGGCCGACTTGTTTTTTTGTGTGATATAGATGATGTTGAAGTTTTGGATGAGGATTGCATTGTGGACAATTTAGGTCCCATAACTATGGTGTGATTTTGGACCGTGTTCATGACAAAATCGATAAAATTATGAGTCAAGTTATAGTGATTCATTTTCTTGATCATTTTATTGTGTTTAAGACTTTGTTGTATAAGGTTCTGGTGCTGTGGAAGCCAATTGAAGATGTGCAATTGGTAGACTTAGACAACAACTATTTTTTGGCTAAGTTTTCGAAGAGAGATGATTACGTGAAAGCCTTGACCGAGGAGCCTTGGAGGATCTATGGTAGTTACCTCACGGTGCATCCATGGACTAGATCATTTTCAATAGTCGTCCATATTGGGGAAAACAAGTTATTTCCCACACGAACGTAGTTTTAAAATTGACCTAAAATGTCAAGATTAAAACCACCAAAGGTTGCACAGCGGATAAACCTGTCAAACTATTGAATATTGAAACAGAATGGAAAAAAACCGAATAAAAACAATAAAGGAGAGAACACACCAAATTTACGAGGTTCGACGAGAATATCGTCTACTCCTCGGGAACCACACCGGATGATAACTTCACTATATCACCAATATTACAACAAATGGAATTCTTTGGAATTCCCAAAGTGGGAGAATGAAGAATACAAGAGGAAGAGAGAACTTGGTTTTGGGATGATTTCTAATGAAAATACTTAGGCCTATTTATAGTTGAGTTTCAAGAACAATATGTTCAAAGTTTGGCCACCTACCAAAGAATTTTCCAATGTGTACAAGTTAGCCACCAAATAGGAAATTCACATGTTCAAAGTTTGGCCACCAACCAAGATGAAATTTCCAATAAGTTGGCCACCAACCAAAATGAAATTTCCAACTTGTCAACTTAATTTCTAGACAAATCTAACAAATCTCCACCTTGGCTTGAAATTACCAAGCCTACTCAACTTCTTCAACTCCCCAAATTTGTAGTGCCTCTAATTGCGCTCACAAGCGCCACACACCCTAAGGTGTTCATACTTTCAGGATATTAATCAAGTTCAAACAATGATTGAACTTGATTACTGTTACCACCTTGGTCATCATATCTGCAGGATTTTCTGATGTCGCAATTTTCTGAAGTATAATCTTTCCTTCTTCAAAGATCTCCCTCACAAAGTGATACCTCACGTCGATATGCTTAGTCCTTGAATGGTAGACTTGATTTTTCGCTAAGTGAATAACGCTCTGACTGTCACAATAGAGACTAATGTGACTTTGAACAACTCCCAAGTCTTCCATCAACCCGTTAAGCCAAATTGCTTCCTTTACAGCCTCTGAAACTGCCATGTATTCTTCCTCTGTAGTAGACAAGGCCACCGTAGATTGCAATGTAGACTTCCAACTTACTGGGGCTTTAGCAAGAGTAAACAAATACCCAGTAGTTGATCGACGCTTATCCAAATCACCAGCATAATCGGAATCAACATATCCAACCATACACTGACCAAGTGCTTCATCCTGTTCAAAAACTAAACCAACATCCACGGTTTGTTGGAGATACCGTAGAATCCATTTCACAGCTTGCCAATGTCCTTCTCCATGATCATGCATGTACCTGCTCACAACTCCAACTGCTTGTGAAATGTCAGGACGCGTACACACCATTGCATACATCAAGCTCCCAACTGCATTAGCATATGGAACTTTTGCCATATACACTCGTTCTTCGTTAATTTTAGGAGATAATTGAGAACTAAGTTTCAAATGAGAAGCCAATGGGATACTTACATGTTTGGTATTTTCATTCATGCCAAAACATTATAATACCTTTCTCAGATACTGCTTCTGTGTTAAACAAAGCTTCCTCTCTGTCTATCTCTGCTTATCTCCATACCAAGAATCTTCTTGGCCTCACCTAGATCTTTCATCTCAAACTCTTGATTCAACTGAGCCTTTAATTTGTCTATCTCTTTTTGACTCTTCGAAGCGATCAACATATCGTCAACGTACAAGAGAAGATAAATGAAAGATCCATCATTGAGCTTTTGCAAATGCACACAATGATCATATTTGCTTCTAGTATACTTTTGCCTCCTCATAAAGCTATCAAATCGCTTGTACCACTGCCTCGGAGATTGCTTCAATCCATATAGCGATTTGTTCAGCTTACAAACCCATTTCTCACAACCACCATCTTTGTATCCTTCTGGCTATGTCATATATATCTCCTCTTCTAAATCACCGTGCAAGAAAGCCGTCTTTACATCAAGTTGAGCTAGCTCCAAATTTAACTGTGCTACCAAGGCCAACAATATTCTAATGGAGGAATGCTTCACAACATGGGAAAATACTTCATTGTAGTCGATTCTCTCCTTTTGAGCGTAGCCTTTAGCTACCAACCGTGCCTTGTAGCGAACATCTTTCTTGTTATGAGATCCATCTTTCTTTACAAATACCCACTTGCATCCAATGGCTCTTTTACCTTTCGGTAATTGTGCCAGTTTCCAAGTGTCGTTCTTTTGGAGAGATTGCATTTCTTCATCCATGGCACTTTTCCACTTATCACTTTCCAAGCTTTGTATTGCTTCTTGGTAAGTGATAGGGATATCACCATCAACAACTGGAAGAGCATAGGCCACCATATCAACAAATCGAGCAGGTCTACGAATTTCTCTCCTTGGCCTTATAACTGCAAGTGTTTCTGGTGTCTCCAATAGTTCTTGGGTTTGAACCTCTTCATCTTCTGATTTTACTATTGGAGTTGAAGAATCAGCCGCATCAACTTCTGGGATCATCGTCTGCTGAAACTCCACCTGCTGCGGAGTACTACTTGTTTGGACAGCTTCACTTGTTACCTTCTTTACTAGGGCAGATTCATCAAAGGTAACATCTCTGCTACAAATTATCTTCTTGGTGTCTAAACACCAAAGGCGGAATCCCTTCACTCCATGGGTGATTCCCATAAAGAGAGCCTTCTTTGCTCTCGGATCAAGCTTGGATTCCTTCATATGATAATAAGCAGTAGATCCAAATACATGTAAGGAATCATAATCAGTAGCAGGTTTTCCAGACCATACCTCCAATGGTGTTTTTCCTCCTACTGCTGATGACGGCAGACGATTGATGAGATGGCCAGCATATGTCACAGCCTCAGCCCAAAATGCCTTGCCTAACCCAGCATTAGACAACATACATCGAACTTTCTCCAATAGTGTTCGATTCATACGCTCTGCTACCCCATTATATTGTGGTGTATGTCTAATAGTGAAGTGTCGAACAATACCATACTCATGGCAAACGTCAAAGAATGGGTCACTTTTATATTCCCCTCCATTGTCCTTCCTAAGACGTTTGATATTTCTACTAGTCTGGTTCTCGATCATATTTTTCCATTTCAGGAAAATTTGAAGCACATCATCTTTAGACTTCATCGGATACACCCAAACTCTTCTGGAAAAGTCATCTACAAAAGTTACAAAATAATGTTTCCTCCCAAAGACGATGTCTTTGAAGGACCACATACATCTGAGTGAATATAATCTACAATACCTTTTGTATTATGTATAGTGGTGCCAAACTTCACTCTCTTCTGCTTTCCCAGAACACAATGCTCGCAAAAGTTCAATTTGCAAGCCTTTGCACCTTTCAACAATCATTTATTTGCCAAAATTTACAAGGATTTCTCTCCAGCATGTCCCAACCGCATATGCCACAACTGGGTTACGTCCAAATCATCACCTCCGGAAGCTGCTGCAACTGCTCCAATAATTGTACTACCTTGGTAGTAATACAAATTATTTTTCCTGATGCCCTTCATTGTCACAAGTGCGCCATATGTGACTTTTAAAACTCCATCTCTCATAGTGACTACTGAGCCTTTGGATTCTAAGGCTCCCAACGAGATGAGATTTTTCTTCAAACTGGGCACGTATCGGATATCCGTCAGAACTCTGGTTGATCCATCTTGATTCTTCAATCGAATTGAACCTATCCCAACAGTTTTACAGGCATTGTCATTGCCCATATAAACAACTCCTGCATTTAGTTCCACTAAATTGGAGAACCACTCCCGATTAGGGGACATATGATAGGTGCAACCCGAATCTAATATCCACTCATCGGAATGGAATGTTGTTGATGAAGGAACCAATGATATGTCAGAGTCATGTGCATCATGCTCTGCAACACATGCATCTGGAGCAGCTTTTCCTTTCTTCTTCATCTTCGGACAATCTTTCTTCCAATGGCCTTTCTCATGACAAAAGGCGCATTCATCTTTTCCCAGTCTGGACTTCGACTTCGATCTCCCTCTCCACTTTGGCTTTTGACTTTTCGAGCGACCTCTTGCCACCATGGCCTCCGCTGCTTCGTACTTGCTCTCCTTCTTGGTTTTCTTCCTGAGTTCATAACTATACAAAGTACAGTTACATCTTTAAGGGTAACATTATCCTTACCATGAAGTAACGTTGTCTCAAGGTGCTCAAATTCATCTAGAAGAGATGACAACAACATCAAAGCCAAATCTTCATCTTTGAAGGTTTCATCCATGCCCAATAAGTCTTCCACTAGCTCATTGAACGCAGTGATGTGTTCATTCATACTTGTGTCTAGTTGATAATCAAATCTGAACAATATTTTCTTCATGTGAAGACGATTCTGAGAGCTTTTCTTCAGGAATTTTTCCTCCAAAGCTTTCCACATCTTACTTGTAGAAGTCTCATTCTTGTAGCCATACTTCTGCTCCCTGGAAAGACAAGATCGAATCGTGCTGCACGCCAAACGATTGATTGTTCCCCATTCTTTCTCCTCCATATATTTGGGCTTTTCTTCCTCAATGGCGATGTCTAGACCTTGTTGGAATAAAGCGTCTCGCCTTGCCACATGCCAAAATGATTGGATCCATCGAACAACTCCACCGAGAAATTTGCATTTGACATCACCCTCCTCACCGGTCCAGATGAAGAGCTTGATGGCTCAACTGATCCGTATTTTGGCATTTTAATTCTAACGAACAATATTCAATATCACGAACTGTATCTTTTCAGCAACGAAACCACCAGGATAACCTCAACCGAAGCTCTGATACCAATTGTTGGGGAAAACGGGTTATTTCCCACACGAACGTAGTTTTAAAATTGACCTAAAATGTCAAGATTAAAACCACCAAAGGTTGCACAGCGGATAAACCTGTCAAACTATTGAATATTGAAACACAATGGAAAAGAACCGAATAAAAAACAATAAAGGAGAGAACACACCAAATTTACGAGGTTCGACGAGAATATCGTCTACTCCTCGGGCACCACACCGGATGATAACTTCACTATATCGCCAATATTACAACAAATGGAATTCTTTGGAATTCCCAAAGTGGGAGAATGAAGAATACAAGAGGAAGAGAGAACTTTGTTTTGGGATGATTTCTAATGGAAATACTTAGGCCTATTTATAGTTGAGTTTCAAGAACAATATGTTCAAAGTTTGGCCACCTACCAAAGAATTTTCCAATGTGTACAAGTTAGCCACCAAATATGAAATTCACATGTTCAAAGTTTGGCCACCAACCAAGATGAAATTTCCAATAAGTTGGCCACCAACCAAGATGAAATTTCCAACTTGTCAACTTAATTTCTAGAGAAATCTAACAGTCCAATCATAAATGTTGTTGGGAGAGTGGTGAAGGTTGACTATAACACACAAGTAGCGGGTGGGGGAAGTTTGCAATACTAACTTTGATTGTGGATCTTAGCAAACCCTTGAAGTCTTACATAGGAATATATGGGTTTATTCAGAAACTGGAGTATGAAGGTCTAAGTAACATTTGTTACTCTTGTGGCATTTATGGCTATTCCAGTGATGAATGTGGTAATCAATTAGTTCCGAACGGAAGTACCCCAGAAGCTATGGCTCAAGGTGAACTAGCGAAGTCAAGGATGACTTTGGATTCTCGTGGCGAAGACCTCTATGGTCCATGGATGGTTGTCGACAAAATGAAGCGTCGTGTTACGAAGGATGTAAGAGGGAAATATGAACAATGGAAAAACAATAGCCGGGTACAAGTAATTTTAGGTTCTAAGTTTTGGCGGATGATCATGATGATGTTACCGCCGTGGAGAGTGGTGGTAACGTCCAAAGGCCCCTTT
Organism: Hibiscus syriacus; assembly: GCF_006381635.1. NCBI lineage: Eukaryota > Viridiplantae > Streptophyta > Magnoliopsida > Malvales > Malvaceae > Hibiscus > Hibiscus syriacus. The sequence goes on from NW_024062906.1 coordinate 405,675, forward strand.
CACAAATAGTTCAGCAAAGGGCTAAACGAAAGGCTCCATTAGAAAATTCTGCCATGGCTAATCAGCTTAAAGGTGACAACCTCAATGCGGCCTATATGGCATCAAATCCTTGTAAGAAGAAGAGTCGAGATAGTCCTGCGGTGGATAGAATTCAGGTGATTCCTTCTACTGATAAGACACCAACTAAAGTGGTGTCACACTCGATCTCTCATGTTCCTACTCATAAAGTTGTGTCAATCGTGGAGAAGGGTTCGGATAGTAGGAAACCGCTTGCTCCAAAATCGAGCCATTAGATGAAAGGGGTCCATTTTGCACCCAGTGGGAGTGTGCATCGGGGGAAGGATACTAAAGTCGGGACTAGTAAAAGGGGCGGACGGCTAACGGCTCTGGAATGGGTTCAGTAGCTTTTGTAACAACTTGAATATTTGGATAATGGGAATCCTCAGAATTGGGATCCCCACATTCTGATAAAGCTAGTAGAGGCCGGTTTATTAAGTGATGATGAGTCGATGGAAGATTCTGAATCCAGGGATAATCCGGAGGATTCCATACGGGAGGGACTAAGGTTGGTTCTATCTCTTTCATTTCTTTCATTATGAATTGTTTATTTTGGAATTGTCCAGGAGTAGTGAGTCCCACTTTCAGGCGTATGTTTCATTATATTATGAATGATGTTCAACCAAATATAGTGGCTCTTTTGGAGCCTCGTATAAGTAGTGTGTGAGCGAATAAGGTTTTGTCGAAGTTGTAATTTTCTTTTTCGTTTCGGGTAGAAGCTAGAGGTTTTAGCGGTGGTCAGTGGGTGATGTGGAAGGATTTGGTTGAGGTGGATGTTATTGCTATCTCTAATCAGTTCGTCCATTGTCATTGTCGACATAGTGATCAGAGGGATGAGTTGTACATAATTGTTGTATATGCTAGCCCTACAAAGCCATTCGAAGGAACTTGTGGTAGTCGCTTTTGGAGCTGGATCTGGGAGAACTAGAAGCGTGGTTATTGGGAGATTGTTTTAACACAATTGTTAATGTGGAGGAACGTAAATGGGGTGCTAGAAGTATCACGAGGGGTAGTAAACATTTTGCAGAGTTTATTTTAGGATGCGGGTTTAGTTGATTTGGAGTATGAAGGACAACCTTATAAGTGGACTCGTGGAACACTTCATCAGTGATTGGACTGTTGTCTAGCTAATGGTAAAATGTACGAATCGTGATCAAATGTTCAGGTTGTTCACCTTGATCGTGTGGGGTCTGATCACCGGTCAATTCTTTTTTGTAGTCAATTAATTGAGGCTGTAGAGAGAAGTAGACCATTCCATTATATTGCGACCTAGAACGAGCTCCCTCAATTTTATAAGTTTCTTCAGTCGGTGTGGAGTAATAATCAAAATTTGGATCTTTAAGGGGGATTGAGAAAGCATTATTGTCGCATCATTCTGACTTTTTGTGTGAGTTAGAGGATCAATTGCGTTCTAAATTGGAAGTGGTTTTGGAGCAGGAGGAGAGTTTCTAGAGCCAAAAAGCCAGTGCTAACTAGATTATTCGGGGTGACCGGAACTTGAAATTCTTTCATGCTTTAGTCATGGCCCGGCGTCGAAGGAACAAGATTCTAGCTCTTAAGGACAATGTGGGCAATTGGTGTAGTGAGATGGACTAATTAAAGGATATTGATGTATTTTTTTATAACCGACTATTTTAGAGTGAGGATGAGATCCGATGTGGTTATGTTAAGGTCTATTTTCGTACGTATCGGAGAGCAATTTGGAGGGGTTAAGGATACAGTTGTCTAATAGCGAAGTGAAGGATGCTTTGTTTGGTATGACCCCTCTTAAATCTTCGTGCCCTGATCGAATTCATGATTTTTCTATCAACGCAATTGGAGTGTGGTGGGCACTTTTGTTTGAGTTTATTAAAGGGGTCTTTGAGCGAGATCAATGGGCGACTGATTTTAACCATACCCTCTTGGTGTTATTTCCAAAAGTGGCTCTTCCAGAATCGATCAGTCAATTTCGACCCATTAGCCTCTGCAATGTCATTTACAAAACAATGACAAAAATTATTGTGAACCGATTGAAACCTCTACTCCCGAAATGGGTGTCCGAGAATAAAACTAGCTTCATTCTAGGTAGATCAATCGTGGATAATATCATTATGGCTTAGGAGGTTATTCATTCCATGAGGCGTAAAACTGGTCGACAGGGGTGGATGGCTATTAAGATCAACTTTGGGTGATCTCTTTATTTCTGACTCGCTTATCCGCTTAATTATGAAATGTGTTTCCATGGTAAATACTAGTGTTATGTGGAATAGGTATCCAACTGAGGCGTTCTACCCCTCTCGTTGTATTCACTAAGGGGATCCTTTATCCCCGTATTTGTTTGCGTTGTGCATTGGGTGCCTAGTGTCACGGACTTACCTTTTCCAACTAGGTTTGTAATCCGTGCGGCACCTGAAAAGGGACTCTTCCCAAGTCAAGTCAGCCTTTATCTCGTATATCTGATCAAACAGGAATAAACATCACGTTAGATCATTGTAGCAACACGGTTCCTCAACCAATAATTTAAGCCCGTGGGGCATAGCGGATGCACACCTCAACCCCCGGACTTCTCCGAGGGAAAAATGTTTTATTAACAAAAGAAACATCGGGTTACAGAAGACTCACCCACACCATCGATTAGGCCGTAGGGGCGGCCCTCGATGATGTTCACAAGACACGTACCTTTACCTGTGGATCAGCCCAAACTCTGCCAGCTATCCACCCCCTACATATATGCGAAAACAAAATAACAGAAATGCTACCTATAGACGTTGAAAAGCTCGAACAGGGGACATTAAGACATATCCCCCACTCCCTACCTAAAACATTGAAATGCTTGAAAAGAGGACAAGCTTATTCTACCCTGCCACTAGGCCCTATACATGGTTGGCCTTGGCATACGTATCCGGTTGTGGCCATATAAGAAAAGGGATGGCCACGACATTCTACCCCACCCATTTAGTCGATGTCCTCATCGACGAGTGCTTCTCGAACCTTTTCCTTTTGACGTTGTGTTGAGGACTTCTCTCTTGGTAAAATTCTTCCTTTCCAACTTCGGCAGTAAGGTTGTCGGCACTACACATGGGATCTCTCCCAACAGCATCAAACAACTTGTAGAAGGCATCGGAATAACTCGTGCTGATATCATAAAGTTGATACCTAAGACAACATCAAAATCATCCATCGGAGATATGGTAAAGTCAACTTCCCCCTCCCATACTCCTAGTTTTATCTTCACATTCTTAGCGGTCCCACATATCGCCACGGCGGATGAGTTCACTACCTTCATCTGCCCCTCTTCCTTGATAACATTCAACCCGCACCTCATAGCTTCCTCAGGGGAGATGAAAGTGTCGGTTGCTCCAGTGTCCACCAGGGCCCTTGAAGTTATTCCATTCACTACGAGATCCACATACATGAGGCCCCTAACTGGCTCTTTCCTTAGCCTACTAACTTGAGTTTGTAACGCACACAAGAATCGAATCGAACCCATTCTAGCTGGTTCATTTTCAGTATCCTCTTCTGATGGATCTTGTTGTGATTCATTCCTCGATGTGTTCACAAGCGCATTGAAAGCCCTCCTATGCGGACACTCAGCAAAATCGATGAGAGCCTTTACACAAATAGCACTCCAAGGATGATCTGGGTCTTTCCCCACTTTGCCTATGCCCATTCTTAGGATGTGAATCCACAGTTTGCCTCGGTTTATCGCCACTCTGCCTATACCCATTACTTGATGTATTTGGTATTGGGTCTCGGAGAAAAGGCCTCTTATCTGTTTCCCAACTGAAAGCTCCATCCCTTCTGGCCACCTTATTCCCATTACTGAAATTAATACCACCATCACCCCTAAATATATTGTCCTCTCCTTGATAGGGGCCTTTTCGCTTGACTATAACATTAGTATAATCGCTGAGACGCTCAGCGGCATTCATAGCTTCAGTCACATCCTCTACTCGTTGTCTCTGGATCTCTGTTCTAGCCCACGATTTGAGCCCTTCCAGGAAATAGAACATTTTGTCGTTTTCAGCCATGTCTCGGATGTCTAGCATCAATGTTGCAAATTCTCTCACATATTCACAAACAGTTCCTGTTTGTGTTAGTCCCCTCAGCTTCTTTCGTGCATTGTACTCCACATTCTCCGGGAAGAAGGTTTTCTTCAATTCTTTCCTTAAATCATCCCAAGTATTGATGGAACACACGCCGTCAACAAACTTGGATCGCCACCATAATTTGGCATCTCCTGCAAGATACATTGAGGCCATAGAGACCTTGTCCTCTTGGGAGTTAGCCTGCATCACTTTAAAATATTGCTCCATGTCAAACAAGAAATTCTCCAACTCTTTAGCATCCCTGGTCCCGCCAAACCGCTGAGGTTCCGGTACCTTGACCCTTTGACTTTTGTCAACAATGCCCGAACCCAGATTACCCACAGCGAGTTGAATTAAATTGACTTGAGCCTTGAGTTCGTCGAACGACTCTAACACAGAACTGATAGCATTTTGCGCTTCAGCCTTAAGTTCGTTTAAGGCTTCTGAGAGTTGAGCTTGAGCTAACTCAATCACTCGAACTCGATCCTCCGAAATCATTCCAGCTTTTAGTGCCGCTACTTCGGCTTCTAAACTCTCAATTCTGTTCTGGTCTACAGAACCACTGGAACGTGTTCCAACCATTTTCCAATATCTGTTAGGTAACACTGTAAAAAACAATAATAATCACAAGTAAGCACCAGAATACTTGGAATATAATTTCTCACAACACAAATTCTTTCAGCATCTTCATGCCAAAAGTATCGCCTTGATGTCAAGAACACAAATAAGCATTCTCGCACAAATGTTACCATAAAGCACCTCCGTGCTACATAAAGCAAGATCCCCTTGCCAAACAGTGTTATTACATGAGCTTGTATTGTTACTCAGATGAAAATATCCCTGCGCAGTTTCACAATTGAGCACTATTGTGCCTAAATCATTTTATTTCACCCGGCCTACTCCACACGTTAAGGCGCTCGGCGTAAGATCAGGTCATCCTGCCTACTCCCCTCTGGAAGCGCTCGGCATGAACTCTGTCTACCCTGCCTACCCCACACGTTGAGGCGCTCGACCTGATATTAAAGCGCATTATATTTCACCCGACCTACTCCACACGTTAGGGCGCTCGGTGTAAGACCAGGTCATCCTGCCTACTCCCCTCTAGAAGCGCTAGGCATGAACTCTGTCTACCCTGCTTACCCTACACGTTGAGATGCTCGGCGTGAATCTGGGACACCCTGCCTACTCCATACGTTAGAGCGCTCGACGTAAGATCAGGTCATCCTGCCTACTCCCCTTTGGAAGCGCTCGGCATGCACTCTGTCTCCTCTGCCTACTCTCAACGTTGAAGCGCTCGGCGTGACATTAAGGCACATCTTATTTCACCCGGCCTACTCCACACGTTAGAGCGCTCGGCGTAAGACCAGGTCATCCTGCCTACTTCCCTCTGGAAGCGCTCGGCATGTACTCTGTCTCCTCTGCCTACTCTAAACGTTGAAGCGCTCGGCGTGACATTAAGGCACATCTTGTTTCACCCGGCCTACTCCACACGTTAGAGCGCTCGGCGTAAGACCAGGTCATCCTGCCTACTCCCCTCTGGAAGCGCTCGGCATGTACTCTGTCCCCCCTGCCTACTCTCAACGTTGAAGTGCTCGGCGTGATATTATAACACCCTGCCTACTCCACACGTTAGAGCGCCCGGCGTAAGATCAAGTCATCCTGCCTACTCCCCACTGGAAGCGCTCGGCATGAACTCTATCCCCCTTCCAACTCTTAACGGTGAAGCGCTCGACGTGAAAATAGGAATACCCTGCCTACCCCATACATTAGAGCGCCCGGCGTAAGATCAGGTCATCCGGCCTACTCCCCACTGGAAGCGCTCGGCATGAACTCTGTCCCCCTTCCAACTCTTAATGTTAAAGCGCTCGGCGAAATTCCTTAAAAGAAATAAGAACACATCTCGTCTACCACGAATCATTCGGCTCTGATACCAAGTGTCACGGACTTACCTTTTCCAACTAGGTTTGTAATCCGTGCGGCACCTGAAAAGGGACTCTTCCCAAGTCAAGTCAGCCTTTATCTCGTATATCTGATCAAACAGGAATAAACATCACGTTAGATCATTGTAGCAACACGGTTCCTCAACCAATAATTTAAGCCCGTGGGGCATAGCGGATGCACACCTCAACCCCCGGACTTCTTCGAGGGAAAAATGTTTTATTAACAAAAGAAACATCGGGTTACAGAAGACTCACCCACACCATCGATTAGGCCGTAGGGGCGGCCCTCGATGATGTTCACAAGACACGTACCTTTACCTGTGGATCAGCCCAAACTCTGCCGGCTGTCCACCCCCTACATATATGCGAAAACAAAATAACAGAAATGCTACCTATAGACGTTGAAAAGCTCGAACAGGGGACATTAAGACATATCCCCACTCCCTACCTAAAACATTGAAATGCTTGAAAAGAGGACAAGCTTATTCTACCCTGCCACTAGGCCCTATACATGGTTGGCCTTGGCATACGTATCCGGTTGTGGCCATATAAGAAAAGGGATGGCCACGACACCTAGCACAGGTGATACGCTCAAGAGTTGATAGTGGCCATTGGAAACCTTTTCGCACGTCAAATGAATGACCTAGTCTCTCCCATTTATTTTTTATGGATGACATGCTTCTGTTAACCGAAACATCTTTGCACTAGAGCGAGTTGATCCAATCAGTTTTGTTGTAGTTTTGCTCAACTTCGGGCCAACGGGTGAGTTTGGCCAAGACCACAATCTTCTTTTCAAATAATGTTTGCTTGGCAGACCGCTCATCTATTAGCTGATTCTTTGGTTTTCAAGAAATGCAAGACTTGGGAAAATACTTGGGTGTTCCGATATTGCATGGTAGGGTAACTTCGGGATCATATCAGTATTTAATTTGTATGGTTCAGTCTAGATTGAGTGGGTGGGCGATGAAGTCTCTATCTATGACAGGAAGAATTACACTTGTCAAGTTTGTTTTATCTTTATTCCTGTCTACACAATGCAATCTACGGTTATCCCGAAATATATTTGTTTGACTATTGAGAAGATCATAAGACATTTTATTTGGGGTGGTGTTGATAGGAAAAGCGGCGTTCACTTAGTTAAATGGGAGGATATGTGTCGGCCAATTCATCAAGGTGGATTGGGATTTCGCCAGCTTTCGAGACAAAATGATGCTTTTATGATGAAAGTTGCATTTAATGTTTTAGCCAATAAAGATCAGTTGTGGGTGAGGATTTTACAGGCAAATTATAAATACAATGAGTTCATTCCAACTGATATAAAACGTTCAGGTAGCTTTAAACTTTGGCAAGGTTTGTCGATGATTTGGTTTAATGTACGACAAAATGTTAGTTGGTGTATTGGTGATGGCAAATACATGGATTTTTGGTTTGACCCTTAGCTTACGGATTGTGGGCCGTTGATTGACCATGTGACGGTAACTGGCACTATCAGATTGTCCAATGTTATGGTGGATGATGTCGAGGTATGGAAGTGGGCGTTAATTGAACCTTATTTGCCAGATAATATTTTGTTGCGAATTACGGCGATTAAGGGGCCTTTGCCGAGTTTTGGTTCTGATATCGTTGGGTGGAATCTTCGGAAGGATCGTCGATTCTCAGTGGGGTCGAAGTATACTAGTCGAGAAGAGCACGCTCAGATTGAGGGGAATAACGAACTAGTGTGGGGATTGATTAACAAAGTAAGGGTCTTAAAAAAGTTAAGCTTTTCTTGTGGTTAATTTGCTACGAACGTGTTATGACGAATGCAGAGAGAATGCGAAGGCATTTTGCCATTGATAGTCGTTGTTCTTTATTTCACGATCCTATTGAAGACATCAGCCATGTTTTGAGAACTTACCCGAAAGCTTTGGCAGTTTTAGCTGCCGTGATTAAGCCGTGGAAACTGCATGAGTATATTGCCACGAATTTAAGGCCTTGGTTAGTGTTAAGTCTCCAAGGCGCAAAGTCTTTGTGAACAAATCGGAAAATTGGGATATTTTATTTGGAGCAATTGTTTGGAATATATGGCTGCATCGTAAAGCGAGGATGTTTGATTTAGAGTAAACAAATAATCATCATTTTCTGGTGAAGAGTCGTCAACTGCTCTAGGTGACCGCTACGTGCATTGGCGATGGAGATGACTAATAGGAGGCTGTTGGTGTGGGAAACTGAGAGCTCGAGGAAGTGGTTACGACCTTCGGTTGGGTGGATGAAAGTTAATTTCGATGGAGCTCACCATCGTGAGTCTGGTAGATCTACTTGTGGGTGTGTGATTTGGAATCATGAAGGCATTTGGCAAATGGGATTTTCTAAGTTCATTGGTATTTGTTCTGTTGTGGAGGCTAAACTCTGGGGTGTCTATATTGGTTTATTATGCTCTTCGGGGATGGGTTGTCGTCTTGTGATTGTTGAGATTGATAGTTTGGAGACCTTGAAGATGATTCATGGCGTGGATCAGGGTTTCAAATCGCGGTTGTGGTCGCGTTTTCGATTATTTTGAATTTACCGTGATTGCGGCCGTCACGGGTAACTCGAACGGCGACGAAACCATTATATCGCGGCCGAAATCGCTGTCGCGTATCGTTTTTTAAAATCCTAGCGTGGATGATGGAACGCGGAGGGTCACGATATTGGCATATATTGCCTAGATTTTGAGGAAGGATTGGGAAATATGTTTCTTTCATATCTTCAGATTGGGGAACCAGGTTGCGGATGATATGGCGAAGTTGTCACAAAGGGACACGTATGAGTGCATAACGTTCGAGGCTGCACCCGGAGAGGTGACTACAATGGTCTAAAAGGACTAGCGAAACTTAGGAGATAACTAATTATAGCTTTTAATCGTTATTTATCAAAAAGAAAAAGTTAAAAATAAGAATAAAATATATATTTTATGTTAAAATAAGGATAAACTATATTTAATAATTTAAGGTAAGATTAGAATATATTTAATAATTTAAGTTAAGAATATAATGTATGTAATAAGTTAAAATAAAAATAAGCTATATTTTTAAAAGTTAAGATAAAAATATAATATATTTTTAAGTTATGATAAGATTAAAATATATTTTAAGTTAAAATAAAAATAAAATATATTTAATAGAATATTTTTATTTTAAATTATTTACTCTATTTTATAAGATATATAAAATATATTTTTAAGTTAAAATAAGAATAAAATATATTTTAAAGTTAATATAAGAATAAAATATATATTTTCAATGTTTAGATGTTAATATAATTAATATTTCAATTTAATTTAAGATATATAAAATAATAAAAATTTAAGGTTAAACTGGTATTCAGTATATATAACATTTATACAACAACAACAACAACAAAACTCAATTCCCATATGTATGGGGTAAGGGGGAGGTAGGGTAGTAGGCTGCTCCCAACGCCAGGTTGAGAGTAGCTTCCGTGGAAGACCTCCGGCAGTCAGAAAATTAAAAATATAGATAAAATGCAGTGCATATATAAATAAATACATAGCTAAACAATATTCATATGCAGTCATTAAAATCATATGTGCGTCTGTAACGGGAATTAATCCCTGCATAATAATCCCTGCGAAAGAATCTCTGCATATAGACAGAAACATAAGACCCGGCTAAATTTAAAAGAGGAAACATGAAGAGAATGATACACAGAAGTCAACGATAGCAAGCGCAGTTCTAATCCTTCATAAATACCAATAACAAAAACATATAAAAAGTAGAAGTCATGGAAAATACTACAAAGACATTAAAAGAAGACAGAGATGATACACCCTATAGATGTGACCCACACTACTCGACTACCCTAGTCTTTAGCCTCCATATTTTCCTATCAGAGGTCATGTCTTCGGTAAGGGCTAAATCCCTCAAATCAGATCTCAAGCAGTCTTCCCACTTCCGCCTTGGTCGTCCTTTCCTTCTGGCACCGTCGACTGTAATCGATTCTACCCTCCTGACCGCATCCGACGGTAGTCGTCTAAGGACATGCCCAAACCACCGTAGTCTTCCCTCCCTCAATTTTTCGGAAACAGACACCACCCCCAAGGACATCCTAATAGCAGAGTTAGTCGTCATATCCCATAGAGTCCTACCACATGTCCATCGAAGCATCCTCATTTCTGCGGCCTCAATCCTCCTTACGTGATCCTTCTTGGTTGCCCAACATTCTGATCCATACAACAGTGCTGGTCTTATTGCCATTCTATAAAATTTTCCCTTAAGTTTTAGAGGCACCTTCTTGTCACACAGAACTCCAGTAGCGGCCCTCCACTTTAGCCATCCCGCCTTTATACGGTGTGTAACGTCATCATCGACACCCCCCATCTTTATGTATCATAGACCCTAGATACTTGAAACAATCCTTTGAGGGAAGAACGTGTCCTTCTATGCATACTTCTACATCTTCATCGTTTTGGTTCCCATTGAAGTTTGAACATAAATACTCTGTCTTTTCAATATTGATCCTTAAACCTTTTTCTTCCAAAGCAGTCTTCCAGGTAGCCAGTCTACTATTTAACTCAGATTTTGTTTCAGCAACTAGGACAATGTCGTCAGCGAAAAGCATACACCAAGGTACACCGTCTGGTGTCGCACAGTAGATGTCGTCCATAATCAAGGCGAAGATGTAAGGGCTAAGAGCCGACCCCTGGTGGAGTCCGATTTCCACCGGGAATGCCTCGGAGTCGCCAACTGTAGTCCTGACGTAAGTAGTAGATCTACAGTACATATCACGAATCGCCCGGATATAAGCAGTTGGGATCCATATATAAACATTTATAATGCATTTTAATACAAAGGGTTTGCTTGGTTCAGTGGTTAAACTGTTACTTTCCCACCTAAAAGACCCAAGTTCAATTTTGTTGCTCTCCCATTTCAACTTCTGTAATTTTCTTCCATGATGGGTGTGAAATAAAATTATTAAATTAAAATAAAGTAAACCATTCAATTAAATAGAGACATGTGACATGATCTGATTTAAATATTTAATTTATTAAAATTAAGATCAAATTAATAGAATATATAAGTCATAGTGATTGAATGTTTAATTTTACTATATTCTACGTCATCACTTTTGTTAATTGTTAACGGCTAGTGATTTGATTAAATGTATTTAAATAATTATATAACCTGATTGACAAGAATTTAAAAATGGTGGTGAAAATGAAAAGAAACTATAGTTGGATGGTCATTGTTATAGTTTACTCTATATATTTACGAAATTACACTGCCGATTTAACTCGTTTGCTTTAAACTTCACGCTCACACTCATTACTCTCATCTTATTATTCAGTTGCCGGCACTCGTGCACTCAGTGAGTTTATTCAATCACACAAAATGGTGGCCGAGTTAAAGTACGAGATCTCACAGAATGCTTACATCAAGTTGGTTCTACATGCTCTGAAGCACAAAACGACGGCGGTCAACGGCGTCTTACTCGGCCGAGTAAACCCGCAAAATGAAAGCGTTGTTGAGATCATCGACTCAGCCCCTCTTTTCCACTCTAACCTTGCTTTGTTGCCTCCTCTCGAGATCGCCCTAATCATGGTATCAATATTCTCTTTTTTTTAGGGTTAACTAGATTTATATATTTCTCTTATTCATTTAATAAATTCTTCCTTGGAACGATTAGTTTGCAAAATCAGAGTTTTATGGTGGTTTATTTATTGGGCTTTGATCACAGATTCAATTATGTTGTTATAAACTGTTTTTGTTTTGGTAAAGTATTTTTTCCCCTAAAAAAAGGGAAGAAAATACCCTTTTGAACTATTCCCTTTTCAATTTGAAACTCATTTAGAGGTGTTCTGATGTATTGATTTTGAACAGATTGAGGAACATTATGGATCCAAGGGCTTAGGAATTGTGGGCTATTTCCATGCAAATGAGAGGTTTGATGATGCAGAGCTAGGCATTGTGGCAAAGAATATAGGTGATCATATTTGTCGGTACTTTCCCCAAGCTGCTGTTTTCTTGGTATGTATTTTATTCTTCTGCTAATTGCTAATTGAATATACGCATGTGTGTTATTATATGCTGCTTTGGTGGTTATGGCTATTGTCTATGTCTCAAGTTTGTTTGTGATTTTCTTTTTTGTAGTTGGATAACAAAAAGCTTGCAGCTTTGCCCAAGGGGAAAGACCAAAGTCCTGTACTGCAGGTGTGTACTGTGATGGTTTAAGTTCTAATTAAATATTGCTTTCTTGTTTTTGATTGAATTGAGGAAAGTGATGGGGTAAGATTCAACCTATGCTACTCAGACTCAAGTATGAGGATTTGGATATGGGTATATTTCCGACACAATATGGTCAGTCTTGTTTGAAATTTTCCATAAATTTGGAGTGTCCTTGGTGGGTCATATTTTTCACTGCATGGGAGAGATACCATTTAACTGTGGTAATGAGTTAGAAAATTAGCACAATTGATATAGGGAGAAAAGTTTAAGGCGGAAAAATCACTATATACAGGTCAATAAGATTGCTGGCATTAGTTCTATCTGAGAACTTTCTGGTATAGGAGTTAAATTCAGAAGCATCTAGGTGTGCCTTAAGGTTTCTGCTGCTTTGTATATGCGTGTAAGTTTTTTTCTTTTTCTTTTGGGTTGCTTCCCATGACTGGAGCTGTTGAAATCATATTCTGAGTACATGGATAACCTTGGGGTTTCGTATATTTGGTCTGTGTATTGGTCTGTGTTGTAGACATATTGATGTACCGACAGTATAGGCTTCAAATACAATTGCCATTCCCGATTCCAATGTATAATTCTACATCTCTCTTTTATCAGAATCGGGATACTTGATAGGAGCAAGGGCCCATTGCTTTTCTCGATATCAGTTCATGGATTCATTTGTGAATCATCCAAATGCCCCTCTCCCCTCTCCCCATCCTTAGTTTCTTGCTTTTGATGTTTCAAACTTCATTTAGTCCTTTATGATGCTACATGCCTAGCATGACAATATCAGTACTATTAGTAAAAAAGGTTCTCGAAATATTCCTGTTGCCCATTAATGTGAAACTGTTTTATTTTGATCGAAATTTGTAGTGCCCATCAGATATTGTGCATTGGTTACAGCAAATGTTCTCCAATAGCTATTTTAAGTCCAAATTAGATCTTTTGAAATTTACTTTCAGTTCAACTCATTCTGCATTAGTTACAGCATATGGCCTCCATGACTACTGTTTTAACTTTAAGTCCAATTAGATCTTTTGAAATTTACTTTTGGTTCAACTGTTATCTGTTTTAAGTCCAATTAGATCTTTTGGAATTTACTTTCAATTCAACTCTCTGGTCGTTTTGACTTTTGAGGTATTTTCCTTCAAAAGTTTTGGATCTGTAATGTATTCATGGTCCTATAACCTATACAATGCCTTTGACTGATGGGAATATTCTCCTTGTCATGCACAAGCTTTATATAAGGGATGCATCCAAGAATTGGAAACTGGCTGGACCAGATGGAGGCAGCCAATTGGTAATTAAGGAACCAGCTGCCAATGTTGTTTTGTCGGATTACATTTCATCTGAAAAATGGCAGGATGTTGTCGATTTCGATGACCATCTCGACGACATTAAGATGTAATTTCTGCATTCTTGTCTTTTCTTATATTCTAATAGAGCACGATTTTATATGTTAATCTTTCTGATTGCAGGGACTGGCTTAATCCAGAACTCTTCAAATAAGATCCTTCGATTGCCAAATTGAAGTAGACAATGAATTCTAGAAACCATTGGAGATTCTGTTCAGATTACTAACCGGGTATCGGTTATAAAATTCATGAAGATACGGTCCTCATTTCTTAAGTAACAACTGCTTTAAGGTCATTGGCAACAAACTTGTTAGTGGAATGCAGTGCCAATCTGTTTTTAGTTTATTGCAATTCCTTTGTCTTTGTTGGGTTTTTTTCAATAATCTAGTGATTGGGTTTTTGACATTGAGGTTGTTAATGGATTATGAACGCATTGACCATATCATTTCAGAAATTTGGCTTAAAATACCATTTTCATGGGCTTAAAAGATCTTACATATGCTAGAAAAACAAATCCTTGAAATTATATTTATACCTCTTAGTTGGGTGGGTTAATATGGGTTGGGTTTATTTTGGTTTTGGATCATTCTTATTAGTTTTTAGTTTGAATCATTTCTTGTTCAAGTTGTTTTGGTTTGGGTTATTTTATGTGGTTACTTGTTCCAACATTTTTTAGTTTGGGTCTAACTTAGATTATTTTTTTTAAGAAAAAAATTGAATTGGGGTTATTGTGATCTATTTTGATTAAAGGAAGCTAAACTTTGAACCAATCATTCTAAAACAACGAACTTGAGTGGCTAAATCTAAACAATCTTCGTCTTCAAGCCAATTGAAGTTGAACCAAAGAGATGCAAATCTCCATGTCTTCTTCACCAGCTCAAACCCTTGTCTCCAACTTCAAATCCCCATTAGAGCTGAAACAAGCTCATGCCCATCTCATTAAAACCAACTCTCCTCTCTCTCTCATCCCTCCCTCTCGGATCGCTTCCGTTTGTGCTGTATCTCTCGCTGATATCTCTTACGCCCATCGACTTCTCACCCATTTCTCTCAACCCCAAATCGTCGTTTGGAACTCTTGCCTGAAAACTTTTGCTGAAAGTGACTCCCCCTTTGATGCCATCCTTTTGTTTCGTCGTTTACGTGAACTCGATGTTGTTCCCGACAGTTTCACCTGCGCTTTCGTTCTCAAAGCTTGCACCGCTTTGTTGGATGATAAAAATGGCAAGATCATTCACGGGGTTATCGAGAAACTTGGGCTTCATTGGAACTTGGTTTTGCAAAATATGGTTTTGAATTTTTATGGATTGTGCGGAGAAATGAGTACTGCTCGGTTGGTGTTCGATAAAATGCCCCAACGAGATGTTGTCAGTTGGAATGTTATGATTACCCATCTGGTGAAAAACGGAGATTTCGAGGGTGCTTACGTGTTATTTTCCTGTATGCCTGAGAGAAATGTGAGGTCGTGGACAATGATGATTTCTGCTTGTGTTCACAGCGGGAAGCCCAGGGAAGGGGTTGAATTGTTTATGGAGATGGAGAAGATCGGAGTGCAGGCTAATGAGGTCACTGTGGTGGCTGTTCTTTCAGCTTGTGCTGATTTGGGTGCACTTGAGTTGGGAAAGAGAGTCCACGAATACTCCAAAAGAAGTGGAATTAGAAGCAATGTCAGAGTTTCAAATACTTTGATTGACATGTATGTGAAATGTGGTTGCTTGGAGGAAGCTAGGAGGGTTTTCGAGGAGATGGAGGAACGAACAGTCGTTTCATGGTCAACTATGATACAAGGGCTCGCAATCCATGGACAAGCTCAGGAAGTTCTAAGGGTTTTCTCAATGATGATTGAGATGGGGATGATGCCTAATGGGGTTACCTTTATTGGACTCTTGCATGCATGTAGTCATATAGGGTTGGTTGATGAAGGTCGTCGGTTCTTTTCCGGCATGACTAGAGACTACGGCATTATACCCGAGATTGAGCATTATGGTTGCATGGTTGATCTTTATAGCCGAGCAGGGCTTCTTCAAGAAGCCCACGAGTTCATAATGAATATGCCTATAAAACCGAATGGAGTTATATGGGGAGCTCTCCTTGGTGGATGCAAGACTCATAAAAACATTGAACTAGCTGAGGAAGCTACTAGACATCTTGCTCGACTTGATCCTCTTAATGATGGATACTACGTTGTTTTATCTAATATCTATGCTGAAGCTGAAAGATGGATAGATGCAGTAAGAGTAAGGAAGCTAATGAAAAACCGTGGCGTGAAGAAGACAATTGGGTGTAGTTCAATCATGGTCGATGGAGTCATTCATGAATTTGTTGCCGGAGATGATTCACATTCTCAAGCTTTTGAAATATTTGATATGTGGGAAAAACTAGTGAATTACATGAAGCTAAGAGGATATAAACCAGACACATCTGTTGTTCTATTGGACGTAGAAGAGAAAGAGAAGGAGAAGTTTCTATATCGACATAGCGAAAAGTTAGCACTCTGTTTCGGACTGATAAACACACCACCTGGATCGGTGATTAGGATAATGAAGAACCTACGTGTTTGTGAAGACTGTCATGTAGCTTTCAAATTGATATCATCAATTGTTAATCGGGAAATTGTTGTCCGTGACCGGAATCGTTTCCATTGTTTCAAAGATGGTGCTTGCTCTTGCCAGGATTACTGGTAAGCAATTCAAAAACATCATTATTAACCATGCACCATGCAAATCAAACTTTTTACACAATTGATATATGTATAAAATAATTTCGGTAGTTTAATATATGTAAAACATGATGTTTTGGATAAAATGATATGGGTCTTCAATCTTTGATAAGCGAAGACATTAACAATCTGTTTCTTCCTTTTGTAATTTATAACAAATCTCGTGTGTTTCTTATTACCAACAAGATCAAGGACTTGATTAAAGAATTGGGCAACCTTTAGCTTATTATTTCTGGAGATGTACGGCAATGTGCTGAAGGACAATGGTTACTGGTTTCCAAGCTCGAATTTAGACTCGAACTCGAGCTTGAACCTAAACCTTAATTACATGAAAATCTTATATTGCATTTAAAAGTACATATAAGTTTTAATATTATCAATAATTTAATTTTTAAAATTAAAGATTTTAATATATTGTTTTTGAGTTACTGGCGAACTTTTCGAGTCGAATATCAAATAGCTTTTTTCAACTCATTACAAACTCCAGTCAATTCCATTTTATTCGAATGTTGATCGAATTTTACTCGAGTCAAGCTCGAGTATCTTACGATTGTCTCGTCTTATTTGTAGCTCTACCTGTGCCATTTATAAACATAGCAATTAAAAATGTTTCCAGCGACTCTACAGCAAATAAAGTTCAGTGCTTTAGCTGGTATATGAATATTTTTTACTTTCCATCTATAACTGTAACCATCACTGGTTTCTTGTCTTCTAAGTTTCTTGGAGTAGGAAATTTTACCTGGTTGATGTTCCTTTGGTTGCTCTCCTGGTTTGACTGTTATGAGTCATCTTCTTTACCTCTCAAAATCTGTAGAATACTCTCCAAATATCCTTGGTTTACAGCCATCATTTAGGAACTTTAGAGTCATCCTTCAATTTTTCTAGTTGACTAGGTATGCTATGTGTTCTTGCATGGCAGCCAAATCAGTATTCTCTATTATTGATTGATTCTTTTTTAGGTTTACCCAACTTGAGTAATCCAGGAAGTTACGCACCTGATATCAAATTGTTACGTTTGTGAATAAGAATTTAAGAAATTAAATTGATAATTGAAGGATAAAAAAAAGGAAGTGTAGCAAAGAGAATAAGAAATTCATTCAAAATGCAATCCATAGATTTTTCAGTACAGGCCTTATTTTATCTTTGGTATGGTCACCGATATCCAATTTATTAATTGATTAATCCGGATGAGGTACTGTAAAGACAACGGTGACCCTCCCAATCTAATTTACTCCATTCACAAATGTCAAGATTCACGGTCATAGCTAAAGTTTTTTCTGTGCATCATCATAGACTTCCTCAACATTAGCTTCTTCTGCAGAGAGTAAAAACTGTTTCCATTACTTCTTATGTCACCGGAGTTGGCTTTTTCATTGGATTCAACAGCATTATCCAGAAAACTCTGCAAATCCCTATAGATTTAACACAACAAAATCTGAAAGTTGCTAAATGACAGTCATTGAAGCTCTCAGGGATTTAAAAGAGCAAAATTTGATCTGATAATCAAAGTTGAAGGAAGAAAATCATGAACACAGAAGCTGTTACCAATCTGAACTCCAATGGCTCCAATCGTTGATTCTACAAGTTCTGAGACGAGCAAATTTGGCAAATTCTGAATTCATAGAAATCCATTGATAAATCAGGAGAAATATGGGCAAGGGGGCAAGTGCACTAAGAACTAATTACAAGAACATAAATCATATAATAATAATTTAAGGCAACTTACCTCTCGATTGCCAGGACTGAACCGAGAGCCTCTTTATCCGCTACAAATCCCATTTGATTCTCAATTTTATTTCTTCAATACACAAGTCGCCACAGAATGCAGGCCACAAACTCTAACACTTGGTATCTTCATTCCCTTCGTAGTATCAAATTTAAAAAGTCAAAGCTTAATCTCTAGGTTTTAGCCAAGTTATACTGCAAAACCTACAGATGGAAGTGAGAGCTTAATCACAGCAAGCACCTACCCCAAGATAAAATCAATTGTTATTAAAACAAAAATCAGTCTCAGACAAAAGCGCTCTTTGTAATTAACTAAGAAAAAGGGAAATTAGTATTTACAATGTAGAACTAAGAGGTTTTATTTTCTCAAAAAAATGGTATAGCACCTTCTAAAATGACAAGCAATTTTATAGGAGGAGCAAGTTGGATGTCATTCTGGTTGATTATCATTTTCTACCACAGGTCATTCACAAGTTGAAACTTTCACCATTAACAATGGGAAAAAAATATGGTAATATCAGAGATGAAACGAAAAGAAACCCGCTTACCTATGCCTCTAATGTTGTGGGCTGGGATTAAGTTCTTCTGGGATATAAGATACATGAAGACCGCATTTCTCCACCTTACGACACTCTTTCATGTGAACGTAGAAATTAAATTAAGCCTCCTCAAAACCCTCGTCTTTTCTAATCATATTGCTGCTAACCAGAATAAACACGTGATCACCCACGTACTCATGCTTTTTCTGAAAATCTAGCTCATTGGACCACCCAGTGGTATAGTGATAATCGTGACTACCATTAGCAGCTGTCAATTTTAAGGTACATTCAAAATGTCCACTTTTTGAGTTAGGCGTGAGATCAGCCACAAGGAAGATAGAAAATACCAAGTATCTGCTCCCACTACACCTGTTCTGGTCTATCTTCAAACTCAATGAAGAGTTCACACTCTGATACTCGAACTTATTTGTTGAAATTTCGTTTCCTGGGAAACAACAAATCAATTTTTTTGGGACCATAAACATACCAGTCCATTTCTCTGTGCTATGGATCCAATTTTGAGTACGGCAATTTCCACGATGCTATCAATTGAATCTTGCTTCTAACTCAAGCAATTAGAGAATATCATGAAAAAGTCATCATTGTCATCAAAAGAACAGGGTTCATAAAGATGTTGATTTTGATCTATGAATGATACTTTTTCTAATGACGTGCATCCATGTGCGTTCAAGTACCATAGATACGGCGGAAGCTCTGAGAGTAATTCGAGACTCTTGCAATAATCAACTTTCAAATATCCAAGGCTTAAAATTGATGAGGGCATATCAACTATCGAAATCTCACTCGAACCAGGGTGGTTAATATTGCATTGTAGCTTTTGAATACTTCAGCCCCTCATATCCAAGTATTGAAAATTAATTAAAGAGTAGGAAGACAGGGACTGTAGTATTCCAAATTTTGACTAGTGATTAAAATGTAAGTTTTGAAAGTTTAGGGGCTAAAGTTAAACTTGTAAAAGTTTAGAACCAAAAATATAATTTTGAAAAGTTATGTATTTTAGCCTGTAAATGAAAAGTTTGACCTAAAACAATAATTTTAGTGGGAATCAGATTTTTGGTACGAAATTTGTGTTAAAAGCTATAAAGCAATAAAGTTCGGCATAGGAATTGGATAATTGGATCGAGTCGAATTTCACGAAAATTTGAAAGATGTTAGAAAATTGTTAGAAATATTATTTCTACATTTTAGATAAGAGAAATTTAACTCAGATCAACGTAATTTTTCAGATTTAGTCGAATAGTGAAATTTTTGTGACTAAAATGCAATTTTCAAAAATTTCATGGCCAAAGTAGAAAGTCAAAGTCAATTTTGTTCATCTTTGACTAAGGAATATTTTAATAGAGAACTTGGAAATGACATTTGGTAATTATCAAGGTTCATTAATAGTAAAAATGGGATTTCTTAAGAATTGAATTTTAAATTCAATTAAATTAGTTAAATTCCAAGAGTACTAGCTATTAAATACTAGAATAATGAAGAGAAATCAATATATTTTCAGCACATATCCAAGCTAAGGTCGAAACTACCATGGTGTTGAGGTAAGAATTTTATATTTTTTCTTTTTAAGGCTACATGATTGATTTTTGGACTAAGTTGTGAAATAGAGAATTAATCTACATGAAATTCTCTATCATTTGGTACCAATATTTCACGGTGAAGATGATTATGTGTTGAGATTGAAAGTTAGGGTTTATGTAGGGTTTAGGGATTTTGAAAGATTGATGAAGAATTATTTATGTTTTGATTTTAGTGATTAATCCTAAGGCATATATGATTATTAAAATTAATTGTACATGATTATATGATATTCAACCATGCTAGGGTTCTAGAGAGTGATTGAATTTTGATGTGATTTTGTTGAAAACATTTTGATATTTCGATATAACAAATTAAGTTAAATGAATTTTAAGATTATGCAATAAAGGTTTTCTAAAGTATTTTCGATGTAATTATTCGAATATCAAAACATTACTCTAAATCTTTTAAAAATCATTTTTAATCCTTACTCAAGTGTAAAATTAAGTTTTAATCTTAAAACAATTTCAAAATAATTTTACAAAGTATTTCGAACTATTTCAAAGCCAAAAATTCCAGATTGCTCAGAGGGAACCGATTCTCCCCCAAGGGGGTACCGATTCCCCCCTTAATGGTTTGGCTCCGAGAATTCCAGTATGCTCGGAGGGAACCGATTCCCCCCAGGGGGTACCGATTCCCCCCTGTGTAACGGTCGAAATATTTGAATTTTACACTTAGGGAACCGATTCCCCATAGGGGGTACCGATTCCCCCCACGCTCCAAGCTGTTTTATTAATTATTTTCACACTAAAACGACTATATTATCTTCTCTAATCATCCCCAACGTTCAGAAGTGATTCAAGGTGTATTTAAGCAAGCTTAGAAGCCATTGATCAAAAACAAGAAATATCAAGCAACTAGAATCAAGAGAGAATCAAAGAGAAAGCATCAAACCTCAAGTTTGAGCATTTCAAGTCTATTTTTCATTCAATATTCATTTTGCTTTCAAGAACACTTATTGTGCTCAATTGTATTTATTTTTTAGTGTTCTTTTCTTTGTTCTAGAATTGTGCAAACAATCTACCTTGTGTGGATTTCCTTGTAAGTTTGCAAAATTTGTATTGTTCTCTTTGGAAGAGAGTGTTCTCAAGAATTTGGAGTATAATTCTTGAGGGTTTGTAAGGTTACTCTTTGTCCTCAAAAGAAAGACAAATTAGTGAATTTGTGGAAAATCCTTAGTGTGGATAGCTAAGGTAGTGGACGTAGACTTTGATTGAGAAAGTCGAACCACTCTAAATCGCTGTGCAATTATTTTCAATTTTCTGCAAAAGCTTCCACCAAAATTTTTATTGCCAATTCACCCCCTCTTGACCGATTCCATCAATCGATTAACTTAACAATTGGCATCCGAGCCTAACTCATTTGAAGGTTTAATCACCTCTTGAGTCGATTCGGGAAGAGTTATATCGATAATCAAAGTCATCAATGGCCTCCGCTTCAAACTTCGACTCCGGTCTCGATTCGATGCCCGTCAACAAGCCTCCTTTCTTCAATGGAGCTAACTATGCCTATTGGAAGAATAGAATGATGTAATTCATTCAAGCAAGTGACATGGGAGCATGGAATGTCATAGAAGAATGATACTTCAAGCCTCTCACTCATCCAAGATTATGGAGTGAAGGAGAGACAAAAATGTTCCAGCTCAACTCCAAAGCCATCCATATCATATTTTGTGCTCTTGGACCAGATGAATACGGAAGAGTTTCATCTTGTACAACCGCCAAAGAAATATGGGACAAACTTCAAGTCACTCATGAAGGTACCGATGAGGTAAAAAAATCTAAAAATAGTATTCTAACGAATAGCTATGAAAATTTCATGATGAAACCAAATGAAGATATCAAAGCTATGACGGAACGATTTTCAATGATTGTCAATGGTCTCAAATCATATGGAGAGATCATTTCAAATGAAAAGCTTGTGAGGAAGTTAATCTACTCCCTCCCAAAATCGTGGCAATCAAAGAAGACGGCAATCATCGAGTCTAAGGATCTAACATCCTTAACTCTTGAAGAGCTAATCGGTTCACTCCTCACTCATGAAATGATGCTTGAAGATGAGGTGGACCTTGATAAGATTGAAGAGACACCAAAAGAGAAGGAGAAGAAGAAAAACATTGGAGTTGCTCTCAAATCCATAAAAAATGAGAGTGATTCGGATGAAGATGACGATGACGAGAAAATGGCATTGTTTGCCAAACGGTTCAGAAAAATGATGAGACCTTACTGAGGAAGAAAATTCAACCGAAATGAAGGCCTCACAAATGAACCAAAAGAAAAGGACCCGATCATTTGCTATGAATGCAAAAAGCCAGGGCATGTAAAATATGATTGCCAACAATTAAAGAGGAAGGGTCAATCAAAGAATAAGCACAAGGCTCATGTGGCTACATGGAGCGATGAAGAAGGTTCCGATGAAGAGGAACAAGAAGTAGCAAACTTGTGCTTGATGGCATTTGGGGAAGATTCTAAGGTAACCTCTAACTCATATGATTTTGATGATTTATCTTATGATGAGCTATTAGAGGAATATAACGGGTTGGCTTCGGATTATGAGAAATTGTTTTTAAAATATAAAAATGATGTTTCAAAATTGAAAAATGAAAATAAACTCATATCCAAAACCAACAACGATCTTGAAAGTAAAATCAAAGATTTGCAAATCAAACTAAAAGAGTTTGAAAAGAAAAATTTAGATTTGCAAAATTTACTTTCAAAGGTCAATGATGATCATCAAAAAAAAATTGATGATCTTGAAGCTTCTTTTGATAAAGTTGGAACAAAACGTTTTGAAAGTGGAGAAAATTCAAAATCCAACTTTGTTAGAAAAAAGTTTTAAAAACTACAATCATAGATGTCCCCAAAGAACCTCTAATGGAAAAATCGTTAGAAGTATATGGGTTCGTAAGAAGCTCATTACTACTAAAGATAAGGATATCCTACACAAATGGATACCTAAGGGGACTAGGATTTTGGAAACTAATGAATATGGACCCAAAAGAATTTGGGTACCAAAAATTAAAAATTAATCTATGTTTGTAGGAAAAGGAGCATTGCTACAAGGCACGGGAAACAAATTCAAACTCATGGTACCTTGATAGTGGATGCTCAAGACATATGACCGGAGACAAAAGCCAGTTCATTAAGCTTAACGCCAAAAATGGAGGAGAAGTGACTTTTGGTGATGATTCAAAAGGTCACATTGAAGGTATTGATACTATTGGTAATACCTCTTCCATGCAAATTAAGAATGTTTTATATGTGAATGGATTAAAGTATAATCTATTAAGTATTAGTCAATTTTGTGATAAGGGATTCAATGTCATGTTTGATATTAATGGTTGTAAAGTCATTGACATTGCATCTAATTGGATTATGCTTGTTGGTCATAGAATAGGAAACATATACATGGTGCATTTAGATTCTATTGATATGACTAATTTGTGCCTAGTTGCTAAGGATGAACATGATAGTTGGTTATGGCATAGAAGACTAGGACATGCTAGTATGAGTGTTTTACAACGGCTAATTCAAGGTGATTTAGTTCGAGGGTTGCCTAAGCTTAAATTTGATAATGATAAAATATGTGATGCTTGTGCTAAAAAAACAAAAGCGAGCTTCTTTTAAATCCATTAATGACGTATCAACTAGTAGAGTATTACAATTGATCCATATAGATCTTTTTGGGCCAACTAGGACTACTAGCTTGGGTGGAAAACAATATGCATTTATCTTGGTAGATGACTATTCTAGATATACTTGGGTTTTTATTTTTAAGTACTAAAGATGAAGCATTAGAACATTTCATCACATTTTCAAAAATAATTCAAAATGAAAAAGGTTATTCTATAACTAGTGTTAGGAGTGATCATGGCACTGAATTTGAAAATCTTGGATTTATTGAGTTTTGTAATTCTAATGGTATTAGCCATAATTTTTCAGCACCTAGAACCCCTCAACAAAATGGAGTTGTCGAGAGGAAAAATCGAACTTTAGAAGAAATGGCTAGAACCATGCTTTGTGAAAATAATTTGCCAAAATATTTTTGGGCAGAAGCCACAAATACCGCTTGTTATGTTATAAATCGAGTAATGATTAGGACAATTTTAAAGAAAACTCCATATGAAATTTTCAAAAATAAAAAGCCTAACATTAGCTATTTTCATCCTTTTGGATGTAAATGTTTTGTTTTAAACAACGGTAAAGAGAACCTTGGCAAGTTTGATGCTAAAAGTGATGAAGGAATTTTTCTGGGTTATTCATTAAATTCTAAAGCTTATCGAGTATTTAATAAAAGAACTTTAGTTGTAGAAGAGTCTATAAATGTTGTTTTCGATGATAATCCCCTTCCGAGGAAGGATTCTTGTGTGAATGATGATGTAGGTGTTATAAATACAAATGACGTTATACATGACGTTGAAGAACCATCATCAAAGGAAGAAACGAAAAATGAGGAAACTCATGATCCTCTTGAGAAGCTAACCATTGAAGAAAGGGAAGTATCTTATCTAAGAGAGTACAACTATGTCAAGGATGGTGAAATTATAGGTGATCCATCCAAAGGGGTAACAACTCGATCTTCTCTTAGAAATATTTGTAATTATGTTGCATTTATCTCATGCATAGAGCCTAAGAATATTAAAGAAGCATTAAATGATGAACATTGGATTATGTCTATGCAAGAAGAGTTAAATCAATTTGAGAGAAGTAAAGTATGGACATTAGTTGAAAGGCCTAGTAATAAATCTACTATAGGTACTAGATGGGTATTTAGGAATAAGCTTGATGAGAGTGGTAATATAGTGAGAAACAAGGCTAGACTTGTTGCTCAAGGGTATACTCAAGAAGAGGGCATAGACTATGATGAAACATATGCTCCCGTAGCTAGGATGGAAGCAATTAGAATGTTACTAGCATTTGCATGTTTTCATGAATTTAAATTATATCAAATGGATGTTAAAAGTGCATTTTTAAATGGTTTTATAAAAGAAGAAGTGTATGTGGAACAACCTCCAGGTTTTGAAGATTCAAAATTTTCGGATCATGTTCTTAAATTGACAAAAGCACTTTATGGTTTAAAACAAGCTCCAAGAGCTTGGTATGAAAGATTGTCAAATTTTTTAATTGAAAAAGGGTTTTCAAAAGGGAAGGTTGACACTACATTGTTTTTAAAGCATAAAGGTAAAGATTTATTAGTAGTTCAAATTTATGTTGATGATATAATATTTGGTTCTACTAATGATGTTCTTTGCCAAGAATTTTCCAAGGTAATGCAAAGTGAATTCGAAATGAGCATGATGGGGGAGCTCTCATTTTTCTTGGGACTCCAAATCAAGCACAGAAAAGATGGCATCTTCATCAATCAAGCTAAGTACGTCAAAGATATGCTCAAGAAGTTTGGACTGGAAAATGGCAAACCTTATGACACTCCAATGAGCTCTTCAACAAAGCTTGACTTAGATGAAGGAGGTAAATGTGTAGATGTTAAATTATATAGGTCAATGATTGGATCTCTACTTTATCTAACTGCAAATAGACCGGACATTATGTTTAGTGTTTGCTTATGTGCTAGATTTCAATCATGCCCTAAGGAATCACATTTACTAGCTGTTAAGAGAATCTTTAGATACGTTAAGGATACTCCTAGTTTAGGACTTTGGTATCCTAGAGATTCTAGTTTTAGCTTACATGCTTTTTCTGATGCGGATTATGGAGTATGCAAATTAGTTAGAAAAAGCACCTCTGGTACTTGCCAATTCCTTAGAAATATGCTGATTTCTTGGTTTTTAAAGAAACAAAATTGTGTTGCATTATCTACCACTGAAGCCGAATACATTTCAGCTGGTAGTTGTTGTGCACAAGTTTTATGGATGAAACAACAACTTTTTGATTATGGAATTGAAGTTGGTACCATTCCTATCAAGTGTGACAATACTAGTGCTATTTGTCTCACTAAAAATCCCATCCAACACTCTAGAACTAAGCACATTGAAATAAGACATCACTTCATTAGAGACCATGTCACTAAGGAAGATGTAGTTCTAGAATTTGTTGATACTTTGCACCAATTAGCGGATATCTTTACAAAACCTTTAGACAATGAAAGATTTTGGACACTTAGGAGAGAATTAGGTTTGACCAACCTATCTTCACTTAGTTTTTAAAATAATTTTAGCACTTTTAAGACTAAATGAAAAATGCTAATTTTTGATTGCATTCATTCCTATTAGTTAGGGGGAGTTTATGATTCTTGATGAAAAATTAATTTTATGTTCAAATATCGTTTAAAGAATAATTTGATTGTTTGAACATCATTAATTTTCAATATATGAGTTGCCAATACCACTAGAGAAAATTCATTTAGCATTTTGTGTGTTTAAAATAGGATTTTAGCATTTTGGTGCAGAGGGAATCGATACCCCCATGAGGGAACCAATTCCCCCTTCGAAGGGGAACTGATTCCCCCCACAGGGGAATCGATACCCCCCTGGGGTTCTAGTTTTATCGGGCAGAACCCTTGGCTTTTGTTCAAAACCCTTCTCTTATTTTCTTTTTGCCGCCTATCACTCCTCTACTCTCTCAAATCTCCATTTTGCCTCAAATCAACGATTTTAATCGGAATTCACTTCAAATATCATCCACTAAACCTGTTGGAATCATAAAAAACGTGCAAACTTCATCTAATCTCACTCAAATCCAAAATCCTTCAAGGTATTTTTCCAAAACTTTTATTTCATCAATTTATGAACATAGAACTATCTTTAATTAGTTCTAGGTTGAACTTTAGATCGAGCATTGATTGTTTAGTGATTAGAAACTAGGTATTACAACTAATTTCATCAAAAACACAAGAATTTTTCAAAAAGTTTGAAATTTTTGAAATAAAAAAAATTTAAATTATTGTGTTTTGATTGAATTATGTTGTTGTTATGAAAACTATACATATATTGTTTCTCAAAATCGTATTTTTCAAAAGCTTTCAAAAACTTTTCCCATTAGGATTGATTTAGAGAACCTTGAAAATTGAGGACTCCATTGAGTTTTGGGATTGATTGAATTGCATACATGTGTTTTCTAAATTGTAGGTTATCCATTCTATTCCGATTTCCTAAACCATGTCCAATCCTAAACGTGCTAGGTCATCATCTAGTCGCTCACACCGTCAACCAAATCCACCTCCAAATCCTCATCATATTCCTGAAAATCCAATTCCTAATCCTAATCCCATTGATCCTAATTTGACTATCCAAAATTCGTGCTTCAATCATCCTGGTCCTAGAAATCATCGTTTTTGGTATTATCAATATTTCGACTCTTACAAAATTAGAGAAGAACGTATTCCTTCTCGTCAAGCTATGTTAGATATTAATTTTAAATATATTCCTCTTTTACAAGAGTGGAAATTTGACAAACTTTTTGATCTTGAACCCATTGTCTACCATCAACTTGTTCGTATTTTCTATTCTAATGCCGTTTGTGTTAAAAACCAAACTGAAACCGAAACCATAGGAATTCGTTCCTACCTCCTAGGACAATTCTTATATATTGACTCGACTTACATAGCCAATGCATTCAGATTAGATAATGATGGTATTTCAAATGAAAAACAAATCTTAGGATCTCGTTATAAAAGAAGGGATAGTGCAAGTGTCTTAGACCTTCATGAACATTTTCTTCATCTGATGATTTCTTGGTGGTTTCGACCATCCGGAGGTCGTTATTCTACTCTTAGAGCCTTGGATCTTTGGTGGTTACATTGGTTTGAAAACAATATTAAAATAAACCTACCTCAGATCATTTTTACTGAAATTGTTGAAACCGTAAACCTTGTTCCTAACAAGAAACTCTGTTCATCTCTAGTTTACGGTTGCATTTTGAGTAACCTGTTTTCTAAAGCTGGGCTTAGAGTTGGTCTAGATGCCTCCTTTCCTCTAAAGAAACAAATTAATCTTATTTTCTTAACGAGAGCGGGATGGATTAAGGATAAGGAAACTGGTGAGTGGATTTGATCGTCTGAAAGTACTCTGGGAGAAAGTTCTTCACGAGCACAACCAGAAGCTGACGACGATCCCGAGCTTGAACAATTAATACGAGACATCGATGAAGCCGAAGATGAGCCTGAGCAGCCCGAGGAGCAGCCGAGGAGCAAGCACAATAAACACATCAAATGCCTCCATATTTTTAATCCTTTATGGAGACATTCGATTTCCGATATGCTACCATGGATTTGCGCTTTACTTCTATAGAGTCCCATTTATCCACAATGGGAGCTCAACAATTAGAAATTCTTTGAGAGATGCGTGCAAACAACGAAGGAACCAACGCGCGTATTAATGAACTCACTCATGAAATGGCCGCTATGTGAGCTCGTTTTCCTCCTCCTGATCCGAATGTTTGATTATATGCTTAGTTTTTAAAACTTTGAACTAAAAGATTATTGTTTTAACATTTTGAATATTTTGGAATGTTTGAATTTGTGGATTGATTGATTTTGAATTTGTTGGGATTTATGAATGGTGAGAACTTATATATTTGGTGTGGTTAAATTTATTCATTACTGCATCATTTTAGCAATATGACCAATTTTGTCATGTCACATTAATTATGAATATTGATTATGAAAATAATGGCTAACGTTTCTCTTGATTGTGATCTTAGCAGCTTAAACTATATTCAACTGGCTAAATGATTTCAAAACCTTGTTTAAATTCTTTACAAATGTCTTTTTGATTTAACAAAAAGGGGGAGAAGTGTTAAAGGTTTTAAAAGAGGAGTAAGAGTTAAAGTAAGGGGGAGTAATTTTCAAAAACGTCGGTTTTTTATTTCAAAATCTTAAAATTACTAAAATGTTTTGTTATATCAAAAAGGGGGAGATTGTTGAAAACATTTTGATATTTCGATATAATAAATTAAGTTAAATGAATTTTAAGATTGTGCAATAAAGGTTTTCTAAAGTATATTCGATATAATTATTCGAATATCAAAACATTACTCTAAATCTTTCAGAAATCATTTTTAATCCTTACTCAAGTGTAAAATTAAGTTTTAATCTTAAAACAATTTCAAAATAATTTTACAAAGTATTTCGAACCATTTCAAAGCCAAAAATTCCAGATTGCTCAGAGGGAACCGATTCCCCCCAAGGGGGTACCGATTCCCCCCTTAATGGTTTGGCTCCGAGAATTCCTGTATGCTCGGAGGGAACCGATTCTCCCCCAGGGGGTACCGATTCCCCCCTGTGTAACGGTCGAAATATTTGAATTTTACACTTAGGGAACCGATTCCCCATAGGGGGTACCGATTCCCCCCACACTCCAAGATGTTTTATTAATTGTTTTCACACTAAAACGACTATATTATCTTCTCTAATCATCCCCAACGTTCAGAAGTGATTCAAGGTGTATTTAAGCAAGCTTAGAAGCCATTGATCAAAAACAAGAAATATCAAGCAACTAGAATCAAGAGAGAATCAAAGAGAAAGCATCAAACCTCATGTTTGAGCATTTCAAGTCTATTTTTCATTCAATATTCATTTTGCTTTCAAGAACACTTATTGTGCTCAATTGTATTTATTTTTGAGTGTTCTTTTCTTTGTTCTAGAATTGTGCAGACAATCTACCTTGTGAGGATTTCCTTGTAAGTTTGCAAAATTTGTATTGTTCTCTTTGGGAGAGAGTGTTCTCAAGAATTTCGGGTATAATTCTTGAGGGTTTGTAAGGTTACTCTTTGTCCTCAAAAGAAAGAAAAATTAGTGAATTTGTGGAAAATCCTTAGTGTGGATAGATAAGGTAGTGGACGTAGACTTTGATTGAGAAAGTAGAACCACTCTAAATCGATGTGCAATTATTTTCAATTTTCTGCAAAAGCTTCCACCAAAATTTTTATTGCCAATTCACCCCCTCTTGGCCGATTCCGTCAATCGATTAACTTAACAGATTTGATGTTATTATGATTAGAATATCATGAATTTGATGTTAGAAAGTTGAATTCATGCTTGAAATTGAATGAAAATCATACCTAAAGCTACATGAAATATTCGACCATATAAAGAAATTAGAGGAAAATTATGGAAATTTTTTTTATGGTCTAGAAATGATATTAGAAGTATTCTATGAGACTTGGAGATCAATTTGGATCAAGTGGAAAGCTTGAAATAGAAAAAGGATTAATATACAAGTTTTGAGAATTGTGGGACATTATTGTAAGAATGTGATATTTGGAGGGTTCAATGTTGATTTTTAATATTTTAAAGGCTGGAAATTTTAGAAATTAAAATGTAATGATCATAATGGTAAATGATCATTATGAATTTAATGGAAAGTTAAGATGAATTCTAGAAAGAATTCATAACTAGTGGCTTGATTGTGTAAATGGCAAAAGTTGAAAGATTGATAATGGAAATAAATATTTATGGAATTTAAGGAATATTTTGAGAAGTTATTTTCCGGTTAAAAGAATCTCTAAAGAAATCCACAACATATTTTTTAATCATACCCGATTCTGAAACCCACATACCATTCACTTTCAATGAATTAATACAGTTCACTCTCCCCCTGTTTGTAGCAATCTGATGAAAAAAAGGCAAATTCCTATACCCTTCTAAGTTCCACTTCACCCTCGATTTTTGGAATAATATTTGTTCGTCATTTTTATACAACTCCCACAATTCCCTCTTCTTTTTTGCCAGAAATTCTAAGGAGACTAAAACAGATCCTTGTTGCGCTGCTAATTCCATTTCATGAATTGATTTCTCCAAATTCTTTATTCTACCTAAAAGTTCCCTGAAATCATTTTTGACCATCTTCTAATGGCTAGCTTCGTACCATTAAGCACCCCACAAATTCCTCTTCCCCCGTTGGCTCCTTGAATCTTTTCCAATTTCTTTGTCATCATATCTTTGAAACCTCTTTCTTCCAATACATAGTTAAACATCCTGAAAGGTTTAGGCCCCCAGTTCGGCATGCCATCCTCCAATATTATAACATTGAGATCCGACAGTGACCTAAGGAGAAACTTTTGGCTTACCTTAGGAAGCTGAGTTAAAAATCTTTGATCGACCAAAAAATGATCCAGCCTCATAAAGGATGCTTGGTCCTTATTATTACTCCATGTAAATCAATCTCCTTTTAATGGCAGATCAACCAATCATGCTTGACAAACAAAATCACAAAAAAATCTCATTGAAGAAATATTGAACCCCCTCCCTAACTTCTCCTCCTACACCAAAATTGAATTAAAATCTCCACCCATACAAATAGGACAATCAACCTGCTCAATAAAAGACATTAACTCACCAAAGAAAAATTCATTTTCAGAATCTAAGAAAGGCCCATAAACGTTAATAAAACAACAATCCTCAAGGGACCCAATGAATTTACCCTTGATACTGACTACTAAAGATATGATGAATATCCTCGACTAACATTGATCTCTATGTTTCTGCTACACAACTCTAATTCAATAATCATTTGGGCTACGAGTCTATTTATCATTTTCCTTACACTCACATAGACTCTACTTACTAACTTGTGCATCCAAGGTACTCACAACTGGAAATAGAACACTTATATAGCGAAACATGCAATATCTGGGTCTCTTGGAGAATACGCCTAACCAAACAGACATCTCACGCGACCGCACTCTAACTTAATGATTATGAGACTCTACGTCTTACACTCAATATCGCATACCACCGTAGAATTATCTGATGATGACTAAGGCTAGTCGAATGAAGCTTAACGAACTCGATCTCCTTTAGTCTGAAGTACTAAAATCCATGGTACTATTCAACGATATATGCTGCTATGTGTTGTGTACAGATCGTGCACATATACCAACACGAAGATATCATTGACAAAGTTTGACTCACTTAGCTGATTCACCATTGTTCTGCATGAATGCAAAAAAATGAGATCGAAGGGTTATCTGCACCTCGAGAATCTCACCTCTAGGCTCACAACTCGATATCTTACCTATGTTATCTGTCGACATCGTTTTTCGCCCGGTTGGAGAAAATATCGATACTGAATTGGGGGTTTTCTCTTTGAAAAGATTTTTTAAAATGTGAGGAGTCGCCACCAATCATTTAAGGTGCGATGGGGACACCATAAAAACCAGGTGATTTTAATAAAATGTTTTATTTTTATTAAAATATCATGTTTTAGGGTATGCAAAAATCCAAAAATAAGGTTCAGAGTTGGTTACGCGTGGGGAAAGACTAGCACCCCCACAAGCGCCCAAAAATTGGTACCTAGTTGATTACCTTATATTTAAAATCGAAAATTTTAAGTTCAATCTTTGTTTAATTTGAAAATCATTACGGATGCAAAGTTGAAAAGGGTATTCGTTTATTGAGACTGATAGCATTCGTTCCCAAGCGTAAATGTGGGAGATCAAACATTATGCCTAATAACCGAACATTGCCTTAATTTTAGAAAATAATGATGTGGTCTTTGAAAAGGATGTCGACTTATTTCGGAAATCACCAATAGTCACCCCTGAGCATAATTACGGGAGATATACCATTAATTCCCTAATAAGTGAATATTGTAACATCCTAAAAGCTGGGCTAGTGACTAAAATGAAAGTTTTTGAAACTTTGTGATAAATTTTAAAAAATTAATAAGTTTAGGGGCTTAAATGAGAATTTCTTGGAACATGATTGAATAATAAAGTTTTGAAATAAAAAGGGTATAAGGGTCATTTGATAAGAAAATAATTAAAAATGTATGAGGAGAGTATTATAAACACGTGTAAATGGGATGATAAGTAATAAAGGAGTCTGGAATTTTCTATCTTATTCTTTCTCCTCTCCATCGTGGGTTCTTCTTGCACAAGGTGAGTATGCTTTTCATGGATTAATTCTTTCATTTTAAGGTTGGTTTCGATTATTGGAGTGTTAAGAAAGCTTAAGGAAAGGTGATGGTGGTATAAAATCAAAAGATGGATAAGTTATGAGTGATTTTATAAAAAGAGGATTTAAGTGAATTGACGAGGAATAAGTTATTAAAGGATTTTTAAGCCATATTTGACTTGTCAGTGATCTAATTAAGAAGTTAGAAGTAATAGAAGTGAATTAAGAATATGTTAAATAATGGGTAAGATTTTTAATTTCAAGTGTTAGAAATTGCATGTTTGGATGTGTTAAAGTGATATAAGATGGTTTGAGTAAGTATATTTGAGTTTAATGAATCAAAGGAAGTTAGTATAGAGAAAGTTAAGTAAGTTTTGGAAAAGTTTTGGGTAAAATAAGTAAGTTATGGGCATAGGGTATCAATACTGTTCATCTAGTACCAATACTTCAAAGCTAAAGGAGTATAAGTTGAGCTTAGGGTATCGATACTGAAGGAACAATAGCGATACCATATAATTTAATCCGATGAGATCTTTAGGAAGTATCGATACCTAAAGGGCGGTATCAGTACTGGTTTAAGGGGTATCGATACCAAGTGTCTAGTATCGATACCATTATCAAGTTATAAATACATAACGTTAAAATGTTATTGGTACCTAGGGGGAGTATCGATACCATAAGAGGGTAGTATCAGTATTATAGTAAGAGTATCGATACTATTAAGCTTGAAATATTAAATTAATAGTTTCTTTCAGCTTAAGTTATATTGATTAGTTATACACGATTCGAACTCTGATATTCATATAAGTCGTGTATTCGTGTATATATCGATCGAAGACAAATCCAAGGTGATTTGAAGCTATAAGAGTTGTACGTGTTTGTATGGACTAGTAAGGCCAGATGAGTGCATAATATTAGATATATGATATTTCATGTAAATAAGACTTGTGATGAATCTATTTTCCATATTAGAGCATATGAATATGAGTGTATGTGTCATATGTTATTGTATGAGTTACATGTTATACAATATATGTTAAATGAGTTATGTGAATGCATATCGGTGTAATAATATATGTTAAATGATATAATTGAATTATGTGATGATGTGAACCTGTAATATTAGCTATGTGGTATAGATATAAATGATTATATGAATATGAAAAATAAGCCATATGATATGACCTATATGATTATATGAGAAAATATATGAACTACACGAGGACATGTATATGTGAATGAGATATGGGAACATGTGAATATATGTCTAAGAGAATATATAAAGACAATATATAAGCCATGTGATAAATGAATGTGAATCATATGAAAATGCTCTACGTGTAAGTGAACTATGTGCTTATATGAATATGTGAAATGACATAAATGATAATGCCCATATTATGTGATATGAGAGCTAGGCTTATAGTTGGCATGCCAAGAGTTGAGGGTTCTATATGGTCCTTCTGAACATATATGTAATCCTTTGGAACATATATATGGGTCTTTGAGACACATATTTGGTATTTTGGAATATATATATGGTTCTTAAGGAGATTTCTATATGGTTTTTTGGACATATATGTGGTCTTTGGGGACAAATATGTGGTCCTTCGGGACAAATTCTATGTGCCCCTAGTGGGAATTTATACGAGCTGTGGTGATAGCATATGTGCACAACCTCAATGTACTCACATATATTTAGTTCTCACAAGTGTACATGGGCTATTAAAAGACATAACATAAATAAACTTTATGTGATGTTATGTGTTCCTGTGTGAAATGTATGATATGAGGTGTATAAATGTTAAATATAAGATTAGATGATAAGAATGATTAATGAGAATAATATAAATAACTATAACGTTGAGAATGATATTGAGGAGATATGTGTATATATGTATTTGAGTTATATGAAATTTTCTATAGTTTTGTGTGATATCATTGTATAAAACGTTCATGCATCATTAGGTAATTAAGTTTCCATCATATGTTTATATGCCACACTAAGTTATTGACTTAGCGTGTGAATGTTTAACACGTAGGTTCCAAGAAGATTAAGGAGCAAAGGGGGTTAAGACATGTCAGTTTATACTTTCAGAAGATCAGATCAGAAAAGTACTCAACTGTATGTATTTTGTTATAATAAAAGTAGTTGGCATGTAAATAAAGATTTGAACAAGATTTGTTCTAATCGGTTTTGTAAAATTGAACGATTGTAATTTATGTAAATTATCAGTTTTGTTTTCAATGTGAACTTGAATTTTAGTTATTTTGTAAAAGTAAAGGTTTTGAAAAGTTAATGTGACA
This sequence comes from Hibiscus syriacus, assembly GCF_006381635.1. Lineage (NCBI taxonomy): Eukaryota > Viridiplantae > Streptophyta > Magnoliopsida > Malvales > Malvaceae > Hibiscus > Hibiscus syriacus. The sequence continues at coordinate 441,026 of NW_024062906.1, forward strand.
CCTTAGATTCGTATCTGGGTCGGGTAGTGTTACATTTAATGGTATCAAAGCTAAGGTTTAGTCGATTCTAGGCTTAAACCGAAGTCAAATAAGTTTTAAAATGTGTACATGCCAACACAAAGTGAAATATTTCTGATCTGATAGTGTAAGGAGTATGTTGTCGTGCTAATAGAATAGAGTTGTTATGTTATATGAGATGTCTAACCATGAGAGTTTTCAATGTGAAGTGAGAGGCAATAGACCTGATAGTGGTATTAATTCACCTGCCCTAGCTAGGCAGGATGAAGAGCGGACACATTAGGGAATGCCTTTGTAAAATTAAGGATTGGTTTTAGCAGATTGAAAACGCATCAGAAAAGTATTAGAGGATCTTCATTGTTCTGAAGTGGAGTAGTTCCTTTGCTACGCTGATAAGTTAGAGTAGAGTGGATAAATGCTATCATGAGAATATTAGAAGACCAAGTAATGTGGTTATTATTTTCAGAAAAGTTCAAGAATTGGTACATCGGTGATCAGCTTATAAGACGAAGGAGGTTAGAAGGTTTGAGTTTGAATTCTGGGAATTACATCGTGTATGAGTAAGAGTGTGAATTCAATAATTTGAGTAAGTTACTGTTAAGTTATTCCGATTGAAAATGATGTATATGATTGGTTTGATAAAGATTTGTGCTCTAGATTGAAAAAGTTGGTGCTGACTAACAAGGTTATGTGATGGTAAGTATATAGTGTTAAAAGATTTGAAGAAAATATCAGGTTGAGCTAATCAAGTATGGCATGGATTTATGTATGATTGTGTATATTGGTCATGTAATTGTGATGTAGTCAAGGAAATAAGGATTTGTATATTTGAAAGAAGCTAAAGATGTAGTAGAATATGTGTATTGTAAATTGAATAAGAATTTTATAAGAATAAGGTTCTGTGCAATTCGTGTGGATTATCAAAATTATGAAGATGTGATAAAGATTAGTAAATAGAGATAAGTGTAAGTGATATGAGAAAGAGTATGAGAGCATGAAAGAAAAGATATAACCTATGTTACAATGAGATCTTGATTTCTGGAAGAATAAATAGATAATGAAATGAAAAGATGGAGTTTAAAGGATCAGGTATGACAAGGGTTATATTGAGGTATAGATTATAAGTTTAATATAGAAGTAAGAAAAGTATGTAAGGTTATATGAAAAGATTGTTTGACTCCGTAAGATGTATGTCTTAATCATATCGGATGAAGATTTAAGGTTGTGTTTCTTGATCAAGTAGACGAACTCAGAGAGGGATAAGGATTTATTTATATGTATTAAGGAAGTTCAAGAATATTATCATGAGAATATTAGAAGATCAAGTAATGTGGTTATTGTTTTCATAAAAGTTAAAGAATTGGTACATCGGTGATCAGTTTATAAGACGAATAAGGTTAGAAGGTTTGAGTTTGAATTTCGGGAATTACATCGTGTATGAGTAAGAGTGTGAATTCAATAATTTTAGTAAATTACTGTTAAGTTATTCCAATTGAAAATGATGTATATGATTGGTTTGATGAAGATTTGTGCTCTAGATTGAAACAGTTAGTGCTGACTAACAAGGTTATGTGATGGTAAGTATATAGTGTTAAAAGATTTGAAGAAAATATCAGGTTGAGCTAATCAAGTATGGCATGGATTTATGTATGATTGTGTATATTGGTCATGTAATTGTGATGTAGTCAAGGAAATAAGGATTTGTATATTTGAAAGAAGCTAAAGGTGTAGTAGAATATGAGTATTATAAATTGAATAAGAATTTTATAATAATAAGGTTTTGTACAATTCGTGTGGATTATCAAAGTTATGAAGATGTGATAAAGATTAGTAAATAGAGATAAGTGTAAGTGATATGAGAAATAGTATGAGAGCATGAAAGAAAAGATATAACCTATGTTACAATGAGATCTTGATTTATGGAAGAATAAATATATAATGAAATGAAAAGATGGAGTTTAAAGGATCAAGTATGACAAGGGTTATATTGAGGTGTAGATTATAAGTTTAATATAGAAGTAAGAAAAGTATGTAAGGTTATATGAAAAGATTGTTTGACTCCGTAAGATGTATGTCTTAATCATATCAGATGAAGATTTAAGGTTGTGTTTCTTGATCAAGTAGACGTACTCAGAGAGGGATAAGGATTTATTTATATGTATTAAGGAAGTTCAAGAATATTATCATGAGAATATTAGAAGATCAAGTAATGTGGTTATTGGTTTCATAAAAGTTAAAGAATTGGTACATCGGTGATCAGTTTATAAGACGAAGGAGGTTAGAAGGTTTGAGTTTGAATTTCGGGAATTACATCGTGTATGAGTAAGAGTGTGAATTCAATAATTTTAGTAAATTACTGTTAAGCTATTCCGATTGAAAATGATGTATATGATTGGTTTGATGAAGATTTGTGCTCTAGATTGAAAAAGTTGGTGCTGACTAACAAGGTTATGTGGTAGTAAGTATATAGTGTTAAAATATTTGAAGAAAATATCAGGTTGAACTAATCAAGTATGGCATGGATTTATGCATGATTGTGTATATTGGTCATGTAACTGTGATGTAGTCAAGGAAATAAGGATTTGTATATTTGAAAGAAATTAAAGATGTAGTAGAATATGTGTATTATAAATTGAATAAGGATTTTATAAGAATAAGGTTTTGTGCAATTCGTGTGGATTATCAAAGTTATGAAGATGTGATAAAGATTAGTAAATAGAGATAAGTGTAAGTGATATGAGAAAGAGTATGAGAGCATGAAAGAAAATATATAACTATGTTACAAGGAGATCTTGATTTCTGGAAGAATAAATAGATAATGAAATGAAAAGATGGAGTTTAAAGGATCATGTATGACAAGGGTTATATTGAGGTGTAGATTATAAGTTTAATATAGAAGTAAGAAAAGTATGTAAGGTTATATGAAAAGATTGTTTGACTCCGTAAGATGTATGTCTTAATCATATCGGATGAAGATTTAAGGTTGCGTTTCTTGATCAAGTAGACGTACTCAGAGAGGGATAAGGATTTATTTATATGAATTAAGGAAGTTAAAGATACAATCAAATGATTATATTTTCTTTGATCAAGTTGTTAAAGGAAGTCATGTTATTTTAAAGTGATAATGGAATAAAGGTTTGGTTATTATTGTAAGACAATTAGAGATTTATGAAGGAAAAAGATAGTTGAAGAATTAAAAGAATGAAAGGAAAGTTTTATGTATAGACAATATTTCCATCTATATGTGCAGTGAAAATTTGAGGACTAATTTTCTTAAAGGGGAGATTTGTAACATCCCAAAAATCGGGCTAGTGACTAAAATGAAAGTTTTTGAAACTTTATGATCAATTTTAGAAAATTGATAAGTTCAGGGACTTAAATGAGAATTTCTTGGAACAAGATTGAATAAAAAAGTTTGGAAATAAAGAGGGAATAATGGTCATTTGATAAGAAAATAGTTAAAAATGTATAAGGAGAGTATTATAAACACGTGGAAATGGGATGAAAAGTAATAAAGGAGTCTGGAATTTTCTATCTTCTTCTTTCTCCTCTCCATCGTGGGTTCTTCTTGCACAAGGTGAGTATCGGTACCATAAGAAGGTAGTATCGGTACTATAGTAAGAGTATCGATACTATTAAGCTTGAAATGTTAAATTAAGAGTTTCTTTAGCTTAAGTTATATTGATTAGTTATATTGATTAGTTATATACGATTCAAACTCCGATATTCATATAAGTCGTATATTCATGTAGATATTGATCAAAGACAAGTCCAAGGTGATTCGAAGCTATAGGAGTTGTACGTGTTTGTGTAGACTAGTGAGGCTAGGTGAGTGCATAATATTATATATATGTTATTTTATGGAAACAATACTTGTGATGAGTTTATTTTCCATATTAGAGCATATGAATATGAGTGTATGTGTCATATGTTATTGTATGAGTTACATGTTATACCATATATGTTAAATGAGTTATGTGAATGCATGTCGGTGTGATAATATATGTTAAATGATATAATTGAATTATGTGATGATGTGAACCTGGAATATAAGCTATGTGGTATAGATATAAATGATTATATGAATATGAAAAATAAGCCATATGATATGACCTATAAGATTATATGAGAAAAGATATGAACTACATGTGTACATGTATATGTGAATGAGCTATGTGAAGATGTGAATATATGTCTAAGAGAATATATAAGGACAAGATATAAGCCAGATATGTGAATGTGAATCATATGAAAATGCTCTACGTGTAAGTGAACTATGTGCTTATATGAATATGTGAAATGATAGAAATGATAATGCTCATGTTATATGATATAAAAGCTAGGGGTATAGTTGGTATGCCAAGAGTCGAGGGTTTTATGTGGTCCTTCGGGACATATATGTGGTCCTTTGGGACAAATTCTATGTACCATAGTGGGAATTTATACGAGCTATGTTGACAGCATATGTGTATAACCTCAATGTACTCACATATCTTTAGTTCTCACAAGTGTACATGGGCTATTAAAAGACATAACATAAATAAATTTTATGTGATGTTATGTGTTCCTGTGTGAAATGTATGATATGAGGTGTATAAATGTTAAATATAAGAGTAGATGATAAGAAGGATTAATGAGAATATTATAAATAACTATAAGAAGTTGAGAATGATATTGAGGAGATATGTGTATATATATGTATTTGAGTTATATGAAATTTTCTATAGTTTTGTGTGATATTATTGTATAAAGCATTCATGCATCATTAGATAATTAAGTTTCCATCATATGTTTATATGCCTCACTAAGTCATAGACTTAGCGTGTGAATGTTTCACATGTAGGTTTTGAGAAGATTAAGGAGCAAAGGGGGTTAAGACATGTCAGCTTCTCCTTTCAGAAGATCAGATCAAAAAAGTATTGAATTGTATGTATTTTGTTATAATGAAAGTAGTTGGCATGTAAATAAAGATTTGAACAAGATTTGCTCTGATCGGTTTTGTAAAATCGTACGATTATAATTTATGTAAATTATTCAGTTTTGTTTTCAATGTGAACTTGAATTTTAGTTATTTTGTAAAAGTAAAGGTTTTGAAAAGTTAATGTGACACCTCGGATTCGTATTCGGGTCGGGTATGGGTTGGGGGTGTTACAAACATTGTCTTAGAGTAAAAAATAATGCAATCAGACAAAATTTTATGTATCCTAATTAAACTAAAAGTAAATTAAGGTTTTTTCTAACTTAAGGTATCAAATTATGAAAGTTAAAGGACTTAAAGGCACAAACCTAGATGTGTAGGTTCTAATATTAATCATATTTGATTTTAATCAATTATTTAATTGAATAATCGAGATAGTTCTTTGAGCATTTAGGTGAGGGTGAACTCAAATTATCCCCTAAATTAAAAGGACTAGCGTGAAATCTAACCTAAAGTGGAAGCTCTATTATTAATCTTAATTAATTTTAATAAATATTATTTCGAATAATTAAATGGGAAACTCGAGCAAAAGCGAAAACTAAATTAAGAATTCACCTAATTAAAGGACTAAATGTGAAATCAAGCCTAAGATGGAGGCTCTAATATTAATCTTAATTAATTATGTTAAAAAAATTCTAATCGAAATTTGGGGACTAAAAGGTCAAGAGCTAAAAATACAAATTTCTAAAAATCTAAAAACCTAGGACCTAAGTTGATAAGTTCTAAAATTGAGGACTAATTTAAAAGCTAATAATTATCTAAATTATTAAACCTAAAGTAGTTTTAGAAAATATTAATTATTAATAAATTTTAAAAGGCGAGCAATCGATTCGAGTAATCGGGCATCTTATGCAAAAACACGACTTGAATTGCTCCCTAATTAAATCTAATGTGAAATCCTAATTTCTAAGCTTGATTCGAACGTTGTCTAATTTAAAACTAAATATAAGAATTAAAGCTATAAAATATCAAAACAATTAATAATAAACTTAAATAAAAAACATTAATAAAAAACAGTGAAAACAACATAAAATAAAAAATAAAATAAATATAAGTACAAGGACCTAATTGCATAAAATAAAATAATAGTAACTAAAATGTAATAAAATAAAAGTTAGTAGTTAAATAAGAAATAAATAATGGCCAAAATGAATAAATTGCAAATATCATATCCAAATCATAATAAAATAAGAAGCATAATCAAAAAAATGGCTAAAATTAATAAACGTAAAAAATAGTGTCTAAATTCGAAAAAATCAGAATAATAATAGTGACTAAATTAAAATAAAATAAAACAGAATGATAAAAGTGCAATAAATTAGAAACGAATAGTCCAGTTACCAAAATGCAACAAATAATAAAACAACTGCTAAATTATACGAATAAAATAGCAAAAATAATGACCAAATCGAAAGTTAATAAAATCAATATGCATATTCAAAACAAATAACAAAGTAAATGACCAGAGTGTAAAAGAAGCTAAAATACAGGAGCTTAAAGGTGATTTCCCCTGATAGTGACCAAAGCGTAAAACATATTAAAACTGGGAGGACTTATGCGCGATTTACTCGAAATAAGTGGCCAAAATATAAAAGGGGTATTAAAATGAGGGGCCCTAGGCATAATTTACCCATTTTTCATACAACCAAAATATTTCTCCCCTTTACGTAACTCTTCCAGGAAAGCTTATCAAAGCTTCAAACACACCTTCGTCGGCCACACACCGACCCTCACACACCGGCTACAAGGCCGGTGACCAACCTAAAACAACCAATAACCTCGACCATGAACGAAAGAGGACAGGCCAACTTTTTGAGCGGCTGAAACTCTCCCTATTCTCTTCCTAATCTCTCTCTTTCTCCTCTCTTTCTCCTCCCCATTCGGCAGCTAAGAGAGCTAAAAAATGAGCCTCAACGCCGGTCACCACCCTTGGCCACTCAATGGAGAACACTCGAACTCTGACCGTACGTCCGAACCGACTCTCAACTAGACTTATCCTTCTTCCTACTCTCCTCTCTTCATACATAGAGACAACCAAAAAGCTAAGGTTGAAATGGCTCCCTCACCGGCCACCAACATTTCGGTGATGCTAGGCCACGAGCCGACCTCTCTCACACGTCAGCCACCGCTCACAATGGCCACTCCCATGTAACCCATGAACCCCCCGAAACAGAAGTAAAGACCACGAAGAAGGAAAAAAGGAAAGCAAAAAATGGAAAGAAAAAACAAGTCTAAAAACAAATCTTTCATTCCCAATTTTTTTGGGAAAAAGGGGTGTGATTGATACATGGGTGGTTGGGGTATTAATAACCCCAACTACTATATTTTTTTAATCTTTTTTTAAATAATAAAATAATGATAAAAACAAAAAAAAACAAAAAAATGGTGTTTACAGCTGCCCCTCTTTGCTCATTATAGTGGAACATGAATAGAGCAAAGATAGTATGTACCATTTTTTGACCTAGCCTGAACTAACAAAATCTTGAGCTTCAATTTCTTCTGATCTGGCGAGTTCTTCTTATTATGAACTCTTCGTTGGGGATGTCAATCCACTTCCTTCTGTGATTGAATCTCCAAGGTTGAACAAGTTCTTCTCATTATGAACTTCTTCTCCCTCGTCAGATGAGTTCTTCTCATTATGAACTCTCCACTGGAAATGTTGATCAGTTTATTCTGTGATGGAATCGAGCTAAGGTTGAACAAGTTCTTCTCATTATGAACTTCTTCTCCCTCAACGGATGAGTTCTTCTCATTATGAACTCCCCGCTGGAAATGTTGATGAAGGTTGAACAAGTTCTTCTCATTATGAACTTCTTTGCCCTCGTCGGATGAGTTCTTCTCATTATTAACTCTTCACTGGAAATGTTGAGTCAAGGTTGAACAAGTTCTTCTCATTATGAACTTATTCTCCCTTATTGGATGAGTTCTTCTCATTATGAACTCTCTATCAAAAATGTCAATCCCTCAAGCGAGGCATCACTAATTCAAAATGTTATGAATCGAGTGATAGGTTGAACAAGCTCTTCTCATTATGAACTTCTTCTCCCTCTGTCGGATGAGTTCTTCTCATTATGAACTCTAAATTGGAAATATTGATCGGTTTATCTTCTCTTAGAAGATTTTCAAACTTGCAAAAGATTATCATGTGTCAGAAATAATTATGTTTGAAGTACCCGAAGGTATTGACCCAAAGGTCCTCAAATTTTGTTGAGATCAATTTCTTTAAATGGTGAAAAATGTGGACTAGTTCTTTGCTAAAGTTGTGAAACGAAATCTTTGTTGACTCTTTGAATTCCTTAATGTTGCAAAATGCTGAGTTTTTCATCTTTGTTGGGTCCATCCATGAAATGACACTACTCATTCTTATTGAAGTGACCTAGAAAAGTCAAGTTTGAAGAAAAGCATCATTGAAAATGCTTCTAGGGAAAAATCTTAAGAAAGACTCATGCGACATCCCAGAAAAATGTTCCTAAGAATGACTCAAACAATTCTTTAGAAAAATGATCCTAAGAATGACAAAATAGTTTTTCAAAATAAACATTACATGCATCCTCATGAGAGGGAAATCAAAATTTATTATGTGTATGAAATGATGAAACGTATGATGCAAATTCATGTATGAATGCAGGTTTTCTTGATCTGTTGGAAATGGCTGCAAGAAAAATCTTCATTGCTAGAGAAGTCATCATTCTTTTCTTGGTTTGGTTGTCTTCTTTATCTGTCGCACCTGAGTGTATTCTTGCAAATCTTTACTTGTGAATGGGCACATCTTGCCTCAGTAAAAAAAATTTCCCTTGATAAATTTAGCTTCTTCAAAAAAATTCATTTACAGTTATCAAGAAACCCCTAAAATTAGGCTTAGTTTCTTTCAAAAATTCATTTAAAACATTAAGAAACCCTCGAAAATTAGGCATAGTTTCTAAAAATCTTTTATTTTCCATTATCATAAAAAAACCCTAAAAATTAGGCTTAAATTCCTTTAAAAATTCTTTGGAGATAATCATCAAGAAAACCCTAAAAATCAGGCTTAGTTTCTAAAAATCTTTTGGAAACATCCTGCCCAAAGGTCTTATGGATGGCCCGAAGGACTTATCATCTTGCTCGAAAGACTTATAGATGACCCGAAGGATTTAAGCATCAGACTCGAAAGACTTATTGATGACCTGAAGGACTTACTCATCAATAAACCCTTGAAAGTCAAGCTTAGTTTCTTAGGAGTCATCAAGGAACCCCTAAAAATTAGGCTTAGCTTCCTTTAAAAATTCTTTGAAAATCATTATCAAGAAATCCCTGAAAATCATGCTTAGTTTCTAAAAATTCATTTGAAAACATCAAGAAACCCCTAAATATTAGGCTTAGCTTCTTTTAAAAATTGCTTTGAAAATATCATGTTGTTTGGGTAACGTGCCCCCATGTCAAAGTAATGATTCTTCTTGGATTGGGTTCCTTAATTCTTGAGGTTTTGTCACTCGGAATATAACTCCCTTCATTCAAGGCTTGAGTTATGTCTTCCCATTCTCTTCTTTTCTTGAAAAATATATAAAAATATGCTTTGATGCATGAAATGTGAATGCAACATGTATCTAAATGTAATGCATGACTTTTTTTTGTGCAAAAATATTTATAAGTATTCCTCTTTTGACTTCAAAATAGAGATCTCGGTTTTCCTTCACTTGATCATTCTTGTATGGAGTCTGCCCCCAACATCAGCATGGTCAAACTAATCATATGGAGTAATAATGTCCCTCCCATCTTCTATCTTTTGTCTTGCTTCTTCAACATAATTCTGGAAGAAGCGCTTCCTCCCTTGAATTCTCGTTGCAATCAGGTAGACAATGGGCACCTTACATGTTTTTGACTCGATTTTTCAATCAGAATTGTTTCTCAAGAGTCATTGGCTAACTACAATGTGAATGGTTCAATTCAAGGTAAGCTCTTTTTGTGTTCATCTTTTAACCTTAGCACTCCAAGCGACGGGGGTCATTCACCGTGCCTGTTTGATTCGAATATTGTTATCTTAACAACATCTGGTTTTGGTAGTTCCCTAATGTAGGTACTCATGGCTCTCTTCGTGTCAAAATTTTAATCTCGAATGGTCTCGTTCTTGTATCGCTAATCAGTAATGTTAACGTATAGCTTGAGGGATTCTCTTGATGATGCCACAACCAGATGGATATTTAAGAATTGATCATAATTGTCTTTCATTTTTTCATGAGTTGGGATATAAGTCATCTTCAACTAAGGTGATCGTCTACTTCTTGATAACGTCACAATGAATTATTAGAAGTTATGTCCTCTAGTCCTTATGATCTCTTAGACTATTTGCTTTCTAAAAGTGCTTCATTGTTCTGGAATCATTTATTTTTTTTCTTCGATGGAGGCAGAATAAGCCTTACCAGCTTCAAGGACCTTTTTCACTTGAGATTGTCCTGTTTAAAAATGTTTTTTCTTTTATTTTATTTTAGAAATGTGAAAATATTGAATAAAATTCAAAAGTGTTGTCATTTTCTTTCGACTTACAATCAAAACAAATTGTAAAACAAGGTTCATTGAAAATCAAATAAGTCAAATATTCTTTTACTCATTCGAAAATTATATACATTTGAAAAGTGTAAAGATTAATGCTGATAAAAGGCTTAGGCTAACTTGGGAAGGTAATGTGTTTCAGGTTAATTTGAGGAGGTAATGTGTTTCAGGTTGGCTTCTTGCGTTCTTAATTCTGGTGTTCATTGATATGATGAAGCATCCATCATGCTTCTCTTCTGGAAATGTTCACTGGTTCTCAGCCCTCGTGAGCGCCTTTGGATTATGTAATGCTTTATCAAAATGATGAATACGATTGTCCTTCTATACAGTGGTTGACAATCTTTGTATTCGATCCACCTTTTCAGATTTTCAACTCGAATTCTTCTTTGGTTTTAAGACATTATCTAAAATTTTACGTCTTGAACCCTCCTTTTATTTTTTCCTTATCATGTGTTAAAGATTTTAGAAAACTAATTTTGCAAATAAAATTAACCTTGAGGGGCAGAATGAAATATGAAGATAGTATCTCCACTTAGAAATTCATGTATGATTAGAAGGGACTTTTCAGGCACGTAACATAGGCTAGGGATCATGGTTATGAAAGAAATAGATAAATAGGTTCAAACACGTTTTAAGGGTTAACGAATCAAGGATCAATTCATCTTGTTGTCTTCAATCTTGTCTTGCTCGACTTGAATCCTCTCGCGTGTCTTTTATTCTCTTTTTATTTGGTGTTCTCTGATCTTCTGGTGAATTGATTCTAGATCTTTGAACCGCTCGTCTTGAATTATTGGATCTGTTTCTTTCTTATTCCTTTCCTTTTTTTCTTTTTTCTTTTTTCTCTTTTTCTCTTTTTCTCTTATTTTTTTCTTTTTTTTTCTTATTTTTTCTTTTTTTCATTTTCTCTTTTTTTTTCCTTTTTTCTTTATTTTTATGTCTTTTTTGTTACTATATTTTTTCTTTTTTCTTCTCTCTGTGTCGTCAACACGATTTGATCTTTGAGCGATTCGTATTTGGTCTACCTCGCGGTATCTTGTTATTTCTCACTTTATTTCATTATGACTTGTTTCTCTAACAAAATATAGATTGATGATCTTCACTCATGCGAGAAGATGTCCTTCACTTTTGCCCCCCAGTGTGGAGGGTAGTACTTGGTTAGGGTTGAATCAGAAGAAAAATAATAATATATTCTCAAAAGGGAACAACAAGGGATATATATATACATATATTTAAAAGGATAAATGAAACAAAGTCGTTCATCATCTCAAATATGGAAGTCTTTGCAAAAGAGTGTTGCGTATTGTGAGTACTATAAAATTATACGCAAATAATGTGTAAGTATACACAATCGCTCAAGTAATAAAGTGATGAGTGAGTATTGTCTCCACATGGATTGGGTGAAATTAAAAAAGTTTAACCAAAGCAAAGCACTACTATATCTAAGTATAGTTAGTGTTGATATATATTAAATTAAAATATCACAGCAATGGAAAGTAGCTGTGGGTGGATATGGATTGATATTCTGATGAAGTAACAAATGGAAATGTAGTGGCAAAACAGATTTTTAATATTGAAAATGATTGAAATGCTAAGGAAATGAAAAACGGTAAAAACAACAAATAAATGATAGTTTGATAATCCTCACACAATAAGCTTCCACTGGAATGAATGGTAGGGATTGATTTAAGGATGCTATAACTTATCTCAAGTAGATTTAATCTATCTAAACTTCACTTGCTAGATAGGGTTTGCTGAAAATGCTCCGGCTATCTCTAGTCAAATGAACCTAACATAATAGAATACCATGACATCTCCTCTCAGTCTCAGCTATGACAACCTACACTATTGATAAAAAACTACCCTTTTTAGTCGTTGAAATCCTATCTTAGTCTCTCTCAAGTACTAAGGGATTAGGATATAATATTACTAGGCTGGTTCAAAGCTTTAGAAAATATTATACCCCATTGCTTATGTGGATTTTTTCTTGTGTTTCTCTCGAATACTACAAGTAATATTAGCTAAGTTTCTCTCGAACACCAAGCCTTCATCTAAGAAATGGACACTCTCATGCCTCTTACAAACTTAAACGATGAAGCATTCATAAGCAAAGCAAGCAAATACAAAAGATAAACATAAATCTACTATTAAAATAAAGTTAAACATCTATCAAACAACCCCACCAAATAAAGTTGGTTCATGATGGGGTTTGAATCATCCATATAACAAGCCATGAAATATTCGTTCCAAACAACCCAATAATAAATGGAAAAATAGCAGCAAAGGGAAAGGAGAAGAAGCCTTCGACGCGTGCCACCGGAGCTCTCCTCAACCACCAAGACTCGCCTTAGCTCACTAGCTCCTCTCGGACGTCTAGCTTGTCATTCCTTGGAGCTTATCAATGGAAGAACACTACTAGAGGAAGAAGAAATGGATACGGTGAAGAAGATAAGAAAATGTTGCTCAAAATTCCTCCTCTAGTCTCTCTCATGTGAGGTGTAATATATAATAAAAATATCTAAGGGTAATGATGAGGTTGTTGCGCTCAAAATACCCCTAGAGCCACTCCTTAGGCGAGAGTCTTATCCTTCCATGTGGAAGTGGTCCCCAACAGGCAGTTACAGCTATCACGTGCTCTGCAAGCTGTCTTTTTTACAAAAATATCTTTTTGTTCGTTTCTGTGCCAAAAATACCAAGGCATTTCAATCTGCTTCAGTAGCGTGTGATGTCACGACATTCCTTCCCAGTGCCACATTCTGCTTGCTATTTCTTGCACACCATAAGCAATTGCACCTTTATCTCATACATCATCCTTAAAAGATAAAAGAGCAATATCATTACAAATGCAACTATATGCAACTACATGAGCCTAAAATGACTAAAATGAGCATTTAAACAAACAATAACTTAAGTGAAAAAGTCCTTAAAAGTAGCCTTTTTAGGAAGTTATCACGCCCTCAAACTTAAGTTATTGCTTGTCCTTAAGCAATGCACATCAATTAACATAAGCAGTATGTCATGGCAATTTTCAACAATAGGACAACAGGACAAAAATTGAATTTCAACCCTCAAAAAAATTGGCTTCAACATGCTAGACATATCAAGAATTCAAGTATTTTTCCCTAGGTCAAGATTCTTTGTGGAAGTGTGTGTGCGTGATTGTATTCAATTTATACTTAACATATTTAAACAATTTCTAATCAAGTTCCCTAGTTTTAGCCAAGACATTTACTTATTCATTAAGCACATTTTTACTCCCTTTTTACTGATTTTTTTTTCAAATGCTGCTACGAAGGGAGTCAGCTCATCACACCTACTTTCCCACACTCTAGGTAAAAGGGAGCATACCTTCCACCCCAAGCTAGTTAAGTAGAGTCATCCCATGACTACTTTTATTCACTCATATGAGTGTGCTACCATTTATTAAAAAGTGTTCCAGACAATGCCACGACAAATAAGAGTGTCCCTCTACAGATATGCCTAAGCATTTATTCACAGTCTCAGATATAAGAGAGTTATTTTTTATTTATCTTTTAAGAACAATACTAAATTTCAATGCCAAAACAAACTAGGGTTCCTTCATAAAAAATTTTCTAAATTTCCTAAGTATAGAGAACATACAAATCGTGTAAAAATAATTCACAAAGCACCAAGCCCTAGAGTCAGTTCTATCATTCTCAATAGTCATTTATATTCAATTTCTTAGCCTAACAAGTTCATGATCATCGGGTATCATCAAGACATTTTATCTAAATGTCCTACCGCTTACTGATGACATGGCATAATGTTACACTGATGCTATCATGCATATGTTCTACCGAGAACATTACATCCCCCAAACTTAAGGAAAGCATTGTCCTCAATGCTTAAAGAGAACTAAAAGAAATAAAACTATATACCATTCAATGAAAAATAAAATGAATGCAAGTGGATGTACCTCATGGTTTGTGTGGTGGTGTTGCCTTGGAGGTGCTGGCAGCTCTTCGTCTAGTGCACTTTCACAATGGTGCAGGGATGGATTCTGAAGAGCTAGAGTGGTATTGTGCTACATTGAAGCGTCCAACTGATGTTTTGGTACGTTGGCTACTATGTTGTGCAGAAGAGAGGTCAGGCACATGAACTGGATTTGGTATTTTTCAACAGGAACAACAAGTGAGTCAAGGGTCTGGGAACATTGAGGGTCTGGAGTCAGTTCTTCAACTAGAGGGTCGACGTCATCTTGTTCTGGATCGGGAGATGCCTCGTCATTTAATGATGGTAGAATTTCATCCGAAAAGCCTGGAAAATTCTGTTGAACGTGGGGAAGTATTTCTTGAAAAATTGTTTCCACCACACCATCTCTATGTTTGACATAACCAAAAAAATTTTGAATAATAGCTTCTTCGAGAGCAAGCATCCTGGCCTCAGTATTAGATTGTGCAGTATTTGCAGACTTCTCATGAGCAAGGGCCTTAGATTTTGGGTTTTCATGTCCTAACAATAATGGTAATCTAGCCCTAGTAATACCCGAAACTCCAGATAAAATTTCATCAAAAGCATTTTCACTTACCTTTTTCTTTCGACACAAAGCAGTAATCAAATTTAGAAACACTAAAGCACTCACATTTTTTCCTAGACATTCATGCACTTGTTGAACAATTATCCTACCCACATTAATAGAATGGGTTTCCATAAACGAATGTAAGAGCAGTAAATAGGGAAGAGATATCGTCGTATTATGGGATGTGGCCATTAGCTTGTGCTTCAGAAAATGGTTCCACAATTTGGCACGCAGTTGGAGATGTTCACAGTTAACCGAGTAGCGGCTAGTTTGGTGACCATTCCATGAGGTATTTGCAAAGCGTAAGTCCTCCAAAACTCCATCATAAGTGGCACTTTCAGCGTCATTTTCTAACTTTACATGTTGGTCTTCAACACCCTGCAAATGAAAGTATCGATTAATAACAGTTGGTGTAAACTGAATATACTTACCTCGCACAAAAATAGAATGTTGGATCGGTTTGGAAATGTTAGCATAAAATTCTTTCACCAGTGATGAATTCACTGAACCAGGGTACCTTGCAAACTTGTGCCATTTGTTTGGAACAACTATGTCCATCACGTCTGGCCCAAAACGGCCATCCACTTCATCGGTAAAAATGAACCTCACCTCAAAGAAAAGCTTCCTATTTTTGAAGTTTTGAAACCTTTCTTTGGATTCATCATTTTCAAACTGTTGATCAATAGGAGCTTCAGCTTCGACGGGTCTCGTACGCACCATTTTTTCTCAAAGTTTTGAAGAAAGAAAATTTTAAAAAGACGTGAGCATTATTTGCTTGGAAAACTTGAAGAGTTTTGGTTATGGGGAAAATGAAAGAGGAAGAAGAGGAAGTGAGGAAAGATAAAAAGAAAAAGTAAAAATAGATTGATTGATAAGACGGTTGAAAGAAATGAGTGGATGGGGGATACATGGGTAAGAGGGAAAAGAAAAAGTAAACTGTAAAAGTAATAGGGATGGGACAAAACAGTGGAGAGAGAAAAGTTAAAATAAAAAATAAAAGAAAAGAAAAAGGAAGAAATCAAAAAGAATCTTTTCCCCAAATGATTGATTTGTCATTTCCTCCCTTTAGTAACTGCTCTTTGCACGGCTGTAGTGTTGTGATCCCTATAAAATAAATCAAAATTATCTACAAAATAAAATAAAAATAAAAATAAAAATAAAGGAAAAAATAAAATTATTATTATTTATAATGTCGTGGCATCGGAATTTGGTCTCAGTTGGGCACACTTCAGCATCGTGCAGATACAACATTGCCTTGTTGTATAGTGGAGGAACTCCATTATAAGCTTTCAGACGCTGGCCATTGACTTTGAAAATCGTCCCATCGTCTATATTCTTGATGTCAACGGCACCATGGGGATAGACATAATGCACCTCAAATGGCCCTGACCATTGAGATTTAAGCTTCCCATGAAAAAGTTTAAGCCTAGAATTATAAAGCAGTACTTGTTGGCCAATATGAAAATGTCATGGCATCAGTTTTTGGTCATGCCACTTCTTGGTTTTTTCCTTGTATATCCGTGCATTTTCATATGCTTGTGCTCTAAATTCTTACATTTCATTAAGCTCTAGTAATCTCTCCTCCCCAACTAGTTGAGACACAAAATTCAATTGCTTAATAGCCCAGTACGCCTTATGTTCAAGTTCAACCGGGAGATGACAAGCCTTCCCATACACCAGCTTAAACGGTGACATTCCCAACAGAGTTTTGAACGTTGTTCTATATGCCCAAAGCACTTCATCTAACTTTGGCGACCAATACTTTCGCCTTAGGTTAACCACTTTTTCTAAAATCTATTTGATCTCTCGATTGGATATCTCTACTTGGTCATTTGTCTACAGATGATATGTCGTGGCAATCTTCTGTCAAACTCCATATCTCCTTAATGCCTTGGCAATCAACTTTGTTGAGTTAATCGATCGATGAAATAGCCAAGAGGGGGTGAATTGGCAATAAAAATTTTGATGGAAGTTTTTGCAAAAATAGAAAATATTTGCACAACGATTTAGAGTGGTTCGACTTTCTCAACCAAAGTCTATGTCCACTACCTTAGCTATCCACACTAAGGATTTTCCACAAATTTACTAATTTATCTTTTTTTTGAGGACAAAGAGTAACCTTACAAATCCCTCAAGAATTATACCCCAAATTCTTGAGAACACTCTCTCCCAAAGAGAACAATACAAATTTCGTAAACTTACAGAAAAACCTCACAAGGTAAGATGTTTGAACAATTCTAGAAAAAAGAAAGAACACTCAAGAATAATACAATTAAGCACAATAAGTGTTCTTGAAAGCAAAAATAAATATTGAATGAAATAGGCTTGAAAATGCTCAAACTTGAGGTTTGATGCTATCTCTTTGATTCTATCTCAATTCTTGTTTCTTGTTATTGATCAAAGGCTCCTAAGCTTGTTTAAATACACCTTGAATCACTTATGAATGTTGGAGATCATTGGTGAAGTCAACAGAGTCGTTAATGAGTAATTATCATTTAAAAATCTGGTTGGGAGCGTGGGGGTATCGATACCCCTCCATAGGGTATCGGTACCAGCAGTGTAAAATTCAAATATTTCAACCGTTATTTGACTAGGGGTATCGGTACCACAAAGGGGGTATCGATACCACAAGGGGGTATCGGTACCCGTAGAGCATTCTGTTTTTCTCGGAGCCAAAACTTGCATAGGGGTATCGGTACCACAAAGGGGGTATCTGTACCACAAAGGGGGTATTAGTACCCTATGGGTAATCTGGTTTTTCTTGAAGCCTTTTTATAAGGAAAATATTTTTGGCTCGATTCAGGCTCGAAATACTTTGTAAAATTTGTTTCAAAAATTATTTTAAGATTAAAACACAATTTTACACTTAAGTAAGGATTGAAATTGACATTTGAAAACTTGGAGTAATATTTTGATGTTCGAATGATTGAATCAAATATACTTTAAAAATGATTTGTAAAATCTTAAAATTCATTTATACTTAATTTGTTATATCGAAACATTGAAGCATCAAAAATGTTTTCAACAATCTCCCCCTTTTTGATAACAAAACATTTGAGTAATTTTCAGATTTTCTTAGAAAATTCATTTTAGAGATCAATTTTGAAATTTATTACTCCCCCTTACTATATAACACCTTCTCCCCTTTTTGTTAAATCAAAAAGACTCTATAAACGTTTTTAAACAAGGCTTTTGAAAAATTTAGCCAATTGATATGTAGAAATTGAAAGTTTAAGCTGCTAAGAATACAATCAAGAGAAAGGTTAGCCATTAGTTTCATAAATCAATATTCATAGATAATGTAGATGATGCAAAAATTAATAAGCATAAAAATTCGACCAAACCAAATATATAAATATAAGTATGTAAGTTCAAACATCCAAAAACAAACTTAAACATTCAAACATCGAATTCAAAAACATAAAAAGGTTTATCCAAAATATTAATCCTAAGTTCAATCCAAGCAAAACATAGTATAGCAAGGTAAGATCTAATCCATAGGAGGATCGGGAGGAGGATGAGGATAACGTGCTCGCATCTCTAGTGTGAGCGTATCTAAGCGTTCGTTCATCTCCCGTTGTTGAGCCCCCATAGCAGTTAAGTGGGACTCTATGGATGTAAACCATAGATCAAATGTCTCCATAAACGATCGAAAATATAGAGGCATTTGATCCTCTTGATGTGTCGGCTCATCGTCAGGAACTTCATCGTTGATATCTTGCATAAGTTGTTGAAGTTCTGGATTATCGTTTGCTGCCGGTACCGGTGGAGGTGGAGCTCGTGAAGAACTAGCTCCCGGTGTTTGCTTGGTGGATCGAACCATTGATCACCTTCATTCTTCCATCCTAGTTTCTTTAAGGATATCAAGTTGATTTGGTTTTTGAGTGGGATGGTTACATCAAGCTGTACTCTAAGCTCGGCTTTTGTAAACAAATTACTCAGAAGACAACTATAAACTAGAGTTTCACAAACTTTCTTATTAGGGACAAGGTTTACGGTTTCAACGAGTTCGGAAAAGATAATCTGAGGTTTGCTTGTGGATCGAACCATTGATCACCTTCATTCTTCCATCCTAGTTTCTTTAAGGATATCAAGTTGATTTGGTTTGAGTGGGATGGTTATCAAGCTGTACTCTAAGCTCGGCTTTTGTAAACAAATTACTCAGAAGACAACTATAAACTAGAGTTTCACAAACTTTCTTATTAGGGACAAGGTTTACGGTTTCAACGAGTTCGGAAAAGATAATCTGAGGTAAGTTTATTTTCTTATTATTTTGGATACAATGTATCCACCAAAGGTCTAAAGCTCTAAAAGTGGAGTATTTGCCTCCGGATGGTCGAAACCACCAAGAGATTATCAGATGAAGAAAACGATCTTGGTGATCTAACACACTCGCACTAGACCTGACCTTATAAGGAGAACTTAATGTTTCCTTTTCATTATCTAATCCGTCATTATCTAATCCAAATGCGTTAGCAATATAGGCCGAGTCAATATAAATGAATTTACCTAGAAGATAGGATCGAATTCCTATTATTTCGGTTCTAGCTCGGTTTTGGATACAAACGGCATTTGAATAGTAAATTCGAACAAGTTGTTGGTTAACTATTGGTTCGAGATGAAAAAGTTTATCAAATTTCCAATCTTGAAGAGTAGGAAGATATCTAAAGTTTAATGCTTCCATAGCTCGAAAAGAAGGAATATGTTCTTCCCGAATTTTGTAAGACTCGAAGAGATAGACAAACCTATGGTAAAGATTATCCCTACGGCCAGGTTTGTTAAAAATCGAAATAGGATAGATAAATGCAATTTTAAAATATATGTATGCAATACAATCAATTCCCAAAACTCAAATGAGTCCTCAATATTTCAAGGTTCTCTAAAATAATTCTAATGAGCAAATTTTTGAAAAATATGTTTGAAAATCAAGGTGTAGTTTTCAAAACAATAAAATTAAATCAAAAAAATTAAAAAAACAAAACAATTTTTTTATTATTTTGAAATTAAAAAAAATTGATCAAATCTTGTGTTGTTGATGAAATTAGTTGTAGATTCTTGTTTTAAAACAAAATCTAAGTAATGTCCGATCACTATTTCAACCTAGAACTAATTAAAACTAGTACTAAGTTAAAAAAATCAATAAAATAGAGTTTTTAGAATAGTTACCTTGAAAGATGAAGATTGAGTGGATTTTGAGGTTGTTTGCACGAAATTAATGATGCTAGCATGTTTAGGAGTTGAAAACTGAGTGAAATCCGACTTGAAACCATTGTTTTTAGGTAATGTAGAGATTAGGGGTGATAGAGAGAGTGAATGGCGTGAGAAGAAAGAAGAGAGGGTTTTGAAATAAAATGAGATTTTGGAGGCTTAAAAACTAGAACCCGAAGGGGGTTTTGGTACCCTCATGGGGGTATCAGTACCCATGCAAAGATGGTATCGGTACCCATTCAAAGATGGTATCAGTACCCATTCAAAGGGGGTATCGATACCTAGCGCACAAAAAATTTAAAAATATGTGTTTAAACACTCAAAATGTTAAATTAATCTGCTCTGTGAACTCATATTACGAAATTAAGTATGTAATCAATCAAATCTATCTTAATTTTAGAACATATAATTAATTTTCACTAAGAATTATAAACTCCCCCTAACTAATAGCAAAGAATGTAATCAAAAATATTATTTTTAAAAGCATTTTCCAAAACTAATTAAAAGTGCTAAAATTATTTTAAACACTAAGTCGAGGTAGGTTTGTTAAACCTAATTCTCTCCTAAGTGTCCAAAATCTTTCTTTATCTAAAGGTTTTGTAAAAATATCCCCTAATTGGTGCAAAGTATCAACAAATTCTAGAACTACATCTTCTTTAGCGACATGATCTCTAATGAAATGATGTCTAATTTCAATGTGCTTAGTTCTAGAGTGTTGGATGGGATTTTTAGTGAGACAAATAGCACTAATATTGTCACACTTGATAGGTATGGTACCAACTTCAATTCCATAATCTAAAAGTTGTTGTTTCATCCATAAAACTTGTGCACAACAACTACTCGTTGAAATGTATTTCGCTTCAGTGGTAGATAATGCAACACAATTTTATTTCATTGAAAACCAAGAAATCAGCATATTTCCTAGGAATTGGCAAGTACCGGAGGTGCTTTTCCTATCTATTTTTCATCCTCCATAATCCGCATCAGAGAAGCATACAAGCTAAAGCTAAAGTCTCTAGGATACCAAAGTCCTAAACTAGGAATATCCTTAAGGTATCTAAAGATTCTATTAACAGCTAGTAAATATGATTCCTTAGGGCATGATTTAAATCTAACACATAAGCAAACAGTAAACATGATGTCTGGTCTACTTACGGTTAGATAAAGCAAAGAGCCAAACATTGACCTATACAATTTAACATCCACACATTTACCTCCTTCATCTTTGTCAAGCTTTGTTAATGAGCTCATTGGAGTGACATGAGGTTTCCCATTTTCCATTCTAAATTTCTTGAGTATATCCTTGACGTATTTTTCTTGATTGATGAAGATGCTATCTTTTCTTTACTTGATTTGGAGTCCCAAGAAAAACGAGAGCTCCCCCATCATGCTCATCTCAAATTCACTCTGCATTACCTTAGAAAATTCTTGGAAAATAGCATCATTAGTAGAACCAAATATTATATCACCAACATAAATTTGAACTAGTAATAAATATTTACCTTTATGCTTTAAAAACAATGTAGTGTCAACCTTCCCTTTTGAAAAACCTTTTTCAATTAAAAAGTTTGATAATCTTTCGTACCAAGCTCTAGGGGCTTGCTTTAAACCATAAAGAGCTTTTGTCAATTTAAAAATATGATCTGGAAATTTTTAATCTTCAAAACTAGGAGGTTTACCTACATACACTTCTTCTTTTATAAAACCATTTAAAAATGCACTTTTAACATCCATTTGATATAAGTTAAATTCATGAAAACATGAAAATGCTAATGACATTCTAATTGTTTCCATCCTAGGTACGGGAGCGTATGTTTCATCATAATCTATGCCATCTTCTTGAGTATAGCCTTGAGCAACAAGTCTAGCCTTGTTTCTCACTATATTACCACTTTCATCAAGTTTTTTCCTAAATACCCATCTAGTACCTACAGTAGATTTATTACTAGGTCATTCAACTAATGTTCATACTCTACTTCTCTCAAATTGATTTAACTCTTCTTACATAACCATAATCCAATGCTCATCCTTTAATGCTTCTTTAATATTCTTAGGATCAATGCATGAGATAAATGCAACATAATTACAAATATTTCTAAGAGAAGATTGAGTTGTTACCCCTTTGGATGGATCACCTATTATCTCACCATCCTTAACATAGTTGTATTCTCTTGGGTAAGAGACTTCCCTTTCTTCAATGGTTGGATTCTCGAGAACATCGTGAGTTTCCTCGTCTTTTGTTTCTTCCTTTGATGATGGTTCTCCAACGTCATGTCTAACATCATTTGCTTTTATAATACCTACATAATCATTCATACAAGAATCCTTCCTCGGAAGGGGATTATCATCGAAAACAACATGTATAGACTCTTCTACTACAAAAGTTCTTTCATTAAATACTCGATAAGCTTTAGAATTTAAGGAATAACCCAGAAATATTCCTTCATCACTTTTAGCATCAAATTTGCCAAGGTTTTCTTTACCGTTGTTTAAAACAAAACATTTAGATCAGAAAGGATGAAAATAACTAATGTTAGGCTTTTTATTTTTGAAAAGTTCATATGGAGTTTTCTTTAAAATTGGCCTAATCATTACTCGATTAATAATATAACAAGAGGTATTTGTGGCTTCCGCCCAAAAATATTTTGGCAAATTGTTTTCACAAAGCATGGTTCGAACCATTTCTTCTAAAGTTCAATTTTTCCTCTCAACAACTCCATTTTGTTGAGGGGTTCTCGGAGCTGAAAAATTATGGCTAATATCATTAGAATTACAAAAATCAGTAAATCCAAGATTTTCAAATTCAGTACCATGATCACTCCTAACACTAGTTATGGAGTAACCTTTTTCATTTTGGATTACTTTTGAAAACGTGATGAATTTTTCTAATGCTTCATCTTTAGTACTTAAAAATAGAACCCAAGTATATCTAGAATAGTCATCTACCAATACAAAGCAATATTGTTTTCCACCCAAGCTAATAGTTCTAATTAGCCCAAAAAGATCTATATGGATCAATTGTAATACTCTACTAGTTGATACATCATTAATGGACTTAAAGGAAGCTCTTTGATGTTTTCCTTTAGCACAAGTATCACAGATTTTATCTTTATCAAATTTTAGCTTTGTCAACCCTCTTACAAAATCTCCTTGAATTAGTCTTTGTAGAACACTCATGCTAGTATGTCCTAGTCTCCTATACCATAACCAACTATCATGCTCATCCTTAGTAACTAGGCATAAATTATTCATATTAATAGAATCTAAATGCACCATGTAAATGTTACCTATTCTATGACCAACAAGCATAATCTGATTAGATGTAATGTCAATGACTTTACAACCATTTGTTTCAAACAAGACATTGTATCATTTATCACAAAATTGACTAATACTCAATAGATTATGCTTTAACACATTCACATATAAAACATTTTGAATTTGTTTGGAATAGGTATTATCAATAGTACCTAGACCTTTAATGTGACCTTTTGAATTATCACCAAAAGTCACCTCTCTCCATTTTTATCGTTAAGCTCTATGAATCGACTCTTGTCTCCGGTCATATATCTTGATCATCCACTATCAAGGTACCATGAGTTTGAATTTGTTTCCTGTGCCTTGTAGCAATGCTCCTTTCCCTACAAACATAGATTAATTTTTTATTTTTGGTACCCAATTTCTTTTGGGTCCATATTCATTAGTTTCCAAAATTATAGTCCCCTTGGGTATCCATTTGTGTAGGATATCCTTATCTTTAGTAGTAATGAGTTCTTTAGGAACCCATATACTTCTAACGATTTTTCCATTAGAGGTTCTTCGGGGGACCTCTATGATTGTAGTTTTTAAAACTTTTTCTAACAAAGTTGGATTTTGAACTTTCTCTATTTTTAAAACGTTTCGTTTCAACTTTATCAAAAGAAGATTTAAGATCATCAATTTTCTTTTGATGATCATCATTTATTCTTGAAAGTAAATTATGCAAATCAGCATTTTTCTTTTCAAACTCATCTAGTTTGATTTGCAAATCTTTAATTTTACTTTCATGATCATTGTTGGTCTTGGATATGAGATTATTTTCATTTTTCAATTTTGAAATATCATTTTTGTATTTTAAAAATAATTTCTCATAATCCGAAGCCAACCTAGTATATTTCTCTAATAGCTCATCAAAAGAATAATCTTCAAAATTAAATGAGCTAGAGGTTACCTGAGAGCTTTCCCCGATGTTCATCAAGTACAAGTTTGTTATTTCTTGTTCCTTTTCATCGGAACCTTCCTCATCGCTCCATATAACCACATGAGCCTTATGTTTCTTCTTAGATTGACCCTTTTTCTTTAATTACAGGCAATCATATTTGACATGGCCCACCTTTTTGCACTCATAGATAAATAATAGGGTCTTTCTCCTTTGGTTTATTTTTGAAGCCTTTGTTTTGTTTGAATTTTCTTCCTCGGTTGGGCCTCATTAATTTTCTAAATCATTTGGCAAATAAAGTCATTTCGTTGTCATCGTCATCTTCATTCGAATCACTCTCATCTTTTGTAGATTTGTGAGCAACTCTAACATTCTTCTTCTTCTCCGTCTCCTTCTTGGTTCGTCATTCTTCTCGAGGTCTACCTCATCTTGAAGCATCATTTCATGAGTGAGGAGTGAACCAATTAACTTCTCGAGAGTTAAAGACTTTAAGTTCTTAGCCTCAATGATTGTCGTTTTCTTTGATTGTGAAGCTTTTGGAAGAGAGTAAACTAACTTCCTTACAAGCTTCTCGTTTGGAATGATCTCTCCATATGATTTGAGACCATTGACAACCGTTGAAAATCTATCTGTCATAGCTTTGATGTCTTCATCCAGTTTTATCCTGAAATTTTCATAGCTATGAGTTAGGAGACTAATTTTAAATTCTTTTACCTCGTCTGTGCCTTCATGAATAACTTGTAGTTTATCTCATATCTCCTTAGTGGTTGTACAAGATGAAACTCTCTCGTATTCATCTGGTCTAAGAGCACAAAAAATAATATGGATAGCCTTTGAGATGAGCTGGAACATTCTTATCTCTCCTTCACTTCATAATCTTGGATGAGTGGAAGGTTCGATGTATCCGTCTTCTATGATATTCCATGCTCCCATGTCACTTGGTTGAATAAAGTACATCATTATATTCTTCCAATAAGCATAATTAGCTCCATTGAATAAAGGACGCTTTTTGATGGGCAATGAATCAAGACCGAATTCGAAGTTTAAAGTAGAAGCCATTGATGATTTGATTATAGATATAACTCTTCCTGAATCGACTCAAGAAGCGATTAAACATTCAAATGAGTGAGGCTCTGATACTAATTGTTGAGTTAATCGATCGACTAAATAGACAAGAGGGGTGAATTGACAATAAAAATTTTGGTGAAAGCTTTTGCAGAAAATATAAAATATTTGCATAGCGATTTACAGTGGTTCGACTTTCTCAACCAAAGTATACGTCCACTACCTTAGCTATCCACACTAAGGATTTTCCACGAATTCACTAATTTGTCTTTCTTTTGAGGACAAAGAGTAACCTTACAAATATCTCAAGAATTATACCCCAAATTCTTGAGAACACTCTCTCCCAAAGAGAACAATACAAATTTCACAAACTTACAGAAAACCTCACAAGGTAAGATGTTTGCACAATTCTAGAACAAAGAAAGAACACTCAAGAATAATACAATTCAGCACAATAAGTGTTCTTGAAAGAAAAAATGAATATTGAATGAAATAAGCTTGAAAATGCTCAAACTTGAGGTTTTATGCTATCTCTTCGATTCTCTCTCAATTCTTGTTTCTTGTTATTGATCAAAGGCTCCTAAGCTTGTTTAAATACACCTTGAATAACTTATGAACATTGGAGATCATTGGTGAAGTCAATAGAGCCATTAATGAGTAATTATCATTTAAAAATCTGGTTGGGAGCGTGGGGATATCGGTGCCCCTCCATAGGGTATCGGTACATATAGTGTAAAATTCAAATATTTTGATCATTATTTGACTAGGGGTATCGGTACCCGCAGAGTATTCTATTTTTCTCGGAGCTAAAACTTGCATAGGGGTATCGGTACCACAAAGGGGGGTATCGGTACCCTATGGGTAATCTAGTTTTTCTTGAAGCCTTTTTATAAGGAAAATATTTTTGGCTCGATTAAGGCTCGAAATACTTTGTAAATTTTGTTTCAAAAATTATTTTAAGATTAAAACAAAATTTTACACTTAAGTAAAGATTGAAATTAACATTTGAAAACCTGAAGTAATATTTTGATATTTGAATGATTGAATCGAATATATTTTAAAAATGATTTGTAAAATCTTAAAATTCATTTATACTTAATTTGTTATATCAAAACATCGAAGCATCAAAAAAAATTTCAACAAACTTGTTATAAAAATGGATTCCTTCATCACTAATGATAATTCGAGGTGCACCAAACTGAGTGAAAACATGCTTGTACAAAAACTTGAGTACGGTTTTAGAGTCATTTCTTGATGTTGCTATTGCTTCTACCCACTTTGATACATAATCCACAGCAAGAAAGACATATAGATTTCCTCTGGAAGATGGGAATGGTCCCATGAAATCGATGCCCCAAACATTAATGAACTTCATTTCCAAAATATTTTGCAGTGGCATTTCATGTCGTCTATATATGCTTCCAGTGCGTTGACATCGATCACAGGATTTGTAAAATGCCTGAGCATCTCTAAACAGAGTTGGCCAGTAAAATCCTTATTGCAGGACCTTAGCAGCAGTCCTTGCTCCTCCAAAAATGGCCTCCACTTGGGACTGAATGACAATGGTATAAAATGTCTCGTTCTTCTTCTTCAGGTACACATCGTCTAATGAACTGATCAACACAATTCTTAAACAAATATAGCTCATCCCAAAAATAATACCTTGCATCGTGCTTGAAATTCTTTTTACCCTGGTTGTCCAAATCAAAAGGCAATATTCCACTAACAAGAAAATTAACAAGGTCAGCGTACCACGGGATTGCCGTGGCAAATAAAATTTTCTCATCAGGAAATTCCTCTTGAATATCTACAGTGTCATGGCATTCATAATTGTTCTCTAGCCTAGATAAATGATCAGCAACTTGGTTTTCAGTACCTTTTCAATCTATCACCTCTAAGTCAAATTCTTGCAAAAGTAAGATTCACCTAATAAGTCTAGGCTTTGCATCCTTTTTATTCACTGAGTATTTTATAGTCGAATGATCAGTGTGAACAATAACTTTAGTACCTATTAGGTATGGTCTAAATTATTAAAAAGCAAATACCATGGCTAGTAATTCTTTCTGAGTGGCAGTGTAGTTCAATTATGCTTCATTCAATGTGCGGCTAGAGTAATATATAACATGAAAAATTTTACCTCGACGTTTCCCCAAAATAGCTCCTACGGCATAATCATTTGCATCAGACATCAGCTCGAATGGTGATGTCCAATCAGGAGGAACTATAATAGGTGTCGAGATCAATTGTTGTTTCACCTCAGTGAATGTTTCGAGGCATAACTCGTCAAACAAAAAGGGTTGGTTTTGTTGAAGCAATGTGCACAAGGGCATAGAAATCTTGGAGAAATCTTTGATAAATCTTCTATAAAATACTGCATGTCCAAGAAAACTCCTAATACCCTTAACCGAAGTTGGTGATGCTAGATATTTTATGGCCTAGCACAATACCTTCAGTCACCATAAAGTGACATTTTTCCCAATTCAAGACCAAATCAGCCTCTTCACATCTTTTGAGAACTTTTTCCAAATTGTCGAGACATCGTTCAAAATCATCTCTAGAAACAAAAAAGTGGTCTATGAATATCTCCAGAAAATCCTCAACCATGTCTGAAAATATAGCTTGCATACAATTTTGAAATGTTTATGGGGCATTATAGAGTCCAAAAGGCATTCTTCTAAAGGAAAAAATGACAAAGGGACAAGTAAATGTAGTCTTTTCCTGGTCCTCTGGTACGATGGCAATTTGATTGTACCCCGAGTACCCATCCAAAAAGCAATAAAATGCTTTACCTGCCAATCGATCCAACATTTCGTTGATAAAAGGTAGAGGAAAATGGTCATTCTTTATAGCTTTGTTGAGTTTATGATAATCCATGCATATCCTCCATCAAGTAACAGTGCGAGCGGGTAATAGCTCATTATCCTCATTGGTAACCATCGTAGTGCCTCATTTCTTCGGAACACATTGTACAGGGCTCACCCATGAGCTATTTGATATAGGGTAAATCACTCCAGTATCAAGTCATTTCATAATTTCTTTCATTACCACTTTCTTCATAATAGGGTTGAGTTTTATTTATGGTTCTATCGAATTGTCGTGGCAATCTTCAAGTAGAATCTTGTGCATTCAAATCGTGGGACTAATTCCTTTCAAGTCAGCCATAGTCCAACCAATTACTTTCTTATGTTGCATCAAAACACTTAACAAACTTTTCTTTTATTTAGCAATAAGGTTAGCGTAAATAATCACTGGTAAAGTTTTATCGCTACCCAAGTAAACATATTTAAGATGCCTTGGCAAAGTCTTAAGTTCTAGAGTAGGTGCATGCAATAATGATGGCTTAGGAGGAATAAATTCATCAAAATTTAAAGGCTCAAAATTCATGCCTGATATAACTTGTGGTAAGCTAGATTGCTCCTCCAAAATTGGGAAGTTGTTGTACTCCACTAAGCTTTCATCATCCATCCAATAGTCTTTTTCTGCTAGCTGAATAAAATTGTTCTGGAAAATTTGTTTAGCTTCTTCTTCAATTACTGAGTTAAATTCAGAAATGCCTTGGCATTCTTCAGTGTCATCGACATACTTAAGATTTCGAAACACATTGACAGTCACACACTGATCAGCCACTCTCATGGTGAGTTCACCTTTTTCACAGTCTATCAAAATACGACTAGTGGCTAGGAAAGGTCTTCCCATAATGATGGGTGCCTTGGCATTAACTTCATAATCCATAATTAAGAAGTTGACTGGAAACACAAACTTATACACCCTTACTATGATATCCTCGACTCTCCCTTTAGGTTTAACATGGGATCTATCGGTAAGTTGTAAAATAACCGATGTGGGTCATGCATCTCTTATGCCAAGCTTCAAGAATATAGATTTTGGCATTAAGTTTACACTTAAACCAAGATCACATAATGTCTTTCCAATGAAATTAGCTCCAATAGCACAGGGAATAATGAAGCTACCTGGATCATTTTGCTTTGGAGGTAACTTACTCAATGAAGAAAAAAATTATGTTACCGTGGAAACTATCTCATAAGTCTCTACTTTCCTCTTCTTAGTACAAATTTCCTTAAGAAATTTGGCATACGTCGGCATCTGTTCAATAGATTCCAAGAGAGGTACATTAATATGAAACTAATCAAGAATGTCCATAAACTTATTGAACTAAACTTCATCATTATGTTTCTTCAATCTTTGCGGGAAGGGTGGTGGGGGTCTAGATTCCTTAACTGCAGGAATATGAATTGATTTTTCCTTGGCATCAGAATTTTGTGCCTTGGCAGGATTATTAGTAGAACCCTCCTCCTTATCCTTCTCAGAAATGCTATCATCATGTAATTCAGCTTCCTCCATGTCAGTAGTGGGAGTAGAGTCATCATTTTGTGTCCTACTAACCTTAACTTGTTGGTTAATTTGTGTTCCACTCCTAAGAGTTAACACATTACAATGCTCTTTTCCATGTGTTTTAGTGACTTCAGTGTCACTTGGCAAACGTCCTTACTGATGCTCTTGCAATGCCGTAGCAATCTGACCAACTTGACCTTCCAAAGCTCTCAAAGATGAGCTATGGTTTTGAAGTACGGCGCCTTGACTATGAAGTAAAGCTCCTTGATTCTTAATTAAAGTAGAATAGTTTTGCAGCATTGTCTTTGTAGTATATATGAACTCTTGAATTGTAGCTTCCAAAGAACTCTTGAATTGTAGCTTCCAAAGAACTCATGCTCGCTGAAGATGAAGCTCCTTTATTGTATTATGCCATGGCATAACATTTTGCTAACCTTGAGGCTCATTGTGATTCTGCTATCGAGTGGACTGACTAGTATTGTGGGCTCCTTGATTTCTCCATGAAATATTTGGATGATGACGCCATCTAGCATTATAAGTGTTAGAGTAAGGATTATTATTGCCTCGATTGAAATTACCTACAAAGTTGATGGACTCAAGGTTGGTCGGGCATTTACTCTCTTGATGGTTGCCTTGGCATAACATACATGCCAAGCTAGTTGCTTTCTCTTCCTTCACATCAGTGGAATGTTGTAAATTTTTCAGCATATTAGTGATAGCTGAGACTTGAGTAGACATCGAATCCTTGGTATCTAACTCAAATGTTCCAGGTGCTTTCCTCCCACTCCCAAGTCTTGAGGAAGGAAATTAATAATCATTATTAGCAATTCTGTCCAAAATCGCAAATGCCTCAGTAGGTTATTTATCCAGCAATATCCCATTTGACGAGGCATCCTGCATCATCCTCGTGGATGCATTGACTCCATTATAAAACATAACTACTTGAGTCCAATTGTGAAAACCATGATTTGAACACTTTCGAAGCAAACTCTTGTAACTATCCCAACACGCATACATAGATTTTTCGTCGCCCTGGCAAAAGGATGATATGTCATTCCTTAATTGAGTATTCATGTTCGGTGGGTTATACCGCAATAAGAAACTCTTACAAAGATCTTCCAATAATTCCATCGAACCGAAGGGAATGCCACACAACCAAGCCCTTGCTTGGTCACACAATGAATATGGAAACAACTTTAATTTTAGAACATCCTCATGCACTCTTTCTTGGCGGAAAGAATCGCAAACTTCTAGAAAATTTTGAATCTGATGCCTGGCATCTTCAGTTGGCATGCCCCCAAACTGCCCTATAGAATTCAACATATTGAACATGAATAGTTTAAGCTTAAAATGTGCAGCTTGAATTTCGGGTGCCACAAATCCAAGATTCATGATGTGTAGGTTCTAATATTAATCCTATTTAATTTTAATCAATTACTGAATCGAATAATCAAGATAGTCCTTTGAGCATTTAGGTGAGGGCCAACTCAAATTATCCCCTAAATTAAAAGGACTAGCGTGAAATCTAACCTAAAGTGGAAGCTCTATTATTAATCTTAATTAATTTTAATAAATATTATTTCGAATAATTAAATGGGAAACTCTAGCAAAAGTGAAAACTAAATTAAGAATTCACCTAATTAAAGGACTAAATGTGAAATCAACCTTAAGATGGAGGCTCTAATATTAATCTTAATTAATTATGTTAAAAATAAAATTCTAATCGAAATTTGGGGACTAAAAGGTCAAGACTTAAAAATATCAATTTCTAAAAATCTAAAAGCTTTGGACCTAAGTTGATAAGTTCTAAAATTGAGGACTAATTTAAAAGCTAATATTTATCTAAATTAATAAACCTAAAGTATTTTTAGAAAATATTAATTATTAATAAATTTTAAAAGCCGAGCAATTGATTCGAGTAATCGGGCATCTTATGCAAAAACACGACTCGAATTTCTCCCTAATTAAAACTAATGTGAAATCCTAATTTCTAAGCTTGATTCGAATGTTGTCTAATTTAAAACTAAATCTAAGAATTAAAGCTATGAAATATCAAAACAATTAATAATAAACTTAAATAAAAAAATAATAGTGAAAAAATAGTGAAAACAACATAAAATAAATATAAAATAAATATAAGTACAAGGACCTAATTGCATAAAATAAAATAACAATAACTAAAATGCAATAAAATAAAAGTTAGCAGTTAAATAAGAAATAAATAGTGGCCAAAATGAATAAATTGCAAATATCATATCCAAATCATAATAAAATAAGAAGCATAATCCAAATAGTGGCTAAAATGAATAAACGTAAAAAACAGTGACTAAATTCAAACAAATCAGAATAATAATAGTGACTAAATTAAAATAAAATAAAACAGAATGATAAAAGTGCAATAAATTAAAAACGAAAAGTCCAGTGACCAAAATTCAACAAATAATAAAACAACTGCTAAATTATAACGAATAAAATAGAAAAAATAATGACCAAATCGAAAGTTAATAAAATCAATATGCATATTCAAAACAAATAACAAAGTAAATGACCATAGTGCAAAAGAAGAAAAAATACGGGAGCTTAAAGGTGATTTTCCCCTGATAGTGACCAAAGCGTAAAACATACTAAAACTGGGAGGACTTATGCGTGATTTACTCGAAATAAGTGGCCAGAATATAAAATGGGTATTAAAATGAGGGGCCCTATGCATAATTTACCTATTTTTTCATACAACCAAAATATTTCCCCCTTTACGTAACTCTTTCAGGAAAGCTTATCAAAGCTTCAAACATATATTCGTCGGCCACACACCGACCCTCACACACCGGCTACAGAGCCGGTGACCAACCTAAAACAACCAGTGACCTTAACCATGAACGGAGGAGGACCAACCGACTTCTTGAACGGCTGAAACTCTCCCTGTTCTCCTCCTAATCTCACTCTTTACCCTCTCTTTCTCCTCCCCATTCGGCGGCAGAGAGAGCTAAAAAAACGAGCCTCAATGCCGGCCACCACCCTTGGCCACTCAACGTAGAACACTCAAACTCTGATCGTACGTCCGAACCGACCCTCAACTAGACTTATCCTTCTTTCTACTCTCCTCTCTTCCTACACGGAGACAACCAAAAAGCTAAGGTTGAAATGGCTCCCTCACCAGCCACCAACATTTCGGTGGTGCTAGGCCACGAGCCGACCACTCTCACACGTCGGCCACCACTCACAATAGCCACTCCCATGCAACCCATGAACCCCCCGAAACAGAAGCAAAGACCACGAAGAAGGAAAAATGGAAAGAAAAAACAAGTCAAAAAACAAATCTTTCATTCCCAAATTTTTAGGGGAAAGGGGGTGTGATTGATACATAAGTGGTTGGGGTATAAATAACCCCAACTACTACATTTTTTAATCTTTTTTTAAAATAATAAAATAATGATAATAATAAAAAAATAAAAAATGGTGTTTACATCTGCCCCTCTTTGCTCATTACAGTGGAACATGAATAGAGCAAAGATAGTATGTACCATTTTTTGACCTAGCCTGAACTGTGAAAATCTTGAGCTTCAATTTCTTCTGATCTGGCGAGTTCTTCTTATTATGAACTCTTCGTTGGGGATGTCAATCCACTTCCTTCTGTGATTGAATCTCCAAGGTTGAACAAGTTCTTCTCATTATGAACTTCTTCTCCCTCGTCAGATGAGTTCTTCTCATTATGAACTCTCCACTGGAAATGTTGATCAGTTTATTCAGTGATGGAATCGAGCTAAGGTTGAACAAGTTCTTCTCATTATGAAATTCTTCTCCCTCGTTGGATGAGTTGTTCTCATTATGAACTATCCACTAGAAATGTTGAGCCAAGGTTGAACAAGTTCTTCTCATTATGAACTTCTTCTCCCTCGACGGAGGAGTTCTTCTCATTATGAACTCCCCGCTGGAAATGTTGATGTAAGGTTGAACAAGTTCTTCTCATTATGAACATCTTCGCCCTCGTCGGATGAGTTCTTCTCATTATGAACTCTCCACTGAAATGTTGAGTCAAGGTTGAACAAGTTCTTCTCATTATTAACTTTTTCTCTCTCGTTGGATGAGTTCTTCTCATTATGAACTCTCTATCAGAAATGTCAATCCCTCAAGCGAGGCATCACTAATTTGAAATGTCATGAATCGAGTGATAGGTTGAACAAGCTCTTCTCATTATGAACTTCTTCTCCCTCTGTCGGATGAGTTATTCTCATTATAAACTCTAAATTAGAAATATTGATCAGTTTATCTTCTCTTAGAAGATTTTCAAACTTGCAAAAGATTATCATGTGTCAGTAATAATTGTGTTTGAATTACTCGAAGGTATTAACCTTAAGGTCCTCGAATTTTGTTGACTCTTTGAATTCCTTAATGTTGCAAATTTCTGAGTTTTTTTTTCTTTATTGGGTCCATCGTGGAAACGACACTACTCATTCTTATTGAAGTGACCTAGAAAAGTCAAGTTTGAAGAAAGTCATCATTGAAAATGCTTCTAGGGAAAAATCTTAAGAAATACTCATGCGACATCCCAGAAAAATGTTACTAAGAAGGACTCAAACAATTCTTTAGAAAAAATGATCCTAAGAAGGACAAAATAGTTTTTCAAAATAAACTTTACAGGCATCCTTATGAGAGGGAAATCAAAATTTATCATGTGTATGAAATGATGAAACGTATGATGAAAATTCATGTATGAATGCAGGTTTTCTTGATCTATTGGAAATGGTTGCAATAACAATCTTCATTGCTAGAGCAGTCTTCATTCTTTTCCTGGTTTGGTTGTCTTCTTTATCTGTCGCACCTGAGTGTATTCTTGCGAATATTGACTTGTGAATGTGCACATCTTGCCTCAGTAAAAAAAAATTACCCTTGATAAATTTAGCTTCTTCAAAAAGATTCATTTACATTTATCAAGAAACCCCTAAAAATAGGCTTAGTTTCTTTCAAAAATTCATTTAAAACATTAAGAAACCCCCAAAAATCAGGCGTAGTTTCTAAAAATATTTTTTTTCAATTATCATCAAGGAACCCCTAAAAAATAGGCTTAACTTCCTTTAAAAATTCTTTGGAGATAATCATCAAGAAACCCCTAAAAATTAGGCTTAGTTTCTAAAAATCTTTTGGAAACATCCTGCCCAAAGGTCTTATGGATGGCCCGAAGGACTTATCATCTTGCTCGAAAGACTTA
Organism: Hibiscus syriacus; assembly: GCF_006381635.1. NCBI lineage: Eukaryota > Viridiplantae > Streptophyta > Magnoliopsida > Malvales > Malvaceae > Hibiscus > Hibiscus syriacus. The sequence continues at coordinate 476,115 of NW_024062906.1, forward strand.
TAGATGACCCGAAAGATTTAAGCATCAAGCTCAAAAGACTTACTGATGACCCGAAGGACTTACTCATCAATAAACCCTTGAAAATAAAGCTTAGTTTCTTAGGAGTTATCAAGGAACCCCTAAAAATTACGCTTAGCTTCCTTTAAAAATTCTTTGAAAATCATCATCAAGAAACCCCTGAAAATCATACTTAGTTTCTAAAAATTCATTTGAAAACATCAAGAAACCCTTAAGATTTGGCTTAGCTTCTTTTAAAATTTGCTTTGAAAATATCATGTTGTTTGTGTAACGTGCCCCCATGTCAAAGTAATGATTTTTCTTGGATTGGGTTCCTTAATTCTTGAGGTTCTTCCACTCAGAATATAACTCCCTTCATTTAAGGCTTGAGTTATGTCTTTTCCTTCTCTTCTTTTCTTGAAAAATCTGTAAAAATATGCTTTGATGCATGAAATGTGAATGCAACATGTATCTAAATGTAATACATGACTTTCTTTTGTGCAGAAATATTTATCAGTAATCCTCTTTTGACTTCAAAATAGAGATCTCGGTCATCCTTCACTTGATCATTCTTGTATGGAGTCTGCCCCCAACATCAGCATGGTTAAACTAATCATATGGAGAAATCATGTCCCTCATATCTTCTATCTTTTGTCTTGCTTCTTCAACATAATTTTGGAAGAAGCTCTTCCTCCCTTGAATTCTCATTGCAATCAGGTAGACAATAGGGAACCTTACATACCTACGACTCAATTTTTCAATCAGAATTGTTTCTCAAGAGTGGTTGGCTAACTGCAGCGTGAATGGTTCAATTCAAGGTGAGCTATTTTTGTGTTCATCTTTCGACCCTAGCACTTCACCATGCATGTTTGATTCGAATCTTGTTATCTTAACAACATCTGGTTTTGGTAATTCCCTAATGTAGGTACTCATGGTTCTCTTCACACCAAAATTTTAATCTCGAATGGTCTCGATCTTGTATCGCTAATCAGTAATGTTAAAGAATAGCTTGAGGGCTTCTCTTCATGATGCCACAACTAGATGGACATTTAAGAATTGATCATAATTGCCTTTCATTTTTTCATCAGCTGGGATATAAGTCGTCTTCAACTAAGGTGATTGTCTACTTCTTGATAACGTTACAATGAAGTAATAGAAGTTCTGTACTCTAGTCCTTATGATCTCTCAGACTATTTGCTTTCAACAAATGCTTCATTATTCTGGCATCATTTGTTTTTTTCTTCGATTGAGGCAGAATGAGCCTTACCAGCTTCAAGAACCTTTTTCACTTGAGATTGTCATGTTTAAAAATGTTTTTTCTTTTATTTTATTTAGAAATGTGAAAAATGTTGAATAAAATTCAGAAGTGTTGTCATTTTCTTTCGACTCACAATCAAAACAAATTGTAAAACAAGAGTTCATTGAATATCAAATAAGTCAAATATTATTTTAATCCTTCAAAAATTATATACATTTGAAAATTGTAAAGATTAATGCTGATAAAAGGCTTAGGTTGACTTCGGAAGGTAATGTGTTTCAGGTTAATTTGAGGAGGTAATGTGTTTCAAGTCGGCTTCTTGCGTTCTTGATTCTGGTGTTCATTGATCTGATGAAGCAGTCATCATGATTCTCTTCTGGAAATGTTCACTGGTTCTCAGCCCTCGTGAGCGCCTTTGGACTATGTAATGCTTTATCAAAATGATGTATAAGATTGTCCTTCTATACAGTGGTTGATAATCTTTGTATTCGAGCCACCTTTTCAAGTTTTCAACTCGAATTCTTCTTTGGTTTTAAGACATTATCTAAAATTTTACGTCTTGAACCCTCTATTTATTTTTTTCCTTATCATGCATTAAAGATTTTAGAAAACTAATTTTGCAAATAAAATTAACCCTGAGGGGCGGAATGAAATCTGAAGATAGTCTCTCCACTTATAAATTAATGTTTGATTAGAAAGGACTTTTCAGGCACGTAACGTAGGCTAGGGCTCATGGTTATGAAAGAAATGGATAAATAGGCTCAAACAAGTGTTTAAGGGTTAAAAAAAACAAGGATCAATTCTTCTTGTTGTCTTAAATCTTGTATTGCTCGACTTGAATCCTATCCCGTGTCTTTTATTCTCTTTTTATTTGGTGTTCTCTATTCTTCTGGTAAATTGATTCTAGATATTTGAACCGCTCGCCTTGATGTATTGGATTTGTTTTCTTTCTTCTTTCTTTTTTTTTCTTTTTTCTCTTTTTCTCTTTTTTTTCTTTTTTCCCTATTTTTTTGTTTTTTTTCAATTTTTTCAATTTTCTCCCTTTTTTGTTTTTCTTTTGTTTTTTCTCAATTTTTATGTCTTTTTTGTTACTATATTTTTTCTTCTTTCTTCTCTCTGTGTCGTCAACACAATTTGATCTTTGAGCGCTTCGTATTTGGTCTACCTTGTGGTATCTTTTTATTTCTCACTTTATTTCATCATGACTTGCTTCTGTAATGAAATCTAGATTGATTATATGCGAGAAGATGTCCTTCACCTTTGCCCCAGTATGGAGGGTGATCTTTGGTTAGGGTTGAATCAAAAGGAAAAAATACTATAGGCTTAAAAAGGGACAACAAGGGATATATATATATATATATATATTTGAAAGGATAAATGAAATAAAGCCGTTCATCATCTCAAACATGGAAGTCTTTGTAAAAGAGTGTTGCGTGTTGTGAGTACTATAAAATTAAACGCAAATAATGTGCAAGTATACATAATCGCTCAAGTAATAAAGTGATGAGTAAGTATTGTCTCTACATAGATTGGGTGAAATTACAAAAGTTTAACCAAAGCAAAGCACTACTCTATCTAAGTATAGTTAGTGTTAATATATACTAAATTAAAATATCACGGCGATGAAAAGTAGCTGTGGGTGGATATGGATTAATATTCTGATGAGGTAGCAAATATAGTGGTAAAACATATTTTTAATATTGAAAATGATTGAAATGCCAAGGCATTGAAAAAGGTAAAAACAAGAAATAAATGATAGTTTGATAATCCTCACACAACAAGCTTCCACTGGAATGAATAGTAGGGATTGATTTAAGGATGCTATAACTTGTCTCTCAGGTAGATTTAATCTATCTAAACTTCACTTGCTCGACAAGGTTTGCTGAAAATGCTCCCGCTATCTCTAGTCAAATGAACCTAACAGAATAGAATGCCACGGCATCTCCTCTCAGTCTCAGCTATGGCATCCTACACCATTGATAACAAACTACCCTTTTTAGTCATTGAAATCATATCTTAGTCTCTCTCAAGTACTAAGGGATTAGGATAAAGTATTACTAGGGTGGTTCAAAGTTAAGAAAATATTATATCTCATTGCTTATGTGGATCTTTTCTTGTGTTTCTCTCGAATACTACAAGTAATATTAGCTAATTTTCTCTTGAACACCTAGCCTTCATCTAAGAAATGGACACTCTCATGCCTCTTACAAACTTAGACGATGAAGCATTCATAAACAAAGCAAGCAAATACAAAAGATAAACATAAATCTACCATTAAAATAAAGTTAAACATTCATCAAACAACCCCACCAAATAAAGTTAGTTCATGATGGGGTTTGAATCATCCATAGAACAAGCCATGAAATATTCATTCCAAACAACCCAATAATAAATTGTAAAATAGCAACAAAAGGAAGGGAGAAGAAGCCTTCGACGCACGCCATCAGAGCTCTCCTCAACCACCAAGACTCACCTTAGCTCACTAGTTCCTCTCATACGTCTAGCTCGCCATTCCTTGGAGCTTATCAATGAAGGAACACCACTAGAAGAAGAAGAATGGGATACGGTGAAGAAGATAAGAAAATGTTATTCAAAATTTCTCTTCTCTTCTCTCTCATGTGAGATGTAATATATAATAAAAATATCTAAGGGTAATAATAAGGTTATTTCGCTCAAAATACCCCTAATACCCCTATAGTCACTCCTTAGGCGTGAGTCTTATCCTTATAGGTGGCGGTGGTCCCCAGTAGGCAGTTACAGCCATCATTCATGTGCTCTACCAGCTGTCTTTTTACAAAAATATCTTTTTGTCTGTTTCTGCGCCAAAAATGCCAAGGCATTTCAATCTGCTTCAGCAGCTTGTGATGTCATGACATTCCTTCCCAGTACGACCTTCTGCTTGTTATTTCCTGTACACCATAACCAATTGCACCTTTCTCTCATACAACATCCTTAAAAGATAAAAGAGCAATACCACCACAAATGCAACTAAATTATCCTAAATGACTAAAATGAGCTTTTAAACAAACAAAAACTTAAGTAAAGAAGGCCTAAAAAGTAGTCTTTTTAGGAAGTTATCAAATAGGTATCCCCAGGGGGACGATTATTCAAGATTAAACTTATTTACATGAAACAATGTAATTAATGCATGATAGAATTATTTCAATGATTCTCTTTATTTCTTCTTCTTCCATTCGCTCCTAGTATGCCCCAATTATTCGAATTCTCTTGCAAAAACTTGATTTGCAACACTCCATCTTGTCTTTCTTGTAAGAAAGGTTCTCGTCATCCGCCTAGGATTTATTGAGGTTGGGAAATGAATGTTGGTTCTGTGTCTAGGAAGGTAAATGTGTGACTTTAAAGTTGTTATTCTGAAAAAGGTAATTTTATGAAAATGTTATTTCTATTTGGGAAGGTAAAAGTATAGGTCTTAGTGCCTCGGGGAGGATAGGAGCATGACTTTATGGTTTTAGGGGGAAGGTTCGGTCTTTTGGTAGTAAATGTGTGTTATTTCGGGTAAGGAACCCATCAATGGTTATTTCGGCTTTGGATGGGGTATGAAAGGTCTAATCTTGCCCCTTGTCAAAGATCTATAATTAATGAAGTAGTAAAAGAACCTTCAATTCATTCGATATTCAAATAACTACAAGATTAAAACTTGATTTATTGCTCATAACCTAAAAAAAGCCATAAGTTCAATCAATAAAATATTTATCGAGTATGCAAAACACTAAAACACGTTCAAACAAAAAAAAGCCAGTGACATAAGGCTTCACGGTGTGTGGAAGAACTTCTTTTTTAATTGGCCCCAGAATGTCTCATTACGAGTTACAGGTCAATACCCCTGGGTCAAACAAAATCTGGGCCTTGTTTCTCAGTGCCCCATGGATCTCGACGACGTGCATCAAACTTCAAACGGTGCTAACATCACGTCCATAGCTCTCAATCCTCTTTTGGTACGAATGGGGTGACTTCTTCTTACCTCAAAACTTCTATCACGGGACTCTCTGCAAGTTATTCCTCAGATCTGTGATTAATCCATGTTGAGATGCTATGTATACCATGTAATATACAATGTATATATGCTAATGCAAAGATGAAAAAATGTACATACAAATGCTAAGATGCAAAAATGAGAGTGCAAAATGCGAGATGAAAATACAACAAGGAATTGATCCTAAAATTAATTGTTCCTTGAACAATTCTTGAAAAACTGACAATGTCTTGGTACACTGGGGAAGTGAAAATATGGTCCGTCTGTAAGTTATCCAGTACCTGCGAGCATCTGGGTATTGCATCATTTTCGACTCTTCAACTTCATCTCCTACTTTCATAAATCTTTTGAGCTGGTTCATGATCTGCAACAGTTGGCTTCAGCATTGAATCTTCTTGAGTCCATCTTGTTATCTCAGCCGGTATACGTCTGGGTATTTTCCTTAGTAGATAGACTATCTCTTGACGCTATTCGATCTACATGGAGCATCTTCGAAATTCTACTGAACCCAATTAAAGGCATTCTTGTGGCATTATTTTTCAAGAACCTTCTAAACGATCAGTTATTTAAGGGATCAATACCTTTGAATGATATGTCATGTTCATGCAAAAATGTAATAAAACCAGACAAAAGGAAATCATTGTTAGTAGAAACAAGACAAAAAGAATCAAGTTAGTTGAAATAGTTAGTCTAAGAAATGTAATCTCAGCAAAAATAATTAAATATGGCTCAAAGTTTAGACTAAAAATTAAATCATACAAAGGAAATTAAAAATTATAACCGCATGCGTCCTAATTCTCTTAGGTTATCCACATGGCTCTAGCGGGGTAGGCTTCCTAAATTCTCTATATGAGGCAGGGTTCTAGCAAAGGGTTCCCAATCCATCTTTACAACCAACTAAGGTTTCCCCCGATTATGGCCCATTACAGACTTGCAAATCAGATTCTACTTAGGGAATCACACCGCTAAAAGCGTATCTCACAACTGATATCCGAACAGACAACTTAGGATGCTTTCCAGAGATACTTTATCAAGCCCATACAAGGAAGCCCAATGCTCCTTGTGAGGTGTGACATTTCTCCCTACTTAGATAAATCGGGTTTGAGCTCGGGTTTAGAGCTATGATATGCAACAGTCCTAAATATTCACATAAGTGTAAGCATTAATCAGAGAGAAAATCTATTTTTTCTTTTTGAAAGAACATAATAAACTGTAAATTAAATAAGATCGAACTCGTAATTTTCGAAATAATAAACATAGGGTAACCAACTCGTGGCTCGACTCTTAAGTTGTTTAAAAAAAGTCCCCAGCAGAGTCGCCAAGCTGTCGACACCATTTTTCGCCCGGGCGGGGAAAAGACCAATACCGACTCAGGGGTTTTCTCTTTGAAAAGATTTTTCAAAATGTGAGGAGTCGCCACCAATCATTTAAGGTGAGATTGGGACACCATAAAAATTAGGTGATTTTAATAAAACGTTTTATTTTTATTAAAATATCGAGCTTTAGGGTCTGCAAAAATCTAGAAATCATGTTTGGGAGTCAGTTACAGGGAAGGATTAGCACCCCCACAAGCGACCAAAAATTGGTACCTAGTTTATTACCCTATATTTAAAATCAAAAATTTTGAGTTCGGTCTTTGTTTAATTTGAAAATCATTACGGATGCAAAGTTGAAAAGGGTATTCGTTTATTGAGACCGATAACATTCTCTCCCAAGCGTAAATACGGGAGATCAACTATTGTACCTAATAATCGAATATTGCCTTAATTTTAGAAAATCATGGTACGGTCTTTGAAAAGGATGTCGACTTATTTCGGGAATCACCAATAGTCACCCCCTGAGCATACTTGCTGGAGATATACCATTAATTCCCTAATAAGTGAACATTGTCTTAGAGTAAAAAAACAATGCAATCAAACAAAATTTTATTCATCCTAATTAAACTAAAAGTAAATTAAGGCTTTTTTCTAACTTAAGGTGTCAAATTATGAAAGTTAAAGGACTTAAAGGCACACACCTAGATTTGTAGGTTCTAATATTAATCCTATTTAATTTTAATCAATTATTGAATCGAATAATCGAGATGGTCCTTTTAGCATTTAGACGAGGGCCAACTCGAATTATCCCCTAAATTAAAAGGACTAGCGTGAAATCTAACCTAAAGTGGAGACTCTATTATTAATTTTAATTAATTTTAATAAATATTATTTTGAATAATTAAATGGGAAACTCGAGCAAAAGGGAAGACTAAATTAAGAATTCACCTAATTAAAGGACTAAATGTGAAATCAAGCCTAAGATGGAGGCTCTAATATTAATCTTAATTAATTATGTTAAAAATAAAATTCTAATCGAAATTCGGGGATTAAAAGGTCAAGACATAAAAATACTGATTTCGAAAAGATCTAAAAGCTTAGGACATAAGTTGATAATTTCTAAAATTGTTGACTAATTTAAAAGCTAATTTTTATCTAAATTATTGAACCTAAAGTATTTTTAGAAAATATTAATTATTAATAAATTTTAAAAGTCGAGCAATCGATTCGAGTAATCGGGCATCTTATGCGAAAACTCGACTCGAATTGCTCCCTAATTAAAACTAATATGAAATCCTAATTTCTAAAATTGATTCGAACGTTATCTAATTTAAAACTAAATCTAAGAATTAAAGCTATGAAATATCAAAACAATTAATAATAAACTTAAATAACAAAAATAACAAAAATAAAAAAAAGTGAAAACAACAAGAAATAAAAAATAAAATAAATATAAGTACAAGGACCTAATTGCATAAAATAAAATAACAGTAACTAAAATGCAAGAAAATAAAAGTTAGTAGTTAAATAATAAATAAATAGTGACCAAAATGAATAAATTGCAAATATCATATCCAAATCATAATAAAATAAGAAACATAATCCAAACAGTGGCTAAAATGAATAAACGTAAAAAACAGTGACTAAATTAAACAAATCAGAATAATAATAGTGATTAAATTAAAATAAAATAAAATAGAACGAAAAAAGTACAATAAATTAGAAACGAAAGGTCCAGTGACCAAAATACAACAAATAATAAAAAACAGTTAAATTATAACGAATAAAATAGCAAAAATAATGACCAAATCGAGAGTTAATAAAATCAATATGCATATTCGAAACAAATAACAAAGCAAATGACCAGAGTGCAAAAGAAGCTAAAATACGAGGAGGTTAAAGGTGATTTTCCCCTGATAGTGACCAAAGCGTAAAACACGTTAAAACTGGGAGGACTTATGCGCGATTTACCAGAAACAAGTGGCCAGAATATAAAATGGGTATTAAAATGAGGGGCCCTAGGCATGATTTACCCATTTTTCATACAACCAAAATATTTCCCCCTTTAGGTAACTCTTCCAGGAAAGCTTATCAAAGCTTCAAACACACCTTCGTCGGCCACACACCGGCCCTCACACACTGGCTACAGGGCCCGTGACCAACCTAAAACAACCAGTGACCTCGACCATGAACGGAGGAGGACCGACCGACTTCTTGAATGGCTGAAACTCTCCCCATTCTCCTCCTAATCTCACTCTTTCTCTTCCCTTTCTCCTCCCTATTCGGCGGTTGAGAGAGCTAAAAAACGAGCCTTAATGTCGGCCACCACCCTTGGCCACTCAACGGAGAACACTCGAACTCCGACCATACGTCCGAACCGACCCTCAACTAGACTTATCCTTCTTCCTACTCTCCTCTCTTCCTACACGGAGACAACCAAAAAGCTAAGGTCGTAATGGCTCCCTCACCGGCCACCAACATCCGGCACTGCTAGGCCACGAGCCGACCTCTCTCACACGTCAGCCACCGCTCACAATGGCCACTCCCATGCAACCCATGAACCCCCCGAAACAGAAGTAAAGACCACAAAAAAGGAAAAAAATGAAAGCAAAAATGGAGAGAAAAAACAAGTCAAAATGGGGTGTGATTGATACATGGGTGGTTGGGGTATTAATAACCCAATTGCTACTACTTTTAATTTTTTAAAATAATAAAATAATGATAAAAACAAAACAAAATAAAATAAAATAAAATAATGGTGTTTACATTATCCTTTGTACTTAAGGTGGAATTCCGGAACTATTGCATCAGAACATAACCCTGCTAACTTATTATTTGGAGTACTTGGGTAACCTCATCACTCTCATGTAGATCCCTATCTCTAATGTTGAACTTAGGAGTACTAACTTGATGTGGGTCGGTCACACGAACCCTCTCAAATGACGACGCAAAAAATCCTTATAGTCTCATACTTAGCTTAACAACCGACAAGGATGCTCCCCTAGAAAACATACAAGGGTGGAGAATTCTGCTACTCAACATTCTCTTAGAGGTAATCCTCAACTCAAAAAAGGACAATCGCTTATTCTCCCAACTCTAGACCCACAATCTTGAGGTCAAGTAACACTTACGCTAACAACTTCCCTTAGGTCAGCTACTAAATCTAATCTGAGCCCTAAAAGAATAGCTAAGGTAACCTTATCTAAACCACTAAGACCCACCGACTAGGCACTTGCATACTCGCGCTCAGATTCTCTATACGAACACTTTTCCTACTTAGTTCACTTGACATCACCAAGGAACGCGTGCACTTACGCCTACTGAAACCACATGAAAAATTGAGATAACTGAAAAATATACCTGACATCTCATCTGCGACTTCAACATCCTAACCCTCTCTTTGCAATCTGACAAGTGGGATCACGCGCCGTCGAACAAAAAACAGGTTGATCCGCTCCTTTGTCCTCCTACCCGATTATCAAACTAACAACTCTCTCAGGCTCTCTACCATGTTGAGTTATTGGGATCACTCCCCTTGATTAAGCTGAAACATCACCATCCAACCCCAGGCAATCTCTTGCCAAATGCGCCAAGGATCTACATCTATAGCACTTCTTAGAAATCTTGTAGCACATTTCTCGATTATTTTTTCCACAATGCTCGTACTTTGGATACCTCAAAACTTTAGCAGAGTCTCCAGAGCTCACCGTAGATGGTGAAACAAGTGGTTTCCTACGGGACCCTACGTCTGACCTTTGACCCAATTAGGGTGACAAAGCTAACGTCACTCTTCTATGCTTACGCATAACTCTGGTCCTCTCTATGACTGACTGTGATTGGTCTATTGATACACTAGTCCTCAAACTTGGGACGCTAGACTCACCCAACAAAATCTTTCTTGTACTTTGCATTCTCTCTACGGTCGTAACTTGCCATACCAACTCTAAAAATACTCTAGGCGGTTCTACCACCAACTACTCGGATCTCAAGGATCATTCTTTCTAGTCCTTTTAATTAGGTTATTCAAATCAGCTATTTGTTTATTTATTTTTTTAAATATGTGTCAAAAGGGTCAGTCAATTGTGGTCTGACGTGGTCAAATAAGTTAACCAAATATGCTAATATTAGTCCAGCTAAATGATCAATATATTATAAAATGATAACATTAATTATCATTTCGTTATTTTTAAAATTTAAGCACTGAAACAAGAAATTTGCGATCTGCAATGGGACGATTTCAAATCAAGTTACGACAGGTAGGAGTAATACGTATCAGGATTTTGGCAGAGCTTATTATTGCATTAATTTAGCTGCTTCCTTCACGATTTCTTGTTAGCAAAATCAAATTTGTGAACCAAGTATGATATGCATCAAAGAAAACCCAGAAATAAAAGCAGGAGAAAAGCATTAGATTTTCTTTTCTTTTTAAAGAAGAAACACAAGAGATCCAATTTCCCCCAGTAATAGAGGAAACTACACAAGGGCGTACAAAACAAAGCATAATTAAGAAGAGGAGGCAGAGGATCATGATCAGAAGAAATTGGGGTTGTAGCCGTTGCTGGAGGTGGCCAAGATGTAGTAAGCAACGATATGACCAATGGAGCCCCAAGCAAGAACATCGACGATGTTGAACCCCACCGGATCATTGGACTTGAGAAGGCTGACATACTCCTTGGCTCGTGTGTCACCCGCCTCGAAGTGAGTCAACCCATTCTGCTCAGGCACTTGCTTCGCGACGTTTTCCCTCTGGAAGTTGAAGAACACGAACCTGCCCAAGAAGAGGGAGACTGCAGTGCTGATGCTTATCACGACTGGGGCACTCAGCTCTGCTTTGACGGCGAGCCTAGAACTGGCACCGGAGCTTGTTGTTGCGATGGCGATGGTTTTGGATGAGGGCTTGGCCTTGCTGAGGGGGCGGAGGCCTTGGAATGAGATGGCGGAGGGGGCGAACTGGTGGCCGCCGCCGAGCTTGTTTTGGACGGTGGAGAAGATGGGGGTTACCAAGGCGGAGGAGGCTGCCATGGTGCCTAATTTGGATTGGAAGAAAATAAAATTAGATGAGATGATTTTTGAGGAAGTGGTGGTGTAGATAAAAATCATATAGGAAAAATAAGCGGTGGTAGAACAAGGAAAGGAGGGAGGAGAGTGAGGATGAGATTGGAGAAAGATTTTGGATACTTACTTGGCTTTGTTTCATTGGTTTCCTTTGGATAACACATCTTTGGTTCCTTCCATGTCACAACACAGGACCATTTTTATACATTTTGGTGTCTAATTAAATGGTGAAAAATTATATTTTCAATTTAAAATTTTGAATACTAAATTTTAGTATTCAAATAACTAGTAAATATTAATATTCAATTTATATTTGGATAATAGAATATTGATAATTTGTAAATGAAAATGAAAATATATTCAATTTTTTAAATAGATATATGTATTTGGATTTGGATAACTCAGAAAATTGAAAATATAGTCAATCCATGACTCAGAAAATCGAAAATATTTATGTAAATTAATGATTTTTTAAAAAAAATCTGACCTTTAATTTTGTTGTCTATTAATTTAAAGATTAAATAAAATAAATATAGTTTTAAATCTATTAAAAATTATTAAATTTAAGAGTTAAATTTTAGGCTTAAGGGTCACTTTTACTTTTGTAGAAGATTTAATTTATCATTTTCGGCCTTATCGTATTTTTGCATTAATTTAGCTCTTAAAGTTATTTAATTGTATCATTCTATACTCTTCTCCTAACTTAAAACCCTAAATTATAAATCATAAATCAATGTTTAGAGTTTAGATAATATGAGATTATGGTTTAGGGTTTATAATTTAAGGTTTTAAGTTAGAGGTAGATATAGAATGATGCATTTGAGCAATTTTGAGGACAAAATTAATGCAAAAATACGATAAGTGCAAAAGTGATAAATTGAATTTACTACATCGACAAAAATAACTCTTTTGCCTAAATTTTATTTTCATATTGTTTTTTAGCATTCAAAAGAAAAAAAATAGATATGAGAGCTCTTAGGATCATGAGATACTCAAATAAAACTTTAGAGAATCTCGAAAAAAAGATGGATATAGTGAGATTTTATAAGTGGGCAATTTAGCTGTTGTTCAAGATGAATGAGTGTGATATAAAATTTAATTTTTTTATATGAATTTGTGTTAACTCTAAAATTTTATTTGTATTTATCATACAAGAAAACTTTTTATTGCTAATATATATATAGCAACAATAAAAAAATTTAAATCTGTCATTAAATTATATTATATTAGTAAGAAATCTACATGCATGGAAACAAAGCATAACTTTAGTAAACTAATAGTCGGTCTGTTCTATATATATAAATATTTTTAATTTCAATTTGACCCAATCTTAATAGAAATTATAAATACAACTTATGGTTTATATATATTTTTTAGTAACATATGGTATTTATACTTTATTTTTATGATATTTAATACTTATGACACATATAACATAATTGATAGTTTCATGTCATATTTTATGATAGCATTGTACATTAGACATATGTTCTCACAATTATAGATTTTTAATCCAATATTTTATAATGATCCCTAGTGATACTGTTATGTTTAGAGCCATGATGATTATTTGTAATGATTATTTGTAAGTTGGTAAATTAAATAAATATAATCGTCTAACAATAAATTTGATTCTGATAAGTCACATGGACTTATCAGAAGTCATATCAAAGGATACTGGTTAATGGATCAAATGATAGAGTGGAAATAGAGATTTAACCTATAAAGAAGATCTAGATGAAGTATAATAGAGATGTAGAGTTTTTGCTATGGGAAATAACAAAATATCGATCTATAAATCGAAAAAAAGACATAAATAAGTCAGGTTTTGATTTAAGACATTTAAGCTTTAAATTTAGGACATCAAGCTAATAACTAAATAAGTAATTTTGTACATTTAATTTCTGTGGAAAAAATCGAATGAACAAATTAGGACATAGGCAAAGATTTTGTTAACTATCTTTTGGTCTAATAATGATTTTAGTCCCTTTATTTTGATAAAATTTGAGTTATTTTGACAAAATTTCATTTCATACTCATTATTTGTACTGCAGGTTGTATAATTACTAGTAACAGCAATTGAGAACATTACCGGCGAAACCATACAAATATCAGCAACAGTCGAGCGGCGTTGTCGCCTGTAGGTACGATCCCGAGTTGGTCTTGACTCTTTATTTTATGTTTAAGTATTTGTATTTGATTCTCGTGTTTAACAAAACAATGCCACTTAACGGAATGTCAACCCACATAGATGACAAGCAAAGAAACAACCTATATCCAACTCACTGCTCGATCGATCTAAAGACAACCAAAACGAACCGCTTACAAAGAGGGAGGGCACCCCGAACCAGATCCAAGAGCACCTACTAAAACAAGGAAGAAACTGCCAATACAATCACAATTACACTGCCAAGCATCAATGTCATCAGACCATCCAATTGAACCAAATCAAAAAGGTATAGAGAACGATGCAGGAAAGCAAACGATAAGCACCTAATGCACCTTATCAAGAAACCAGCAACACTACAGAACCTACCAAGCTTTTACATACTAAACGGTACTGCAACAGGAATCTCACACGAGCTCAACCACGGCGCAAAGATCTGATCGCAAATGCATTAGGACTTCCAACAACATCATTAACGTGGGAGAAAAAGGCAGGCCATTTACTTTTACACCAAAAAACCTATCCTTAGTAATGCCAAATCAAAAATTTGATCACCACACTACCTTTTGTTCTTGAAAATGACCTCATTCCGGCACAGTTAAATGGACCAAATAATCCCAAAAAGTGCCATATTCCAAATTGGTTTACCAGATTTTTTAGTTAATAGGCTATTCCACATGGGAAGTAAGGATTTCATGTTACCTGGGACCACAAGGTTAATATTCCCAAGAAAGCACCATTTTAACCAAACTCCCCACACAACCTCACAGTGGCAAATTAAAGAATGAGCGACTGCTGCTCCATATGACATAAAGCACAAAATGCAGTTTCGAAATTAGGCACTCCCCGTTTGGCTAGCTCCACTAAAGATGGACCTTTATGTTGTACTACCTTCCACACAAAAGCTTCTACCTTAGGTGGAGCTAAATCGGCCCATACCAAACTCCAGAAATAATCATTTGCATTGTATAAGCTCTTCGGCACGATTACACCCCCACCATGAAAAGTCTCCTGTATTGTATAAGCTCTGAAAATGTGCATAAAAATATCATTTTTTTAAAGTAAACCTACAGTGCTACAAGAAGGGTAGAACAAACCCCAGAGAAGAAGAGAAATGGAGGAGAAAGTAGCCTTCAAGAATCTGCATTGCAGAGAGTATCAAGGTCACAAGAAGAAAGTAAGTTTTTTTGCCGCTCTTTTTGTCTCTCCTAATTAAAAATTTTCTCTTTATTCCCCCAAAGGTGCATTCTGTGGCTTGGAATTGCACGGGCACCAAGCTTGCTTCCGGTTCCGTCGATCAAACCGCTCGAGTTTGGCATATTGAGCCTCACGGTCATGTAAATCCCTCTCTCTTTCTCGCCTAATTTGAATTTCTCTGGGTATTTTGAATGAATTGGGAATGGATTCGAGATGGGTCTTCATTTAATCGTTCTGATGGGTATCATTTTGCTTATGCTTTTAGGATGGTAAAAAATATGTTGTAAATCTCTGTCATTTGGCAAATTTTTGTATCTAGTCTATGTATTAATAAAGCTAAAAATGAAATCCTTTTGATTTACAAGCTCTAATCAATTCAATGTCATTTCTAATGTTTTGGTCAAATTTTGCTCACTATCGGATATGTTAACTGAGCTCAAACTGATTTGCTTCTCCAGTTGGTAAAGTTGCATCAGTGTTTTGATCACAAATTTTGACAAAAAAATAATAATAGTATCCATTGTTGGATTATGACTTTTAATTCGTAAAAGGAAGATTATATAGACTAAATTTAGAACTTCATTCAAGTACAGGGACTGATGATATATTTTGACCTTTTAGGATGCACGTACATCAATAACGGGAGTTTTAGAGAGGCTACCTACTTTTTGTATCCTTTTTATTGGTATCATCACAGAAATCGTATTTGCACAATTTATCTGAAATTAGTTTGGGTTGTATCTTTGATGTTGGAAATTTACAAATGTTGTTTTGCTAATGGTGATTTTGTAATGTTTGGTGCAGGGCAAGGCTAAAGATATTGAATTGAAGGGACACACTGATAGTGTCGATCAACTATGTTGGGACCCTGAACATGCTGATCTAATAGCAACTGCATCTGGTGATAAGACTGTTCGACTATGGGTTGCTCGAAGTAAGTGAAATGCTGTATAATGTTATTGTTTAGAAGACTTAACTGTAAGGGGAGATACTTTTATTGCTTGTACACCTCTTCCATGATTCTAATGTTAAATATCATGAATGCTTCAGTGGTTCTGAATGAAAGTTGCTTATTGGTGGCTAACTAAATAAATCGTTATGATATTACTTGGTTGCTTAACCATAAGATAGTTGTTTACTTTTGCCTGCATCGGCTTTTGCAGGTGGAAAGTGCTCCCAGGAAGCAGAGCTTAGCGGGGAGAATATAAACATCACTTATAAACCTGATGGGACACACATAGCTGTTGGTAACAGGGCTACTGTCTTATGTCATTTGGTACACCTCAAAACATCTGTGGCTTGGAACTTTTTACATGAACTTGATTTTGTGTGGCGGTAGAACAGTTTCTATTTCTCTGAAGGATGATGAATTAACTATACTGGATGTTCGAAAATTTAAGCCGATTCACAGGCGCAAGTTCAATTCTGAGGTATTTTTCAGTTTACGCTAATTTGCTCTCCTATCCTTTGTTATTTTATCACCTTTCAGAATGCATATTTTGGAAAACTCAGTGATACTTGCATTAGAGGCCTACTATTACGAGGTTTAGTTTTTACATAAAACACAAGCTTGACTATTATGAAGTCGGAACCACATTTAAGTGTGCAACGCTTTCACTTAATCAAATTGTTACCTGAGCAATGTAATGTCATCAACATTTCTTGGCCTTTTCCCGGCTAACTCTTTAGAACTAATGGCTTATCATTGGATGCAGTTGCTTAAGCTGTATGATTAAAAGGATGAATAACATTTTTGTTATTCTAATTCAGCTGTTGAGTCGTACACTTCTTTTTCAGGTTAATGAAATCGCTTGGAACATGACCGGAGATATGTTCTTTTTGACAACAGGAAATGGTTGGATCAATTTCTTTCTTAGCAATTATGCTTCTCTCCGATTCAAAAACTGTTTATTCTCCTTGATTGTTTTTCTTCTCAGGTACTGTTGAAGTACTTGGATACCCAATACTTAAACCTGTTGACACCCTCATGGCACAAACAGCTGGCTGCTACTGTATTGCAATTGATCCAACAGGAAGGTAAGGTTTGGCCTAAATCTCTCCTAATTTCCAAGCTCTGTTGCATCTTGACTTTGGTACACTTTTTTTTCAGGTAAATGAAATTGCTTGGAACATGACCGGAGATATGTTCTTTTTGACAACAGGAAATGGTTGGATCAATTTCTTTCTTAGCAATTATGCTTCTCTCCGATTCAAAAACTGTTTATTCTCCTTGATTGTTTTCTTCTCAGGTACTGTTGAAGTACTTGCATACCCATTACTTAAACCTGTTGACACCCTCATGGCACATACAGCTGGCTGCTACTGTATTGCAATTGATCCAACAGGAAGGTAAGGTTTGGCCTAAATCTCTCCTAATTTCCAAGCTCTGTTGCATCTTGACTTTGGTACACTTTTTTTTCAGGTAAATGAAATTGCTTGGAACATGACCGGAGATATGTTCTTTTTGACAACAGGAAATGGTTGGATCAATTTCTTTCTTAGCAATTATGCTTCTCTCCGATTCAAAAACTGTTTATTCTCCTTGATTGTTTTTCTTCTCAGGTACTGTTGAAGTACTTGCATACCCATTACTTAAACCTGTTGACACCCTCATGGCACATACAGCTGGCTGCTACTGTATTGCAATTGATCCAACAGGAAGGTAAGGTTTGGCCTAAATCTCTCCTAATTTCCAAGCTCTGTTGCATCTTGACTTTGGTACACTTTTTTTCAGGTAAATGAAATTGCTTGGAACATGACCGGAGATATGTTCTTTTTGACAACAGGAAATGGTTGGATCAATTTCTTCTTAGCAATTATGCTTCTCTCCGATTCAAAAACTGTTTATTCTCCTTGATTGTTTTTTTCTCAGGTACTGTTGAAGTACTTGCATACCCATTACTTAAACCTGTTGACACCCTCATGGCACATACAGCTGGCTGCTACTGTATTGCAATTGATCCAACAGGAAGGTAAGGTTTGGCCTAAATCTCTCCTAATTTCCAAGCTCTGTTGCATCTTGACTTTGGTTGCCATCTTCATTTCTTTAATCTTTATGCATATATCATGTAAGGGCAAATCTGGATATATGTACTGTCTTTAATGTTTATATATTTGTCACGTTTTTCGTACACGCAAGGTTATTTTTGTTTATTTCAGCCATCAATGAATTTTTCTTTTTCTTTCATTGAGATGATAAATGTTTCCAATAAATCCCATCTCTATTTTATGGTAGATATTTTGCCGTTGGAAGTGCTGATTCCATAGTCAGCCTTTGGGATATATTGGACATGCTTTGCGTGCGAACATTTACTAAGCTCGAGCAAGTTTCACCTGAATTTTGGAACTTTGTATCAAATTCCTTGTCGAGCCGCCATGAATAGTGTGGAATGGAATCCAAAATAAAATTTTCAGCCGACGAAGGTGTGTTCCAGATATTTGGCTTCGAAAGCAGTTAAGTTAATGATGTAGTTCTTATTTGCGTCTTCTCTGTGAAACCAACTGTTCTTAAATCATATGTATTTTTGGATTTGTATGAACATTTTCATTCTCTTAAAAAATAAAATGAATGATTTGTTTTATTATTCGAGTTAGAAAAGAATTTCTTGTACATAAAAGAGCACACAAGTCGTGGTGCAATTAAAGTTGTGTTGCCATTGAAGATCACAAATAGCATCTCCTTGATAGTAGTATACAAGATCTCAGGCTCTGAAACTGAGGAATCGCCAGTTGAACGACTGAAGAAAGTTTATATAGAATCGCCTTTGCAACACTGCTGCTAGTAATGGAGTTCATAGCTCCGAGCAGGTTTAAATAAATCATTATCGGACCACGATGCTTCATCCCCAATGAAAACGTCAAGCGGGATTCCTCCGTTACCACCCATCCAATGAAGGCCTCTGAACAAATTATCTGATATCAAAACCCCAATAAAAATGTACAAATTTTGATGAATTTGAATCGAAACGGTACCTTCGACATTCGAAGCATTGTCACCAGTCGTATCAGATTCCACAGAGCATGAATTTGCAGACCGGCAAGGCCAAGCCCGAGAAGCAAACAAGTGCAATAGTGATCAGGTACTGAGAGCACCATGTTATAGGCTTCCATTTAATCTCAACGCTCGAGCTCTTCATCCTCTTCCCAATGTGAGGCTCTTTCGACAAATCGAAGTTTTCCCCTTTCATCCTCAGCTCCTGAATACACCTCGTGAGTGCCCGGTTATCGTTCCGCTCCCTCTGCAACTGCTTCCCCACTTTCCAATACCTGCAAAGCTTGACCTGGACCAAAAACACAAACACGAGTGAAGTCGAGAGCGAAACAATAGATGGCACCCACCATTTCCCACAAGTGCGATGGTGCTCTTCCGCACCGACGGAAGACGTGAACAAGATGTTGAAGAAAATCCCATGGAAGATGACAAAGAAACAACACAATTGGAAGATCTCTCTCTTGATGGAGTCGAGCCTGGATTCCTTGAGGGCGATTTTACGACCGAAAAGGTCTTCATCTCTTTGCCATAACTTGAGAAGCAAGAGATGGCCCGGACTCCGGGAGATCTCCATTAATGGATGGTTTTGGATTGCAGTGATGGTGGCCAAAGCACATGAGAGCTTCTGTTGATGCTCTTCATCTACTGGGATTTCTACAATGTGGGTGTCCGCCATTTCAGCCATGACTGAAGAAACAAATTACAGAAATAATTATGAATAAAAAAAATTAAAATAATTTATGCTATAGAAAAATAAATAAACGGAGGATTTTCGCAGATGAAATGAGATGAGAATAGAGAGATGGAATGCGTTTTGTTGAGGCAAAATGGGAAGAGGCTGTGATATTTAAAGTGCTTTTTTTGGGAGGGGGGGGGGAATAAAAGCGTGAGATTGGTAACGGTAACATTTTGATATCCCAACGGTCGGATTTTCTTTCCAATAATTCCCATACTTGGGCTTTGTAGGCTTTATACGAGAAAACAATGCCCAACATTTTAAATAAAAACATTAGGCTTTTTTTTTTGTCCAGGCTTTTTACACTGCATCCTGCGTTAGTATGGAGTTATTATTAAAAAATATATTATATTACCTAATTAGTAGTTGATCTGATGGAATAAATCCTTAAATTTCTTGAATATGCCTATTAAAAATTTTCTTGAATATGGTTATTAGCTTGATTGATACTGGTCTTATTATAATATCTAAGAGACTTTAGATTTAAGTGCACCTGAACATAAATTTTCTTTTAAGGATTGAAGAATTGCTAGTAATTTAAATATGTTGATGGTGAAATTTGGATTACGAGAGTGGTAGGCGATTTTTTTTTAATTTGAATAGAGGATTTAACGGATAGTTTTAGGAAGAGTGGTATGTCAATGGCAGTGAGTTGCCCCTGGTCCCTTATATAATGACTCTTATTGTTGGTTTTAGGCCTTAAATCATGATGACTACACGTAGGTTGACATGGAAAGTAGATATGATCGTGTAACAGTAAATTTGAATTTGACAAATAACATAGGCCTATTAGAGGTTTTGTTAAAGGATTGTAGTTGATCAGAGGATATGGATTTCTAGAGGCTATGATTAACAGAGGAGTTCCTATGAAGACTTCGATAGGAGGAGGAACAAAAATAGAGATATTAGTTGGGGTGAGATACAACATTTATCTCCTTAGTCGAAGAAATCTCATAAAGTGATTTCACCTTAGATTTATGTGTAAATTCGTTTATTGCTTTTAATTTGGCCACTTTTCAAGAATTGTCATGATAATTTTCATTGAACAACATGATGTTCATACACATATCACTCCATAATTAATGTATTCAAGATGAGCAATGTAACACCTCACAAATCGGTATTGAATTTTCTCGACATTCAGTGATCATAGAATTTTTTTCGATATGTTATTTAGATATTTGATATTTTAAAAATTCGATTAATTTTATTTTATAGTATGAATTAAAGAACAATTGATTTTTGACAAAAGTTCGGTGACTAAAATAGAATAGATAGAGAATTTGAAAATTTTAATAAAAATGTGGAACTTGGGTACTAAAGTAAAAAACATGAGAAAATTAAATGGCTAAGGATTCATTAGACCATACAATGATTAGTTCAAATAAAAGAAAAAAACTGAAGGACTTGCTTTGGGATTCCACCATTTTGAAAAATGGTAAATAAGCTACTTAGGTGTTGTGTTTTAGTCCATCTTCTTTAATTGGCAAATAGAAAGGCTCCTTTCATATTTTTCCTCCCCAAAATTCACCATGGTAGAGAGAAAGCTTGAAACCTTAATTTCTCTTTCTATGATTCAAATTCCATTAGTCACTCAAATTGAAAAGCAAACACATATTTAGAATTCTTATATCATATGTTTTTACTTGATACCCTTTATTTCAAATTCCATTAGTCCATTTTGATTGTCATCTTACATGTGTCAGACTTATAAAGTTTTAAAAACTTTATTTTAAAATAAAAATTATAATTTATTTAAAAAAATGTGGAACGTTTTTCGTTAACATTTTTTGTGTCTAACGTTTTCAACGTTTGATTTTTAAGTACATGGGTTGTAACCACACCATTAAAAATTATTGTTATCGGACATGGGTCAGACTTATAAAATTTTTAAAAAAATTATTTTGAAATAAAAAAATTATAATTTATTAAAAAAATTCTTTATAATTACAAAAAATCAAAACTTTAAAATCCTTGATTTCAAATACATTTGCGACCACCGTCTACCATTTTCGCCATTATCTTCGTCATCAAAAAGTCGCCTACCCATCGTCGCTCACCCATTAACCGATCATTGCCCTTACCCTAAACCTCATATTCCTTAATCTCTAACCTAAATTTAATGAGTAGAGAATTTAGTTATAATTTAGTCCCATTAATCTCAAATATTGAGAGGGAGGGGGACGACAAGAGGAAGGGAGGAAATTTGAAGGGGGGATTACAAGGGAGGCTTAGGGGTGGGTGGTGACTAAGGCTGTAAATGAGACGAGACAGATCGCGAGCTACTCGAAATCGACTTAATCAAGGCTCGATAAATACTCGAATCGAATGGACTCGAGATCGAGCTCGAGCTCGACACGAGTTCTTAACGAGTCGAAACGAGCTACTAGATATTTGACTCGAAAAGCTTGTGAACATCTTGAAAATATAATATATTAAGATTTTATTTTTTAAAAAATAAATTATTAATAATATTAATATTTATGTATTGATTTTTTTTAAATACAGTAAGATTTCATGTATTTAATCTTCATATTCGAGTTTGAGTTTTAGGCTTCAATCCAGTTAAGTTTAAGATTTTTTTTTTCATTTCGAGCTTTTTCGAGCTGCTCACGAGCTTCAGCTTAGGATTTCGAGTTCGAGTCAAACTTGAAAATTTTAAGCTCGCAAGTTTCAAGTCGAGTCGAGCTCCATTTCAGAGTTTTCGAGTCAAGTCGAGCTCAACAATACTCAAGCTCGACTCGGCTCGCTTACACCCCTAGTGGTGACAAGGAGGACGATCGGGAAGGGGAGGAGATTTTTTAATAAGAATATTATTTTTATTTTTTAAAAGAAAATAAAAATTTTCAACAAGATATAATAGTGACATAGGTTATTTAACGCCCGAATTTAATGATGTTATAGTCCAGGCTCCTAAAAGTGTAAGGTTAATAACGTTAAACACCTATTTTTAAAGAAAAATTATTTGGATACCAAAAATTAACTTTAAGTATACTTTAAACACTTATTTTTGCATTAAGGCTCGTATGTTTGGTATGCATTATCACTATATGCAAGAAAATGTAGAAATATTATTTATTGTTTCACTTAGAGTAATTGGATGACAAAACTATAGAAATAAGTATTTTTGGTAATTTTTTATGATTATTGTTATTGTATGAATTGTTGTTGTGATGACAATAGTTGGATATTTAGTATTTTTAATTAAATAATCTAACGTAAATGGAATTTTTATAAAATGGTCCTTGAACAATAGCATTGTAAGAAGTTTTTAGAGCCCGGGATAAAAGAAGAGGGCATTCTTCCGGGATAAAATGTCTTGCTGCAAAATAAAAAATAAAATAAATAAAAAGTGAGCAGGTTAGATTCTATTTATGTTCGTTTATTTATATTAAGTATAATCTCTAGATCCATTTAAAATATTAAGACTTAATAAATTTTAACCTTAAAGTCGTTAATATTTTAAAACCCAATTAATTTTAAACTGAAATAAAAAATACTCAAATCAATTAAAGAAAATATAAATCTTAAAATTATTTGGAAAGAAAAAGACTCTTCTCAAATATAAACTCAATTAATTTATGTTCATTCTTTTGTGTTCGTTTATCATTTTAACGAACGAACATAAACAAGCTAAATTTCTTAATTAACAAACACGAACAAGAAATTATTCGTTTAGTTGTTTGTGTTCGTTCGTTTGTTCGGTCAAAGATAAATGAACGAACATGAACATACACTCGTTCATATTTGTTAGGTTCATTTACAAACCTAATTAATGTAAGTGGATCCCAACCCTATTTAAAATATCATGCTTTTTATTTAAGTATTTAAAATATTTCTTTTACTAAATTAAATATTTAAAATATATTATCTTTTATCTAAGATATCTAAATTAATGTATGATATTGATTAAAAATACTTTAAATATCTAAATAGATAAAATAATCTATATGTATCTTTTTTGAAAAAAAATATAATTACCAAGGGAAAAGGTAAATATTTAATATATTTATTTTGATAAAAAATATTTGCATTATTTTTTAATAAATTTATTATAATTTGTTTTATTATTAATCTTATGTCTATTTCTACTTATCTACTTATCTTAAATCTATATAATTTTTTACAATGTATAGTTGGATATTATCTCTTTTAAATATCTACTATGACTAAAAATATATTTAGATATTTAAATAAAAATTATATATATATATATATATTTAAATAATTTTAAATGGAAATATAAAATTAAAGAAGTAATAAGAAATTAATTATCCAATGGACTAATGGATGCCACGTATGCTAACTGAAATTGAATTGTCAAATGTAGAGACAGATACGTACCCTCCCTATTCCCAAACACATGTGCAATAATTGTTACATGCGAATAAAACAATTCTTAAAAAGTAATTAACTTTTACTTTTTAAATTAAATTCTCAAATCAAAATTAATGGTGTACTTGAAAATTAAAGTAATTAGAAATTAAATAGATAAATGTTATATGATTGCATAACTATTATAATTAATAAGTCTCGTTAGATGAGGTGTAATTGAATTCTTAAAAAGTTAATTGAAAATCAAAATAATTATGTGTGTAGTTATTAATAATAGTTTTTAGCAACAAGTTCACATCTTTTCGAGACGGGCATATGTTCATCATAATTATTTTTAGCTATTGACAGACGCACACACTCGCAGACGTAACTGCTTGAAGTCAATACCGAGGTCATTTGATAAATTCTTCTAAAAATCGTGTCTCATTCAAAAATTTATGTTGTTAGGATATGTATATCCGCCTTAAAAAATGTTTTTAGATCTACCACATGTTTTCAAACCTCTTCTTTATTTATTCTTTTGTTAATAGTTGAACTAGAATGTATGTAATTACATTTTGTTAATAAAATATTTATAATTTTAAGTTAGAACATAATTGAATTGGACTTTAAAATGTGATTAGACACAAATTTTGGAAGAAGTGGGGGAGGGCTATGCTTAGTTCCATCATCGTGGGTTTAGATTATATGACAAATTTTGTGTCTAATCACATTTTAAAGCCCAATTCAATTAAACACGTTTTTTTAACTATTTATACGCTTCATATAAAGTATCAGGGAGTAGCATAATGTTAAAGAAAACATTACAATACCAACAACTAGTTGATTTAGTGAGATGAGACACTAAGTTCCTTAAATAATGTCAGGGGTTCGAATCTTGACGTTTGTGAATGGAGCAAACTGAGTGGGAGGGTCGCTCTCGCCTCTGCAGTAACCGATCTGGATTAGTCAGTCAATAGATCGATATCAGTGATTAGAAATAATATAAACAATTTGATTGAGCTTCTAACCATTCAGTACTTAAAATTTAACGTGTTTGATCATTTAAACCATTTAAATTTAATTTAAAAATAATTAATTTAAGTAATTTTCAAATTAAGTTAAATGTTATTCCATAAAAAAGTAAATTAATCAATGACTAGACAAAGTAAGGATGAATTACGGATAATTTTTTTTAAAAATAGGTTGAGTCACATTTTGAAAAAGGTCATGTCAGGTTCGTATTTAAGATGAAAAATATTAAATTCGACTTGACCTGAGATAATAATATAATTTTTTCTCTATATATTTAGAAGTAGTTGTTATAATACTCTCATGTTTATATATAATTTTTTCAATTAGGTTTATATTTTATCGAATATTTTTTTATATTCAAGTCATTTTGAACTAAATATATTTCCTTTTAGAAATTTGAGTTAGTTGAAATTTCTATTGAATGATGTAAAAATCGAATCAAATTTATATTAACTAACCCAACCTTCTCATCTCTAGGATGGATTTACAAATAATTGTAGTTTTGAAGATTTAAAAAAAAAACCTGAATGATAAAGCAAAACATACTAAATATAAAGCGACAATGGTGAATTAGACAATATCCTCGTATGCTACACAATTGCCATATTATGGAGGGTTGGCATGTAAGATTCAATTAGACGGGCCACTGCCAATCTACCATTAAAATATGTGTGTACACAAAACAAGGTTAAATTACAAATTTCAACATTGAACTTTACTCTCTCTCTCCTATTTTTCTCATTGAACTTTAACAATTTTAATTTCCTCACTGAACTTAATTTATTAGATTTTTTTGTCACCCCACCATTAAATAGTTAACGACGTTAGAAACAACGTTGTTTTAAAAAAAATTCACCAAAACGATGTCGTTTTGCATCTATATAACTGTTCATTTTAACGCCTTTAACTATTTAACGACCAAGTAACAAAAAAATTCAATGTATTAAGTTCAAATAGTAAATTGAAAAGATTTAAAGTACAGTGAGTGAAATAGGGGATAGAGTAAAGTGTAGTTACCAAATTTGTAATTTACTCTAAATAAAAAGAAGGGTAAATTACGCATTTAGAACCTAAACTATCAATTTTGGTCCGTTTTAGTACCTAAACTTTCAATTTTTTCATAACCATGCCTAAAGTGTAGTTTTTGTTTCATTTTAGTACCCATTCAAAATTTAATGTTAAGTTTTGAAAAATATTTAAAGTTTAGGTACTAATATAGACAAAAATTGATAATTTAGGTACTAAACTCGTTAAATTTTTAATGACAGACGAGTATAATTTCGTGGATTTCGCACTGCACCCACTCCAATTGGGGTGGGGATGGATATAAATCCAATGGGTATTGACATGTGTGGATGTAAAAAGTCATACCCATCGTGGGTAGGGTAGGTGATGAGTTTGAGACCTTACCCGCTCCGCATACGCCCCGCACCATATTTACCTGCCCACTAATTACTCACCATATAAATTTTTGACCATTATGAATTTAGGTATAATTTCAAATACTATTTCTATAAGTTTTAAGATTTTTTAGTACATCACTTGTAATTCAATCAAATGTTAGGGTATAAACTAAATTAATCCTTGGTTTATTTTATTATGTTCTTAATGGATATATTTGTTTTATGTTTTGTTGCTTACGTAATCTATGAGATTACTGGCATATGGGTATGGGCGAGTATGATATGGATGTTGGGTATCTAGTTGGGTAATGGGTAATGGGTGTGGGGTGGATGTTATGTTTTTGTCAGAAAAGAGAGATTAGCGAAGGAGAATAGAAGAACGAAGATAAAGAAGAGAAGAGAGAACGAATATAAAGAAGAGAAGAAATATTCAAGAGAAATCCAGAAATACATTCATTTAAATAATGAGGTAAGCCTTACCCTGTACATTGTTTTATATCTTATCATTGTACCAACCCTATCCCATTTACCAGCTGGTAATACAGTTATATCTAACATTTTGATTCTCTTGCAGGTGATGTTGGGTGCTGCTGGCGTGACTCCCTTTACTGCTAGCAGTATCAATCTCCTCAATTGAAATCCCTAACCCTATTTCCAATTTCCCCAATTCTCCCCCGTCTTCTCCAATTTATGTATCTCTCATGATAATGACAATACCCCCTCCATGAAAGGATCCTTGTCCCCAAGGATAAAACCTAATAATTGTGCCTTAAGCACAATATAGTTTACCCCAATGACATTTTCCAACCTTAAGTTCGTCCACTGCAGTTGATTGTACTTCTTCTCCCTATGTTTGTCAAACTTCATAGTAGATTGGACCTTTAACTGTCCTTTATGTCCAAACTTGCAAGGCTCCAATGAGGTAATGCGTTGATCTCCATAATCATTTTTCAACAAACTATAATAATTCACTGTTTTCACCTTTAAGGACTCATATAAAAAGTTATATGCTACTAACCCTATACAATGTAAAATAATGTAGGTACCATAGAACCTTGCTGCAAGCTTTAAGCTTTTTCGAAGAGCCAATGAAGTTTGATGGTATGACTGGAATTTGAGGTAAGCCCTGATCTCTTGTGTTGTAATTGTTCTAAGAAATTTAATCTCTACATGCTCTTTAACTCTTACTTGATCTTTGCTGCCTCTAGTGTTAGCTTTCCCTCTTGTTATGATATTCCCCCTCATTCAAATGATTCTTGTTCCCAAGGATCAAACACTTTTTTCCTTTACAAATATTTGCATCGCATTTATTTCCTAAAAAGGCTCAACATTAGGTATATAACCAATTGGGCACAAGATGCAGTATTGCCCGTAACACCCCCAATAATTCTGATCACATTTATACCATGCTTTGTAGCAGCATCGACATTAGCACCTTTTAAGTCCACACTCAACTGAGTGATGAAATTAATGTTGTCCACATAATGCAATTCTACTCACGAGGACATACTTTTTCTCTTAATTGTGTAGAGTATACTTGGGTGGAATTCATATTTTTGTTCTCTATGACCACGAAAAATGGTAGCATCAGAACCAAAAAAGTAGATAACTCTATTATCTGATGCAATTAAAACATAGCTACCTCCAGTAATAATTAGAACCATAGAACCAACTTTCTCAAGCATTTCAATCCGTTTATGGTTCGGTTGGTTTTGAGTGTCACTATGATTAAACAGGACCCAAAACTTATTGGAGTCAGACTCAACATCTAGTTTCTCATTAGCAACAATTCCAACACTACAAATTCCCACATGATATTTTTTTCTCTAGAAACTGGATAACTTATAATTCCTTGATCTTATACAAAATATTAGAGTTTGCCCCATTGAAATGATAAATCTTTTTTCTTTACGTCCAAGATAGATGCATCATCATGATTAAGTGAAAACCTAGCAAAAATAACCTGCTTCAAATTGACAATTTGTTTTTTGTTGTATACATATAATAGTGTGTCAAACACCTCTTTCTCTGGTGTTTTGAATCCAAAAGTGATATCACTCTCCAATGGTACAATACAAGGTTTAGAGTTTAACAAAAAAATGTTAATTTTATGGCTTTGAAGAACACTCTGTTGCACAACACTCCATCCTAACATTGTATCTAGCTCAACTGTTATGATAACAAATGTTTTCGCTTCATTTTGAGTAGTGTCATTCCTAATTCAAAATTGTATGTTATACACACAAGAACCAATCTTACTATGTGCAGTATTTAAGCCAACAAATTTTTGAAGCTCGGGTTTTTTATCAACTCCCTCATTCCAAGAAGATCTCTTATGACTAGAGTCTTAAATGTAGTATTGCATCTTATATTCTCTCACTTACAAATGACTTGGAAAAATTCACATATGTATGTAGTAACCCATTCTTTTTCAGCCAACAAAACAAAAGTTAGCCTACAATAAGAACTAATAACCTTTTAAATCACACTCAAATTCATAGCAATTTGAATCCTACTTCATCGTATCAATAAAAGCCGAAACATAAAAGGATAAAAAAAATTCAACATGTTCATTGACATCCCTAAACATCTTAGATCAAATTTCTCTAAACGCGGATAGAACTAGATAGTTGAAATTATTTGAGTTACCCACAGAAAAATCAACTATGAAGGGCGTAAAAGTAGCAATTTGAACTGATGTAGGCAAACCTGACTTCTCAAACCATGGAACAACTCTTAATGGTTGCTTCATACGGCATTCACGCTACAGGAACTTAATAGCAAGAACATCATAAGGGGCAATTTTCATTGAAATGACTTATGCTCCAAAGTTGTCTGCCAATATACTGATTGTATCCAAAACAACAACATTTTCTTCTGTTATAAGAAGATTAGAACCAAACAATGGACGTTTTCCACTTGGTTCAGATATTAGCCATTTCATCTTTTGTTCTTCAGACCCCTCACGGTCGGAACCAACTTCCAAGTGTTAGGTACTAATGATGGATGATAATGCATCAATTACTCGTGTTGGCATTTTATCAAACACTTGACACCCATCATTTATGCCTTTGATTGCCACAGGTAACATTGGCTCAGTTTTAGGGCTATTTTGGTCTTGCTCCGCCGTCTTCCCTGTCAAGACCCTTAGAATCTGCTCGAAATAACCCTTATTCTTTGCAATCCCAGTCACCAAGTATTGATCTTGCTTTACTAGCTTTGATAATTCGTCAATCTGGTTTTGAATCGCAGAAAGAGTAGAGGATTCATCCATTGCTGCAAGGAGTTGTGATTCTGGATACCAATTGTTATGTTTTTGCCGAAAAAGAGAGAATAGGGAATGAGATAAAGAAAAGAAGAGAGAATAGAGATAAAGAAGAGAAGAGATGTTTAAGAGAAATCCATAAATGCATTAATTCAAATCATGAGATAAGCCCTACTCAGTACATTGTTTCATATCTTTATATTATACCAACCCTATCCCATTTACCAACTGGCAATACAACTGTATGTAACATTTTGATTCCCTTACAGGTGTTGTTGGTGTGACTCCATTCACTATCGGCAATACCAATCTCTTCAATTGAAATCCCTAACCCCATTTCCAATTTCCCCAATTCTCTCCCGTCTTCTTCGATTTATGTATCTCTCATGATCATGACAGTGGATTTGTGGAAGTACCCACGTGGACGGGCGTGAATAAAAAAATTTTTACTCGTCATGAGTGATGTGTAGGTGGTGTATACAAAAATATTAGGTGAGTATAGAGATGAGGAAAATGGTATCCACACCCGCCCCACCCGCCCTACCTGTTTGTCATCCCTAATAGTAGGATACTAAAATGAAATAAAAACTAAACATTAAATATAATTTTAAAAAATTAAAAGTTTAGATATTAAAATGAATCAAAATTAATAGTCTAGGTACTAAAAGTGTAGTTTGCCGTAAAAAGGGAAAAGGAAATTAAACTGAAAATCATAATCATCATCTTCGTCCTCATTCGTCAGCTACTCCTCCCTTGTTCCCCTTCCCCAAGAAATAAAACAAAAAACTAATTTCTTTTTAATCAAGAAAAAGGAAATAAAAACACAAACCAACTCCACCCACTCCAAATATAATTTACTCTTCCTAAGCTTTCCAATTTCATTCATTCCCTTTTGTTTTTGAATCAGAATTTATAGTTTTCCCGAAGCAAAATAAAAACCCAAAAAACAACTAATTTATTAAAGATACAGTATTGGCTTCACCCTTGAGGATTCATATATGTATATCTACAATGCATGGCTGCCCCCACCAGTTGCCGAGGAGACCAAGAAGGAGAAGGAGTCTTTCTCTCGGGTCATTTCTTCGCTCAAGGACCTTTATCGATCCGATGACCCGGACTCTGTTTACTCCAATCTCAAGTGGATTTCTGTTATCGACCTGTAACCTTCTAATTCCTCTCTCTCTCTCTTTCGACAAGCCTGCCTTTACTTTCCTTTTGCATTATTTTTTTGGTCAGGTTTTTATATTTTCTGAAGAGCTACTTGTTTTTTAGTTTCGGGTTTAGTTTTGGGTTGAATTTATGCTCAATAATGACTTGATATTTTCCCTGAAATTTTAGACTACCAATATAGAGAATTAATGTAAATATTTTTATGGGATATTGATTGATCATTGGGTTTTTATCAAGAGGGAGAGTAAGGAACCTAAAACAGGTAGGTTGAAGAAAGGTGCTTGCAGTTTATGTGGGCATTCAATCTTTATGAGCTATTTGGTGATTGCAACTTAAGATTTTTTTAGCTGACACCTTCGATCTAGAACTTTTAGCTTGAGAAGGCCTATAATCACTTGTGCAGTCCGAACTGTCTCGAATGCAACCTAGATGGCTGACATTGCACATGGAAAACCTGAAATCAATTATAGATTGGGCTCTTTGTTTATTCAAGTCAATTTTCTTTAACTTCATCATTATCATTTGCTAGCAGCTACAATTATGTTATAGTTTGAGAGAAAGAAGGATTTAGGAGAAGAATTCAGACGAGAGAGAGATGATAGAGAAGAAAATTCATCATTCATTTTGCATAAGGAAATTTTTACACCAGATTCTGTTAATTATTTAGTTACAATTGCCAATCATTAATTCTCAGCTGTCCCAGCTATGTAACTAACTGATTCTTCTCTTTCTTCTCTTTCATAGGTACTGGGCCTTCTGTCTTGGGCTTCTCCTTCAGTCCATCCTCTTGCTCGGCCTGCTCTGTAAGTAACCCCGTGCCTTTCACCTGATTGAATTCCCAATTTGTTTCTTCAATCCCTAACCCTCGACCTTCATTTCCCAAATGTTCTTCGATATTTTCTCGCCGTTCCTCTTCTTTTTCTCCAATCCTGACAATACCCACCCCTCGAGACGAGCCTTGTCCCCAAGGATCGAATACCGGAAACTGCCCTTTCAGAGTCGAGTAATCTTCCCAAGTATCATTTTCTGCAGCAAGATTCTCCCAGCGAACCAGAAGTTGAGTAACAGGTTTACTGTTTCTGTTTATAATTCTTCTGGCCATAATTTTCAATGGTTTAATCTGTATTTCTCCTTCTTCATCTACTGTAGGAGGATCAGTAGCAACAATGGAGGAATCGCCTATGAACTTCTTCAGTAAACTGACATGGAAAACCGGATGCAACCGAGAAGAATTAGGTAAGTCCAAGCGATATGCGACTGCTCCTATTCTTTCCAGAATACGATAAGGTCCAAAAAATTTTGCTGCTAACTTCAAGTTTCTTCGCAAGGCAATCGATGTCTGTCTGTAGGGTTGTAATTTCAGGTAAACTAAATCCCCAATCTGAAAGGTTCTGTCAGTTCGATTCTTATCTTCTTGCTGCTTCATTCTATTACTTGCTATCTGCAACTGATTTTTTAGCAACTGTCTGGTAGCCTCTCTACTGCTCATTATTTCTGATATAGTATGTACTGTAGACTCAATAGGCCAAACCATAATAGGTGGTTTAGACCCATATAACGCCTGAAAAGGTGTTATCTTTAGAGAAGTATGATAAGTGGTGTTGTACCACCACTCTGCATGTGGTAGCCACTTAGCCCATTGCTTAGGTTGATAAAAGCAAAGGCCCCTCAAATACTGTTCTAAGCATTGATTGACTCCCTCCGTTTGTCCATCTATTTCTGGATGGTAAGCAGTACTGAAAAATGTCTTTGTGCCCAACTGTTTCATTAACTCCCTCCAAAACACACTTGTGAATGTCTTATCTCTGTCAGAAATGGCCATCTTAGGCTGGCCATGTAACTTATACACATTATCTAGGTATAGCTTAGCCACCTCTGTTACAGAATAAGGGTGAGCCAAAGACAAAAAATGGCTGTACTTTGTAAACTTATCCACAATCACCAAAATACAATTTTTCTTAAATGAAGTAGGCAGACCTTCAATGAAATCCATAGTGATTATCTCCCAAGCCTGATTAGGAACAGGAAGGGGCTGTAGCAAACCAGGCTTTGCTACATGTTCTACCTTAATCTGCTGGCAAATTTCACAACTTCTCACATAAGTAACAACCATAGCTTTAAGATTTGGCCAGTAAAAATGTGACCGAATCCTATAATATGTAGCTTGAGCTCCTGAATGGCCTCCTTGAGGAGAGTCATGTAAGGTCTTAATAATCTTCAACCTAAGACTGCCATGAACTCCAATATAAACTCTACCATTGTATCTAAGGATAGCTTTAGAATATTTCCATCTACTGTCAACTGTAGGATTAATAGTAAGAGCTGAAATCCAATACTGAGCTAAAGTATCCTCTTGATAACTTTCTTCCACCTCTTGAACCCAAGCAGGTATTAAAACAGTAGCTTCCAAAGCAAAGTAGTGAGCCTGATCCTCCCATCTTCTAGATAAGGCATCAGCAGCAACATTCAACTTCCCTTTTCTATACTGTATGATATAGTCCAACCCCAGAAGCTTTGTCAAACCTCTCTTCTGAATAGTGGTAGTCAGTTTCTGTTCTAAAAGAAACTTTAGAGGCTCATGATCAGTCTTAATAATAAAAGATTTACTCTCCAAATAATGTCTCCATTTTGAAACAGCCAAGAGAATAGCAAGGTATTCTCTTTCATATATAGATAATGCTGAATTTTTTGGACTTAGAGCTTGACTCAAATAAGCAATAGGTCGTCCTTCTTGTGAAAGAACAGCCCCTATACCTCCAGAACTAGCATCTGTTTCTAGATAAAATGTTTTAGAAAAATCTGGTAAGGCCAAAACTGGAGCAGAACACATAGCCAATTTAAGATCCTCAAAAGCTTTATAAGCAGCAACAGTCCACTGAAATCCATCCTTTTTCAACAATTGTGTCAAAGGCCTACTAATAATGCCATAATTTTTGATAAATCTTCTGTAATATCCAGTTAGGCCTAGAAATCCTCGTAAAGATTTAAGAGTTTTAGGCTTAGGCCAATTCTGCATAGCCTCCACCTTGCTAGGGTCAGTAGATACCCCTGCAACAGAAATAATATGACCAAGATACTCCACCTGATTTTGTCCAAAGAAACACTTGGACCATTTTGCAAATAATTGATTCACCTTTAACACCTCTAAAACCATCTGTAAGTGTTCAATGTGATCCTGCATACTGCTACTGTATACCAATATATCATCAAAGAAAACTAAAACAAATTTTTTGAGGAAAGAATTGAATAATTCATTCATAAGTGCCTGAAATGTAGCAGGAGCATTAGTAAGACCAAAAGGCATTACCTTGAACTCATAATGACCTTGATGAGTTCTAAAGGCTGTCTTGTAAATATCTTCAGGTTTAATTCTGATCTGCCAATAACCTGACCTCAAATCAATTTTTGAAAAGTACACTGCCCCATGTAACTCATCCAACAAATCTTCCACTATAGGAATAGGAAATTTGTCTTTGATGGTCATACTATTTAATTCTCTGTAATCCACACAAAATCTCCAAGTTCCATCATTTTTTTAATTAGAAGGCAAGGAGAAGCAAATGGGCTCTTACTAGGTTGAATAACAGAAGAAGAAAGCATAGAAGCTATCTGTTTTTCCACTTCAGCCTTTTGATTGTAAGGAAATCTGTAAGGCCTTAAATTGACAGGTGTAGCAGTAGATTTGAGTTGAATAGCATGGTCATGAGATCTCTGAGGAGGTAGCCCTTTAGGTTCATCAAAAACTGATCTGTACTGATCCAACACATGTTGAATTTCAGTAGGAATAATAGTAGACTTCCCTTCCATATTCAATAAAACAACATGACCCAAAATATCTGAATCCCAGGCAGACATTTTAAGTAGTGTAGCTCCAGAAATTTGTAGTAATTCATTAGAGGGCTGTTGACCTTGAATACAAATCTGATCCCCTTGATGGTCAAAGCTCAAAGTCATGTTGTTGAAGTCCATTAGTATTGGACTGAATAGCTTCATCCAATCAACCCCCAAGACCATGTCACTTCCTCCCAATTTAAGTAGCCTAAAATCATGTAAAAAAGTATGGCCCTGCATTTGCCATTCTACCTTGTTGCACCGAGCTGAGCTGAATAATTTCTGGCCATTAGCCACAGTGATAGCCAGAGGATTAGGGGTAGTAATCTGTATACCAACATCATCCCATTTAGGGGTTAAAAAGCTATGTGTGCTTCCACTATCAATTAAGATATTCAGGGGTTTCCCTTGAATAGTACCCCGAATTCTCAAAGTATTATGGCCAATACAACCAGTAATGTCATTCATAGAAATTTATAGATTTTCTTCTTCTGGCTGCTGAATTTGTTCTGCATCAGTGGCACTAACTTCCACAGGAAAATTATCAATCTCTTCAGTCATCATATTGAACTGCCTGTTTTTACACTGATGGCCTGGTAAATATTTCTCTCCACATTTGAAACAAAGATTATTTTACCTTCTATAATCCATAAGATTCTGTTTTGGATTAGATGATGAGGTCGGCTTTATAGGCACTGGCATAGCAGGTGTCTTAGACATAGATATGGGGTTTGGGTAGGGTGGGGTTTTAAAAGAAGGCCTTAATCTTTTATTTTCAAACTCCACAGAAAGTTCATAAAGCTTGGCTTGTTTACATGCTTCAAACAAGTTTCTAGGATCCAAAGCCTTGACCCTATGCTTAATATCATCTCTTAGACCACTAATAAAACGTGATACAAAGAACTCCTCAGTTAAAGTAGGATTCTGCAACAACATATAGGGCTGTAACTCCTCAAATTTTTCCTGATAATCTTCCACTGACCCTTTTTAAGTCAATTTAGTAAACTCTTCCACAATATCACAGAAAGATCTATCACTGAATCTGTGACAGATATCAGCTTCAAATTCATGCCATGTTACATGGTGCTTCTTCATTATATATCCATCAAACCATATTTTTGCTTTGCCTGTCAAATACATAGTAGCTACCTCTACTCTTTGCTCAACCGGAACACTACAAATAGAGAAATATTTCAAGCATTTTTGAATCCATCCCCTAGGATTGACCCCATCAAAAAATGGTAGATCTATCTTAGGTCTGTGCCACATAGTTCCATCACTGTTAAGTGAACCTCCTGGCCCCCTTTTTTCAGTTTCCAGTCCAAACAGATTAGGTCTAGAATCACTGTTTTCACCCACTTGATTTTCAGGCCTAAAACTGTTCTTAAGAGCTAAACATGCATCCGGTTTAGTCTTTAATAACCCAAGTTCATCCGATTTATAGGTAAATCTAGACTTTTCATTCACCACAGTCACCAAAACAGGATTTCTGTCCTTATTTTTAGAAGTATCAGGAGATTGTACCTGCTCATCAGTAGAATGCTCCTGTTCCTCATTCCTGCCTATCAGAATCTTTAACAGTTCCTTCACATAACCCTGATTAGTGGCCATTCTGGACTCTAATGTAGTGATTCTATTCTCTTGAGTCTCCCACCATTTAGGTGGATTAGTTTCATCTTGCCCCTTCTTCACCAAAGCAGCTAAGTCTTCAATCTGTTTTTGTATCCCAGCTAAATCAGTTTCCGCCATAGACTGGTTCTTCTTTGTCATGCCCCCCAGAAATTTTTGCCTGAATCAAAGCTCTGAATACCAATTGTTATAGTTTGAGAGAAAGAAGGATTTAGGAGAAGAATTCAGACGAGAGAGAGATGATAGAGAAGAAAATTCATCATTCATTTTGCATAAGGAAATTTTTACACCAGATTCTGTTAATTATTTAGTTACAATTGCCAATCATTAATTGCCAGTTGTCCCAGCTATGTAACTAACTGATTCTTCTCTTTCTTCTCTTTCACAGGTACTGGGCCTTCTGTCTTGGGCTTCTCCTTCAGTCCATCCTCTTGCTCGGCCTGCTCTGTAAGTAACCCCGTGCCTTTCACCTGATTGAATTCCCAATTTGTTTCTTCAATCCCTAACCCTCGACCTTCATTTCCCAAATGTTCTTCGATATTTTCTCGCCGTTCCTCTTCTTCTTCTCCAATCCTGACAAATTACTTCTGCTGGCTTTGATCAGAATAGGGGTTAGAGATGGGTGGTTGACTGTGTATGGCACATG
Organism: Hibiscus syriacus; assembly: GCF_006381635.1. Taxonomy (NCBI): domain Eukaryota; kingdom Viridiplantae; phylum Streptophyta; class Magnoliopsida; order Malvales; family Malvaceae; genus Hibiscus; species Hibiscus syriacus. Next base: position 513,119 of record NW_024062906.1, read on the forward strand.
CTATGCGTGCTAAATTTTTTGGATGTTACTTTGGACATATTCTTTTGCTTGCTTGTCCTGTCGGCATTAGAGATTTTGGTGTTCACTACATAAAATGACATAGTGCAGCATAGACACAGATGCTTGAACATCTATGCTGTCAATAAAGCTTGATTGAGTTGGTCTCACAAGTGAAATGACACCAACTTACTCTGTAAAAGAAAAAAAATTAAAATCATACTACTAAATATATAAGTTGAAGCTAATGAATTTGCCAAACTAGGGATTGGTTAAATGGTGGGAAATTATTTGGTTTGTTGATTTTGTATTATTGGTTTTAGCTGGCAGCTTTGGGCATGGTATATGTTTGTATCTGGTTGAGTAATCTAGGAGGTAGTTTTTGTGTAGGGTATTAACATATGCATGTATGTAGTGCTGTTTTGTATAGTGTTGAGTGGGCTGCCATAGGTTTTTTGGTGGTAGTGTGTTCTTATTGTACTTGGTTCTTATGCAATAAAATTTCAAAGGCACTCTTTTCCTCCTTCCAATGTCCGTGGAGTCTTTGTTGCTTTATGGTTATGAAAGGGTTTTTTAATAAGGCCTTCCTTTTTATCCAAAAAAAGTAAAAAAAAAGGAGGAGAATTTAGATAATTTTAAAGTACTTTTATTTGATAAACTTCAATGCATACAATTGCAAAAACAGTTCATTTCTTTAGTTAGGTAACTCATTTTATATCTTTCAACTATTTTTTACTTTCAATTTCACCTAATCACCAATAAAGTTTAGTCTTGATGGTGCTATTTATTTTTAAGGTGTTCAAGCACTAAATGTGTTAGAGTCAACCATGTAGATGTCTTTTATGATAAGAAAGGATAAGTCGGAGTCTTTGTAATCTCTAATATAAATAGAATTTTATCTTTAGTAGAAAAGTGCTATTAGAAGTTAGCAACTTAGTTTATTTAAACTACTGTAATCTCCTAAATTCAATAATCAGAATTCTTTTATTACCTCATTTATTCTTTCCCTCTCCTTCGATTTATTTCCTTAGATTATAACATGTATGGGCATGTTAGTGCCATAAGGAAATGTTCATAGCTTTTACTAGATGAATGATTTCATGTCTAGTCTTAGTTGGACAGATCAATTTTTGCTATACATGATCCATGAAGAACTTCCCCTCTGAATAAAAAATTTCTTGCAAGTGCCTATAACATATCTGAGCTTATGTGAATATTTAGTTTAATAGTTACTCACACCTTTTTTTTTATAAGAATTTCAGGCCTCGTTAAAAATCTCCTTCTTGATTAATGGAGCTTGTAGAGAAGCTCCTTATTCAGTGGAAGGAGGAAAAGAGTGCCTTAAGATTTTATTCATCATACGGAATTACATAAGATACAACATAGAAAAACACCCCTAACAGAGATAGAAAACCATAATACAACCATAAACAACAACACTAACTCAGCCTATTCCTTCTTTAGCTAAGGCATCAGCCTCTAAGTTGGCTGTCCTGTTTACCCATCTAACAACACCTTCAAAGACTTTAAGCCTATGAACAATATCTTTAACCATAAAAACATAAACATCTGGACATAATTCAACCTCCTTAATTGAATCCACTGCCACCTTGCTGTCACTCTCAATAATCAAACGGTCCTTGATCCGCTCTCGAAAATATGTATAGAACGACCCCTTTTGAATAGCTTTTAATTTCATCAAGGTCTGTGTCAACATTGTAGTTGCTTTTAATTTTACATTTATGGTTATAGTATTGGAAAATGTCAGATTGGCACATATAGGCATGCTACTCATGTTCTTTACAGGCAATATATGGTTAAGTGCTTAGTATGCTTCTTCAATGTTTTTATGAATCTGTGTCCTCTCGTCATGTGCTAAATGGTGTCCGTATGATTAATAATTCTTGTCTACTATAGATTCAGTAATATGATTGTGAATTTATGCAAATGTAGACTTTTTCATTCGTTCCTTGTCTCTAGACGGCAGAAGCAGAGAATATAACTTGCATGGATTGCATTTTGACTGAATAAACCTTTCGCATAAATGCTTGTTTCATATTTGCCTCTTGTTTATTGCACAGTTGTGCTTGTTCCCTTTTTTAGTCCATAATAAGTCATAGTCAGTTATGAGTGCACCAAAATCACTTTCAGCAAAATAAATGTAAGTGTACCATGTGTTGTGCACTTGACCATGAGAGTAAAAGGTGAATTACGGGGCGTTAAATCTGACTTACTAATTATTGATTTGCAGTTTTATAAAGGCCAAAAGTGATATATCTTTGGATGATGTAGTTTCAGTTGTTGAGTTTGGCTTAGAATTATTCCACAAATCACAGAGCAAGTTATATGTGCAGGTAATACATTGAATAGTAGAAAGAATAATCTTTTTATTTGTTCTTCTATCATTCTTTTCTTTTTCTAATTGAATGTTCCTTGTAACATATTAGGTTAGATGGGGAAACATCTTAGTGAGATTGCTTAATAAGCATCGAAAGAAGTTGTTCTTGAAAGCTCAGTGGCGTCCTTTGTATGATATTCATACACATTTTACAAGGTTAGTTATTCGTCGTGTGCTTATAATAAATGGTCTTTGTATTTTTGAATCCATATTATTGGTCGATTTCTGATCAATAAAAGCTTCTTTTCCCAGTAATTCGTCTCCATTTAAACTTGTGCTCTATATGTATTTTTTCTTCACCACTTAAAGCCGCTCAATAGGTTAATATGATGGAACAATGCATTCAATTGTCTAGATGCTTCTTGTCCTTTGATCATGTATATTCTTCAGGAAAACAGGTCCAGAGGGATGGAGATTGAGACATCGGCATTTTGGGATGGTTACTTCCCTTGTTCAATCATGCCGACGTTTTTTTCCAGCTGGTTCTGCCTCTGAAATTTGGTCAGAGTTTAGGCAAGTGCTCTGAGGTTTTTTCAATCAGTTTTATCCACATTTTCTCTATAAACTTGTGTGGTTCTTGTTTTCTAAATTGATGTCAAATTGTCTTAGAAAATTAGTTGCAGTTTCATCTGATTCAGACTTGGATTTCATCTGATTCAGACTTAGATTTCATCTGATTCAGACTTAGATAGATCCTTTTGTTATACTTTTTTTTTTGGAATGACAATGAAGTAACAAGGTTTGCATTTTTGTTAATGGAGTTCCTATTTTCGTTGGAACAAATTTTGGAATCCTCTATAATACTATTCTGATGCTAAAAATTGGCTAACCAATAAGAAATCAAAGTGGTTGCTAAGGTCTTTGTATCAGGACCTTATTGACCTCTTCGTTTAGTATCCACTATTCTCACAAGAATTCTAGGTTCGGTTTTCTCAATACCTTACAAAATTGTATTATCTTCAAGGTAACTGTGGCTAAGATTTTTTAAATGCTCCAATCAATTTCCATTTTTTTAATTCTCAGATCTCTTTTGGAAAATCCATGGCACAATGCAACCTTTGAAGGAGCTGGATTTGTGAGACTCTTCCTTCCTACAAATGCAGAAAATCAAGATTTCTTCTCAGAGTAAGGAGAACGTATTTGGTAACTGTCGTGTGTTGTTTCCACTGGAGTACCTTGAGAAAACTAATTTCCAATTTGTAACATGGCCGTAATTGGATTAGAGAGTGTATGGAACTCTGGGACTCCATCCCAAATTGTCAATTCTGGAACAGTCAATGGACTGCTGTTGTGGCTCGTGTGGTGAAGAATTGCAAATTTATTAACTGGGAGTGTTTCTTACCGATACTATTTACTAGATTCTTGAACATGTTTGAGGTGAGTGTATAAGCTGAGTGTCGTTGGTCATTATTATTGTTGGTTTGGAAGAAGTGATCCTATCCAAATAGTTTCAGTTGCTTAAACTCCTAAATGCATGCTCCCTTGCTGATGAGTGATATATAAATTCTTTCTTTGGGAACTATTTATCAGAGACAAATTGTTAAAACTTAAAACTTAAGCTGATCTTAGTTTTCTATAAGAAAATCTTCAATATGCTTTTCCTTTCTTATGCTAGTAATCTTTTGTCCCTTTTTCTCAATTCGTCTTTCCTGCTAGCTTTTTGGTTATCTGGGAGTTGATCGCACGTTTCAGTTTCAATCAGCTTTGTTGTTATTGTTCAGTACCTTATTTTTCTCAGTTCTTATTTCCCGCTAGGTTTTGGGTTCTCTTAGAGTTGATTGTTTCTTCCAGTTTCTATCAGTTTTGTTGTTATTCAGACTTCTTAATTTTTATATGTTAAATTTCTCATGCCCTCTCTGGCCATTTCAGGTTCCCGTGGCAAGTGGAAGTGGATCTTATCCTTTTTCTGTGGATGTACCCAGAAATACAAGGTTCTTGTTCTCCAATAAGACAGTCACTCCTGCAAGGACCATTGCAAAATCAGTTGTAAGATGAAAAACACCATGGCTCATGTATTCAGGATTCAGGAATTTTGAATTGATGCTCATTTATGTTCCTTGTGTATTTTTTTATACTCTGTTTGGAACATATTATTACAGGTGTATCTGTTAAAGCCTAGTAGTGTGGCACAAGAGCACTTTGAGAAATTGGTCAACCTCTTGGAACAGTTAGTTTACCAACATTTTTATATGCTTTAATTCTGTTTTCAAGTTATATGTCCTACTCAATTGGTTCTATCCATTGATCCTCATTTTTTGTTTTTTGCTTATTTTCTTTGTAGGTATTATCATCCCTCTAATGGTGGTAGTTGGACATATTCATTGGAGTGATTTTTGCTCTATTTGGTGATTACATTCCAAAAACGCTTACAGCATGAGCAGCAGTAAGAATCTTCTGGCTAAATTTTGTTTGCGTTTCGTATTTGGAATGCGTTCCACTTATATGCTTTGATTTCTGGAACACGGATAGTAATATTCAGGTTGAGCTTTACTTAGGAAAATCAGAAAGGACTGCATTTGTCAATGTACTGCTGGGCTAATTGATCGTGGACAGTGTAGCAAAAATGAACATCTTTCTGAAACTGTTGCTACGGCAACATCTATCTTATCCTATGTGGAGCCCTCTATGGTTCTTCCATTTTTGGCTTCTCGATTCCATATGGCCTTGGAGACGGTTAGTAATGTTATATGCATTTTTTATAAGAATAGTAGGCCTCATTAAAAACCCCCTTCATGATTTCTATAAAAAAAAAACCCTTCATGATTTATGGATCTCGTAAAAGCTCCTTAATCAGCGGAAGGAGGAAAAGAATACCTTAGAATTTCATTAATATTATAAAAAGTGCATAGGAATTACAACACCGTATAACTCCTTAATAGGAAGTAGAAAACCAAAAAACATCCCTAAACAACAACACATAAATCAACCTATTATAGCCTTAGCTAGGGCATCTGCCTCTAGGTTAGCTGTCCTATTAACCCATCTAACAACATCTTCAAAAGCTTTAAGTCTATCAACAATATCTTTAACAATAGAACCTAAGATCGAACCAGAAACATCTTTTAAAACTCCTCCTAACCCACTTCTCTTCTAGTCACTAGAAGTAGCAACACCAACATTTAATTTGATAAAGCCCTTAGGAGGAGGAGACCAAGGGAACTTAGATACAATCGGATTAGAGTAGTTAGAACAAGAATCCCCTAAGGAATGATCATATAAGTGAATCCTTAGGGATAGAAACATCTTTGTACTTAGCTAAAAACCATGAAGCAAGCCTAAACCTTGCTAAGAAGAAGTATTCGACTTGGTCTATCGTCCCCCCTTCAAACACAATAAAATTCCTTATTTTCCAAGTGATCCAAAGGACAACCCCTGGTATAAATGACCATATAGCTGAGTTAGTCTTCAAAGCATCCCATGCTAGAATAAAGCTTTTAGCATTAGCATGAAAACATAATTAATCCTTCGAACTTCATAAATTTATTCCATAAAGATCACACAATCGAACAAGTAAAAAATAAATGAGAAGAAGTCTTTTCCACCATCTTGCAAAGAGGACATAACACATCTTCAATACCCTGACCTCCTCTTTTAACTAGTTGCCAACTTGCCACAGAAATGACTCCACTCTTGGAGGCAGCAAACCCCTCCAAATTATATTCTTCCAGAAATAGACCTCATCCGAACCCGAACAACCCGAAGAACAGAGATTAACACAAGATTTAACAGAATACACCCCATCCCTAATGCCTTTCCAAACCAACCCATCAGAAGATTCTATAGATAGTGAAAAATTCGAAATGACTACCATCAAGTTAGACTACTGTTCAAATTCCTTCTCAATTGAACATCCCAAATCCAACCCATAAAGCTATATTCACCAAACTCAGATAATTTGCCATTTTTGTTTAAGGATATATAAAACAGTCTAGGGAGAAGGAAAAGGTACAAACCTAGTGAGAGAAGCTCCTGCTTCTCTTTAGACTCCAGATTTTCAAAAAGTTATGTGGGTACGATTGAACACCCAACCCCAACCTAGACCACCGTCATCCGTCGTCAACCATCTACCATCCGCCGTTCGTCGTTCACCGTCAGCCGTCCGCCGATCGCCGTCCGCCGCCGTCAGATTGTCATCATTTTTCTTAGGGATGATCGTCTTCTCACTGGGATTTCATATCCCAACTTATTTTTGAGAAATTTTCCTTCTTCTGGAGCAAATCTACCGTTGAAGTTTGGAAATCTTTTAACATGTCGCAGCAACCACCACAAGAACCCATAGCTATGCCTTCTTCCCAGACGAACGAAACCTCTGAACCACATTATGACCAGCATCAATCGCAGGTGCAAGTGCAACCGTTGAAGATGACGCTTCAACAACAACAAGCCGGTCAGTCGGGTTCTTCCGCTGCTACAGCGATTCTGCCAATATTTCCTATATCCTCTAATACGAAACAATATTTTGTTTCTGCAGCCATTGATCTCGATGAAAATAAATATCTCTGGATCGGAGATCTTCAGGAGTGGATGGATGAGCATTACCTCCTCAGTATTTTCGTTCAAATTGGAGAGATAGTTTCAACTAAGGTGATAATAAATAAGCAAACAGGCTACGAAGGGATATGGTTTTATAGAATTCCAGTCACAAGCAGCAGCTGAGAGGGCTTTGCAGTCGTATAATGGGTTACCGATGCCAAGTGCCGAGCAGAAGTTTAGGATGAACTGGACTACACAAAGCAATGGAGAAAAGAGACAAGGAAATCATCCAACTGCTAGTAAGAAGTCTGGGATCGGTAAGCAGTTTATGAAAGGCAAAGACATTGTGACAGTGAGTCCGACAGATCGCTCATTCTCCGGTGAGGAATGGACTGTCTTCGTTGATAATCTCAGTAAAAAAGTTTCTAGAAGAGAATTAAGAGAGATATTAAACCATTATGGAAGAGTGTTGAGGGTTTTCATCGTAATTTTTTTTAAGAAACCACACTATAAATCTTCTATATTCGCATTTGTCCAGTATGCGAAGGAGGAAGGTAGAAGAAGAGTAATACAAAATATCCATGGAACGTTGATAGATGGGAAGAGTGTCTTAGTGGGGGTCGCAAAATATAATAAAGCTATAAAACGAGAAGTTGGAGAGAGAAGATTCATGAAAGTAGCTAACAAGTCAGCTAGAAAGGACAAAGGAAGCCATGAGGAGGAGATAGAGCTATCGAGAAGCTTGAGGGATGGACGAACGTATAAGGATTTTGAACGGGGGTGATAGACGGAGAATGAAACAAGATACGGGGGATAAAATAGGAGGTCCACATCAAACTACAAAAGGTTTGAGGAACGTATGGGATATGCATATTCCTATAGAAGATCACTGCTGGGTGAAATGCTCTTTAACAGGGGTTATCAGATATCCTTTTGAGTCAAGTGTCGTGAAGAAAGCTTTGGAAAATGAGGACATTGAACTAAGAATAGTAAAATGGGGATATTCAAGGAACTCATGTATCATAATGTTCAAATCGAATGAAGATTACACAAAGATGTGGATGTATTTTCGTGAAGAGCTTTTATTGTGGTTTGATTGGTTGTCTCCTTTGTTAAATGAAGAAGGATT